>NC_135778.1:14948096-15105831 GCF_028453695.1 Augochlora pura | reverse complement strand
TAAACATCCGACATTTCATATGCACTAACCTAATAATATTAGAGTATACATATTTAATATATAAATAAATAAATAGATAAACTTACGGTATATCTGGTGTCGCAACCGTAACAGACGGTGGTCTTTCGATCGACACCTCGCTATCTTCCGTTCTACCGCCAATAACCGATACCTTTGCGGAGGTTTCAGCGCGGCCAACTTCATTGGTAGCAGTGCAGATGTAAACACCAGCATCCCTTTCGGTAACCTTGCCCAACGATAGTTCGACGGTGCCATCGTGATTCAGAGTCATCACTGCCCTTCGACTTGGGCGAAGACGAATTCCATCTCGATGCCTAAACACACGATTAATGTTTTAGTAATTATTTCATTCAAATAACAATACTCCGCAAAAGCAAAAGTGTTGTCTGTTTTTATTTAAATTACGATACAACTGTAACAAAAATTTCACTCCTCGTTTTAAGGGTTTGTTATGAGGACGAGGATTTTAGTTCCTCACAAAAATCATTTGTAAATCGTTGTTTGCAGATCAATCATTTAATCTTATGAAACAGCATATTTATTTTGGCAAATCAGCATTAGGTGATTAATTGCAATAGAATTTGGGTAGTTTCTATGAAGTGGTCATTACCATACAACACCGACGCTGGGATACGCCTCAACTTGAGCAGTGAATCGCAGGTCTTCTCCCGATTTCACCGTGTACGCGGTGTCGAGGTCGCAGAGGAATTCCGGTGCTATGTAAGCACGGATTCCCTTGTCCACGACGAGGATACAGCGGCAGGACACCGACCCATTCACATTCCTCGCTGTCACCATGTAACAGCCAGAATCTTCCAGAGTGGAGTGAACGATCTCCAGCGTGTAGAAATTCGAGTCGTCGTTCCAGAACACGTGGCGCTCTTCAAGGAACGAGATATCCGTCACTACCCGGTCTCATCGCGATTGCAACATTTCCATCAGCCACCGATTAAAGGATTCTTAGAAATGTAGTCATTTCTCAAAACAAGATCGCATCTTTCTTTTTATGGCATTTTTAGAAACTACAGACTTTACTGTATCTCTGAATAAATGACCAAACTTATCGTGTATACATGTATTACATGCTAAGAAACCTTCAATTCGTTTTTTAATTGCTATAATGCTGATTCTTACGAGGAATAAAAATGTCTGTACTATTATATTAAATATGAAGGTTTTTATTCACCATCTGGACGGATCTCCTCGTCATTTTTGTACCACGTAACTTCCGGAGCAGGATGACCCGTCACTTGGCAGGTCAGTCTCACAGGATAGGACACTTGCACTCTTCTGTCCCGAATCCTCATGGTGAACTGCGGCGGTCTGTCTTCGAGATCGTCTACTAGCTCGCTGCGCATCGACAGTAAAACAAAACACAATGAATTCGGTCCTCATCGCACCACGGCTTACCATGAAAAATCACATGTACCACAATATTAATCTAAACTATCAATCTTGTTAAACGAAATCTAGGAAAAATACCAACCTTGATGAACTAGACTACCAAAGATCTCGATCTTGATAAACTAATCTAGTAAAATGCGAATCCTTGTTCTATTACCTCTCTTTTATAACCGAGAACAATGGTCAACATTGTTAATCTGTACGTTGAGGGGGACTTATCTGGGGTCGGCTATCATTCGGGTCCGCAATAATGTTCAGATGACAGGGGGGATGAAGAAAATAATTGGTAAACTACAATTTCTCGTGAACATTATCCGTTTATGGTCTCTCAAGATATGATACAACTTAATTCGACAACCGCTACTTCTAACATATCATTTATTCTTTAGTATCGATTTTCGAACGGTATCGAAAGCCATACCGTTGAAAATAAATAGACTATCTGTACCTTGATTTGAGTTTCGCATCCGCCTCAATGATCTTCGGATCATCGACGACGAGCACTCTAGCAAACGATGACACTTTGCCGAGCAAGTTGCTGGCTTCGCACACGTATCTCCCCGAATCGGCTTCTTCGACGTTCTCGATCTTCAGTGAACACTGCGATCCGATCCGAGAGATCGAACATCTCGGCTCGTTATTCAAATCAATTTCGGACGATTCACGGTACCATTTTATGTCGACTTTCGAGTCGGTGCGTATCTGCAACGAGAATCGTATATTTATATTATATATAATATATTTATATTTCATTATTGTTTTATTTAATGCAGGCGCAGTCTCTATGAAATAAATTGCTGAAATAAATAATATGAAACGGCGACATTATTTTGAGCACATCTTGAGAAGAACCGGTGTCCATGGAGCGATCTCCGTCACTTCCGACTTGCACGGGACATGACCACGAGTTCCCTGACGTCGCCGCGGAATTATTGTGGACGGCACGCTTAATGATTAACGTAGCGGAACAAAAGTAGGCGCGCTCACCTAATAATAGTGCGCGTACTTGCCTCGCATTCCAATTTCACTGTTGTCCCCTCGAGAACCTTGAGCTGACCTGGCAAGATTTTCGTGAACTCGGGCAGATCGACGGTATCGCTGACCTTTACAGAATTCGTCATAGTCACGGACTCGCCCCATCCGTACCGATTCCGCGGTGTCACCTGGAACTTGTACTCTCCACCGGGCTTCAGGTTGAACGCGTCGAAAGCGTTGATCGGCGTTATGCCCAGCTGGTCGAGAAAACAATTCGAATTTAAACGAAATGATCTTTGCACAGTAATATTTATATCGATAAAAGATTTGAACAGCTTGATGTTGTTGTTACTCACTCGACTCCTTCGGAATTGGCACGTTAGACAAAGGATTAGTAGGCGGTTAGCGCAGAGCCACAACATTGTATTAGCGTGAAGAATAAATTTCTTGGCCAAGAAATCCGATGCAGCAGAAACGGAAAGATAATAACTTTAGATCTTTGTGCGCCGACAGTTTAACAAAAATGTTCGAAATTCATGACGTTAAAAATTGGATAATTTCGTAATATTATATTTTATTTCTTCAGCAGTCTCACTGAAAAAGTAGAATCCACTCTGATCGCAGCTTCCTTATTCGTAAAATTTTTCACAAACGTTCAGAGATCGGCGAACAATTGGTTATCATGTTTCTGTTTCTTATAACTAAATATTCTGTTTCTTAATAAACAACAGAATTACCTCGACCCATCGTGCACCACCGTCGCTACCAAGCAACCAAGCGTCAACTCTATAGGCAATCACTGGTGCAGGTCCCTTTTGTTCGGCTTTGCCCCAACTTAGCGACAACCAGTTCTTTCCGCCATCGACTACAACTGGCTCGCTGCTGATCGGTCCAGGGACATCTGCGGACAAATCGCGAGGTCATTGATAACGGGCTTTTTATCGATTAAAACGCAAACTCCTCGAAATAAAGGGACGGACGTCCGTACGCTTTGCTACCGAATCGTTCAAGATATCTTTGCACATGAATCATTTTCTCTAAGAAGCAAATAATTTGACAAATTTCGACGCTGACCTCTGTGTCCATACAAGTATTCGAGAAACTCGACGATCAGACAATCTTTCTCGGACCACGATCGTCTCAGCCGAGAAATCGTTAATTCCTGATCGCCGTTCACGATTCCGTGACCATGCGTCTTCATCCTCGACGAGCGATTATCTCCGACCGCTTTTCGAATTTTCGTTCGCGTTTCTCTCTCAACTTCCGATCGCCGTTAGGTAAAAAACAAGAGCGCGACTCGCAAAATTCATCATCGCAACTTACAAAATTCTTCGCGGCTCGCAAGATCCTTCGCGACTCGCAAAATTCTTCGCGACCCGCAGACGTGCACCGAGCAAGATGGAAAATGTCAAGGTGTTTTTTCGCGTTGCCCAAGGCTCGAAAAAAGTGGGGCATACGAAATGACTCGCGTCCCGACGCCGACTGAATTTCGAATTTGTGGATACAGAGGGATGTCGGTAGGGGGGAGGGGGGGGGGGGGCGCGAATCGGCAAGGCAAACGAAAATAACCCGACACGAGAGAGGTGTACTCGCAACTGTGTACGCATGTAGGCGGCGTCGTTTCGCGTTTGTCCATCGTCACACGAGGACATCACTTTGTAGATTTGTGTCACCTATTTCCGCTGATAATTCGCGGATCCATGGTGTCGCGATCCTCTGTCACATCTTTCCAAGCTTATTTATCAACAGAAACGGACACATATTTATTTATAATAAAAATTCACCACAACTTGAAATAAAAAATCTATTAAAATTTAATTCCATAATAGAAACTTATCGCGATTTAGTTTTCAAGCGTCGCTCGGTATTATCGGCTATGTTGAAGCTTGACAATGACATTATCGTAATTCGTAGTCGCGGAAGGTTGCTGGTAGTCGCGATTCACTCAGCATGGCATTGGTAGTGATTTACAGTGATTGCAACTGCTCGGGATTTTGTATTGTAATAAATAGACTGCGGAAATGTTTGTATTTATAGCGGATCAAGCTGTCGGGAAGGTGGAAGAGCCGAAACTCAAGCAGAATTCAGGGCGACGTTGTTCTACTTATCATTCATTTAATTATATATAATATTCTTGAGACAATAGGTCTACAATTTTACATCGGGTCTTTTTAATCGTTTGATATCATCGTAAAAGTATTATAGATGAATTTTGTGAAAAGAATTATTTGATCTTTTCTTTTCATTTTTGTTCGACAAATGCGAAACATTAATTTCGCGAAGAATTTTCGATTCACAGCGTACTCTAATATTACAGATTTCGTGCTACGATGTTTATTTATCGACGGCCTACTTCGAAGTGGCCACATGCTCCAGTAATTTCATCTGTTTATTTTCGACCGTTTCCTAGTATTAAATATTAAATTTCTACCTCTATAACGCAGCTGTTCATCGTTTACAATCGATGGTCGCCGATAGGACTACAGATTAATTTATTTCGCAAAAGAAATGTTTGTTTAACAACAACTTAAATTTCATATTTTGAATCTACTGACGTATCCTTCATATTTTATCATAGTGATAATTATAAATAATAAAAATAATAATAATCTTTCGCGAAGCTATTTTTAATTCTTGATGAATTCGAACGTTAAGAGATCACAAATTTGGGGTGATTTCTACAGAGCGATGTAAACGTTCGCGTGAAAATATTTCACTCGATTCTAATTCGAGATTTGTGATATCTCTCCAACGTCTGCGATTCGCTTCCCCGCGTTCAATGTACCTATTTAATCATGCCAAGGAACCATTTTTTCCCTCGGACGTGCGAAACGGATTACGTTTGTTTCGATCATTGTACAGTATGCTATTTCTGGTATGCTACAGTATTTTCAAACGCGCGAAGCCTTGGTCAAGGAGCCGTCACATTTGGTTCTATTTCAGTTCCACGCGCAGACACTTCTACACGTCTGTCAATAGGCTTCATGAGATAACAATGTTATGACATGAATCCAATTTAGCTGAAATTTCATACCTCGTAACTTTTGTCGCGCGAGATTTTCTCGTACGCAATAAAATGCGAAGCGCTGGCGCGTTTAATTCGTATACCTGTGGCACACCAGTTTATAAATTTTCATTTCCTGGCATAACGAACGCCGTTCGTTAATTTCGAGAAATAAATTATCAAATGATGATTAGTAAAAATTAAAGAATTTTTTACTTTGCTATTTTTCAGACGATCGGAGTCAAATAAAATATTCAGAGCGATGGAGTAATATGTTCAATATAGTTATAAATACGTAAATAAATATTACCACGAAAAGGTAAAAAGAGGAACTTACTTTTTACATAGGGAACTTCATCGTCGCGGTTCTCAGTTGATAGACCTAGAAGACTTCCAGTATCGGTGCGGCTACTGACAGTACTCCAATCCGGTGTCAACGATCTGGCACGCTGTTTCACCTAAATAATTATAACGAACCTAAGAGACTGTATCTGTGATTAAATTAATATTTCATATCGTCGATTTACCTTGATCGAGAAGAAACTTCTGTCGCATCCGTGTCTGTTTTTCACAAGTATACAATAGGTGCCCTCGTCCGAAGGTGTTACCCTTTTTAAGGTTAACCTGACATAGTCGTCGATGGCCTCTTTGATGGACCTAGGGCCGTTAGTGATGTCTCTTAGTCCTTTCATCCAGATTACTAAAAAATTCGAGATGAAAGTTTCAAGTTAACAAAACTATTAATAAATTGAAATGAATTATTATAATCGTATAATTATAATATGTAATCAGTTTACCTCGGGGTCTGGGATTTCCAGCGCATCTAAACGACACGCTAACATCTTCTCCGGTGGTGACGGTGATCGATTTCTCAGCAGGTCTCGATACAAACATAGCGGGCTTTCCGGTGTCCATAGTACCTACCGATTTTGTATCCATCGTGCTCATGCTGTCCACGTGTCCAAAATATTTCGATATGATCGAGCCCCTCTCCGACTCAGAAATCTCCGGCACAAAAGAGGTGTGAATACCAAAGTCGGTGAATGCCTTCGCTTTCGAAAAAGAAAACGGTTCTCTTCTTTCGCCGCGGAACCATCTTACTTCCGGCGCGGACGCGCCTGCACACACACGTTTATGCAACAGTTATTCGATTCCGTTTCTTTGGAAATATATATTATTTATTCTTTGTTCTTTTTTTAAATCAGTTGTTTCTATAGTGTCTCGTTAGTTTAGCGTTAAGTCTTATTATTCATGAAAATACCTTTCGCTCTGATTTGGGCGGCGATGCTACTTCCAATAGGCACATTGTAGTCGGATAGGTAACTGGACAAATATGACCTCTTGAAAACATCAGTGCCGAAGTGGTCGTCAAAAAGTTCGTGGTGCTTGCCCACCGTTCGCCGAATTCGTTCTTGAAATAAATTATGTTAAATTGTAAATAATTGTATAATAAATTGTAAATCAATCGATAAAAAGATCGATAAAATAGATAGTCTTACCATCGAACTGGACTACATGGGCTATTTCTTCTGTACGCAGATCGTTCATAGCTCTGCATATGTAGCGGCCATTGTCGGAAGAATTGGGTGCAGCGATCTCTAGTCGATAAATGCCATCGTCCAGGTAACTTTGCTTGTAGCGATCGCCTTGGAGTATGCAGCCGTCTTTCACCCAGGAAATAAGCGGCGCGGGGTAGCCGCGGACACGACACTCCAGAATTAACTCGTTATCCGAATGCCGATAAGTGTCTGCAAAATGGAAAAGCGGCATTGCAATCGTCGAAGTATAGTTTATACAGAGTGTGAATGAAAACTAAATATGATTTATTAATCGTTGTATACGTTTGGGAACTTGTTATTCACTTTCAAAATCTCCATTAATTTTTCGATCGTCTTAACGAGTTATTTACAACAATAATATATCGGGATGGTGGAGAAGTTTTTAAGTTTTAACACTTTTGCGATACGATATTTATTTATACGTTTTTTAATTTGTCTTACGATATAATTATTTTCCTTTGCCCTACGCTTTACGTGCTTACCTTTAATGGATTTTGTGAAGGTAGGGGGTGACAGTGCTGGTTGGAAATCGGGGTAAATTTTTAATGTGGATTCGGTGGTTGCAATTCCGTGAACATTCTCAGCGACACAGGTGTACAGTCCGGAATCTTCGGGGAGTGCTTCATGCAGTTCGAAATAAGCCATACCGTTGTCGAACCGAGTTCGATATCGGCTCGACGTGATTTCGAGCTTCTCGCCGTCTTTGGTCCAGTGCACCCTCGGCTCCGGATATCCAAGCACGGTGCACGTCAGCCTCGTTCTCATACCAACCCCTACCGTTCTGTTTGTTAACCTTGTGCAGAATGATGGCTTCTTTCCTTTTTCTCTTGGTACCATCTGCGATGAAATTTATGCCATTTCATTTATTTTTACTTATTCTTGTTTGCTCGTCACATCAAAAAATATTATCACAATAATTACGTTTGCTAGATTCGTTAAAAAAACATCAGAGAAACTATAAAACAGTGTAAAACAAAGTATAAGGGAAAAAAACATGTTTCTCACCGTGTCCGTGATAAGAGGCACGTACAACGAAACACTGGATCCATCGAGATCGGTTCGCGACGTTGTCTTCGGCCTGCTATATCGTGGTGGTCTAAACGAGCTGCCAGCCGCGAAGCTGATATCGCTGTCTCCAGTCGAGTAGTCCTCGTACTTCAGCAAGCTGATGGACCTTGCTCGCGAGATCCTGTCGTCCCTCCTTCTTCTTCTGCGGTAGTACGATCCCGTATCAAAGTAGTATCTCTCCATCGAGGTGTCCCTCAGTTTGTAGTCGAGAAAGTCGTCTGTCCTCCTCTTCGTCAAGGAAGTCAACGAGTCCCTCCAGCTGTAGGATCTGGAAGTGCTAGAAAGGGTAGAATCAAAACCAGAGTCGTACCGGTGGGACTTTTCCCGTCGGTCTCTCCAAAACTCCACGTCGTAGGAGATGCCCTTGGGCCTCAGAGTTCTGGTGTCATCAGCGATCTTCCTCAATAGCGACTCTGACTCGCTCTGTCGTAGCCTGGACCAGCTGTCGTCTCTCAGCTGTTCCTGCCTCCGCATTCGAAGTCTCGAGGACTCTTCTTCCTGCCGTTTCCGCATCCGGTCTCCCTCTTCCTTCAACGCCTTCACCGCTTCCTCCCTTCTGGTCTGCCTGTCGGCGTCCCTCCTGTGCCTCCTTTCCTCGTCCTCTAGCCTCAGTCGTCCAGCCTCTTCTCGGTTCTGGCGTTCCCCAGCTCTTCGCCTCTCAATCCTTTCGGCCTGCTTCTTCCTAATAGCATCCTCGTCCTCCTTCCATTGTCGCTCAGCCTCTTTCCTCTTCCTCCGACGCTCCTCCTCCCTCTTCGACCTCTCTTCTTCTTCCCTCAGCAACTTCTGCTCCTCCTCGTGCCTCCTGTGCTCGCGCTCCTGTCTCCTGCGCTCGCGAGTCTCATCCTCCTTCCTGATCCGCTCTTCCTCGGCTTTCCTTATCCGCTCCGTTTCTTCCTTGATCTGTCTTCCCTGTTCCTCTCGTCGACGCTTTGCTTCCTCGCGCCTCTGCGCGTCGCGTTCTTCTTCCCTCTTCAATCTCTCGGTGTCCTCGGCTTTCCTTCGATTCTCCTCTTCTTTTCGCAGCCTAGCCTTCTCCTCTTTTCTTACTCGTTCCTCCTCCTCGCGCCTTGCTCTCTCCTCTTCGTCTTTCCTCGCGCGTTCCTCTCGCTCCTTCTTCTTCTGTTCCTGCTCCTTCTTTCGTCTTTCCGCTTCCTCCCTTTCCTTTCGCTCCTCTTCCTCTTGCTCCAATCTTCGCTTCTCCTTCTTCTTCCGAAGCTTTTCTTCCGTTTGCTTCAATTTCTCTGATTCTGCCTTGTTCAGCCTCTCAACCTCCTCCTTCCGTCTGCGATCTTCCTCCTCCTGCTTCAGTCTTTCGGCTTCTTCCTTCTTCCGATGTCGTTCATCCTCCTCTTGTTTCAGCTTCTCAGCTTCGGCTCGCTTCTTCTTCTCTTCCTCCTCTCTTCGCTGAGACTCTGCCTCTAGATTGCGATTCTTCTCTTCCAGCTTCCGTTGTTCTTCATCCAATTTTTCCTGGCGCTCTTTCTCTTCCTGCTTCACCTTCGCTTCTTGCTCGCTTTTCCGTCTCTTCTCATCCTTCGATTTCCTGCGTTCCGATTTCTTGCGCGCCTCTTGTTCGAGCTTCTCAGCTTCATCCTTTTTCTTCCTTTCCACCTCTTCCTTCACGCGCTTCGTCTCCTCCTCCTGCTTTCGTTTCTCTTCTTCCTGCTTCTGTTTTGCGGCGTCGCTTTCCTTTTGCTGCTCTTCATCTTTTAGTTTTTTTGCTTCTTCTTCCTTTTGTTTCTTAGTTTCCTCTTCCTTCCGCTTTTTAACTTCTTCATCCTTTTGTTTCTTAGCTTCCTCCCCCTTCTGTTTCTTAGCTTCTTCCTCCTTCAGTTTCTTAGCCTCCTCTTCTTTCTGTTTCTTAGTTTCTTCTTCCTTCTGCTTTTTAGCTTCCACCTCTTTCAGTTTCTTAGCTTCTTCCTCTTTCACTTTGTTAGCTTCCTCTTCCTTCTGCTTTCTAGCTTCCTCCTCCTTCAGCTTCTTAGCTTCCTCCTCGTTCACTTTCTTAGCTTCTTCCTCTTTCACTTTCTTAGTTTCCTCTTCCTTCTGTTTTTTAGCTTCCTCCTCCTTCAGCTTCTTAGCTTCTTCCTCCTTCAGTTTCTTAGCTTCTTCCTCTTTCACTTTCTTAGCTTCCTCCTCCTTCAGCTTCTTAGCTTCCTCCTCCTTCAGTTTCTTACCCTCCTCCTCTTTCACTTTCTTAGCTTCCTCTTCCTTCTGCTTTTTAGCCTCCTCTTCTTTCACTTTCTTAGCTTCTTCTTCCTTTTGTTTCTTAGCTTCCTCTTCCTTCTGCTTTTTAGCCTCCTCTTCTTTCACTTTCTTAGCTTCTTCTTCCTTTTGTTTCTTAGCTTCCTCTTCCTTCAGCTTCTTAGYTTCCTCCTCCTTCAGTTTCTTACCTTCCTCCTCTTTCACTTTCTTAGCTTCCTCTTCCTTCTGCTTTTTAGCCTCCTCTTCTTTCACTTTCTTAGCTTCTTCTTCCTGTTGTTTCTTAGCTTTCTCTTCCTTCAGCTTCTTAATTTCCTCCTCTTTCAGCTTCTTAGCTTCCTCCTCCTTCAGCTTCTTAGCTTTCTCCTCCTTCAATTTCTTAGCTTCTTCCTCTTTCACTTTCTTAGCTTCCTCTTCCTTCAGCTTCTTAGCTTCCTCTTCCTTCTGCTTCTTAGCTTCTTCCTCCTGCAGTTGCTTAGCTTCTTCCTCTTTCACTTTCTTAGCTTCTTCCTCTTTCACTTTCTTAGCTTCTTCCTCTTTCACTTTCTTAGCTTCTTCCTCTTTCACTTTCTTAGCTTCTTCTTCCTTTTGTTTCTTAGCTTTCTCTTCCTTCAGCTTCTTAGTTTCCTCTTCCTTCATCTTGTTAGCTTCCTCCTCCTTCAGCTTCTTAGCTTCCTCCTCCTTCAGCTTCTTAGCTTCCTCCTCCTTCAATTTCTTAGCTTCTTCCTCTTTCAGTTTCTTAGCTTCTTCCTCTTTCACTTTCTTAGCTTCTTCTTCCTTTTGTTTCTTAGCTTCCTCTTCCTTCAGCTTCTTAGCTTCCTCCTCCTTCAGTTTCTTAGCTTCTTCCTCTTTCACTTTCTTAGCTTCTTCTTCCTTCAGCTTCTTAGCTTCCTCTTCCTTCTGCTTCTTAGCTTCTTCCTCTTTCACTTTCTTAGCTTCTTGCTCCTTCAGTTTCTTAGCTTCTTCCTCTTTCACTTTCTTAGCCTCCGCTTCATTCTGCTTTTTAGCTTCTTCCTCCTTGAGCTTCTTAGCTTCTTCCTCTTTCACTTTCTTAGCTTCTTCTTCCTTCCGTTTCTTAGCTTCCTCTTCTTTCTGTTTCTTGGCTTCCTCTTCCTGTTGGCGTTTCTGTTCTTCTAGCTTGAGTTTCTCAGCCTCTTCAGCCTTCTTACGTTCTTCTTCTTCTTTTAATTTTTTAGCTTGCTCTTCTTCCTTACGTTTCTCTTCCTCCGCCTTCAATTTTTTCGCCTCCTCCTCTTCTTTACGTTCCGCTTCCAGCCTTGCTTTCTCTGCCTCCGCGACTTTGTTGCGCTCCTCCTCTTCCTTTAGTTTCATAGCTTCTTCTTCCTGTTTACGTTTCTCTTCGTCGCGTTTCATTTTTTCTTCCTCTTGCTCCTTCTTTTTACGTTCTTCCTCTTTCAACCTCTCAGCTTCTTCCTGCTTTTTACGTTCCTCTTCTTCACGCTTTCGCGCCTCTTCCTGTTCCTTCAATTTTTGTTTCTCTTCCAGTTTCAACTTCTCGGCCTGTTCCGTTTTTTGTCGTTCCTCATCCTGCTTCAATCTTTCCTCCTCCTCTTTTCGTTTACGGTCCTCCTCCGCCTTCAATCTGTCTTGTTCTTCCTTCTGTTTCCGCTCCTCTTCCTGCCTCAACTTTTCAACCTCTTCTTTTTTCTTGCGCTCTACTTCCTCCTGTTTCATTTTCTCCTCCTCCTCCTTCTTACGCTTCTCTTCCAATTCCTTAGCAGCGTCTATCTTCTTTTGTTCTTCCAGTTTTTGTTTTTCCGCCTCTTCCTTCTGCTTCAGCTCTTCCGCCTCCTTTTCCTTACGTTCCTGTTCTTCTTGCTTTTTGCGTTTCTGTGCAATCTTCAATTTTTCTGCATCCTCTTTTTGTTTTAGTTCTTCTTCCTCTTTTCTCTTACGTTCTTCCTCCTCCTGTTTTTTCCGTTCTTCTTCAAGCTTTAATTTTTCTGCTTCTTCCTTCTGCTGGAGATCTGCTTCTTTTTTCTTACGTTCCTCTTCCACTTGTCTTTCACGTTCTTCCTCAATCTTTAATTTTTCGGCTTCTTCCTTCTGCTTAAGTTCTTCTGCTTCTTTTCTCTTACGTTCTTCTTCAATCTTTAACTTTTCAGCCTCTTCTTTTTGCTTTAGTTCTTTCGCTTCCTTTTTCTGACGTTCTTCCTCCTCTTGCTTTTTACGTTCCTGTTCAATCCTCACCCTCTCGGCTTCTTCTTTTTGTTTCAGGTCTTCCTCCTCCTTTTTCTTACGTTCCTCTTCTTCTTGCTTTTTACGTTCTTCTTCGAGCTTCAATTTTTCAGCCTCTTCCTTCTGTTTAAGTTTTTCTGCCTCCTTTTTCGTACGTTCTTCTTCTTCTTCTTGCTTTTTACGTTCCTCTTCAAGCTTCTGTTTCTCACTTTCTTCCTTCTGTTTGAGTTCTTCAGCTTCCTTTTTCTTACGTTCCTCTTCCTCTTGCTTTTTACGTTCTTCTTCAATCTTCAATTTCTCAGCTTCTTCCTTCTGTTTGAGTTCCTCAGCCTCCTTCTTCTTACGTTCTTCTTGCTCTTGCTTTTCACGTTCCTGTTCAATCCTCAACTTTTCGGCTTCTTGCTGCTGCTTTAGTTCTTCTTCCTCTTTTCTCTTACGTTCTTCCTCCTCCTGTTTTTTCCGTTCTTCTTCAAGCTTTAATTTTTCTGCTTCTTCCTTCTGCTGGAGATCTGCTTCTTTTTTCTTACGTTCCTCTTCCACTTGTCTTTCACGTTCTTCCTCAATCTTTAATTTTTCGGCTTCTTCCTTCTGCTTCAGTTCTTCTGCTTCTTTTCTCTTACGTTCTTCTTCAATCTTTAACTTTTCAGCCTCTTCTTTTTGCTTTAGTTCTTTCGCTTCCTTTTTCTGACGTTCTTCCTCCTCTTGCTTTTTACGTTCCTGTTCAATCCTCACCCTCTCGGCTTCTTCTTTTTGTTTCAGGTCTTCCTCCTCCTTTTTCTTACGTTCCTCTTCTTCTTGCTTTTTACGTTCTTCTTCGAGCTTCAATTTGTCAGCCTCTTCCTTCTGTTTAAGTTTTTCTGCCTCCTTTTTCGCACGTTCTTCTTCTTCTTCTTGCTTTTTACGTTCCTCTTCAAGCTTCTGTTTCTCACTTTCTTCCTTCTGTTTGAGTTCTTCAGCTTCCTTTTTCTTACGTTCCTCTTCCTCTTGCTTTTTACGTTCTTCTTCAATCTTCAATTTCTCAGCTTCTTCCTTCTGTTTGAGTTCCTCAGCCTCCTTCTTCTTACGTTCTTCTTGCTCTTGCTTTTCACGTTCCTGTTCAATCCTCAACTTTTCGGCTTCTTGCTGCTGCTTTAGTTCTTCTTCCTCTTTTCTCTTACGTTCCAGTTCCTCTTTTTTCTTACGTTCTTCTTCCTCTTGCTTTTTACGTTCTTCTTCAAGCTTCAACTTTTCAGCTCCTTCCTTCTGCTCAAGTTCTTGCGCTTCCTTTTTCTTGCGCTGTTCGTCCTCTTGTTTTCTACGTTCCTCTTCGATCTTCAACTTTTCGGCTTCTTCCTTCTGCTTAAGTTCTTCTATTCTCTTACGTTCTTCTACCTCTTGTCTGTCACGTTCTTCTTCCTCTTGCTTTCTTTGTTCTTCTTCCAGCTTCAACCTCTCAGCCTCTTCCTTCTGCTTACGCTCTTCGTCCTCGCGCTTTTTACATTCCTCTTCCGCCTTTAATCTCTCAGCCTCTTCCTTCTGCTTACGTTCTTCCTCCTCTTGGCGTGCCTTCTCTTCTTCTTCAATCTTCAGTTTGTCCTCTTCATCTGCCACTTCTTCCTCCTGCTTCTTCTTCTTCTTCTCCCTTTCCTTCTTCTCTTCTTCGTCGGTTACCCAGACCACCTCCATCCTCGACAGCTTGTCGCACAACACGTTCACCGTGTTCATCAGATTGGCAATCGGCGTCTCCAGCTCCACCAGCCCTTCGCCAGTCAAATCGTCTTGCCACATCGTCTCGACAGTCTTGATCGTCGACTCTAATTCCTGCAAACTTGGAGCTAACAGTTTCAACACCCCAATTATATCGGCGGTCTCGGAATGCGGAGGTTCAGCGGACGGCTTATCGGCGGATTGTTGACAAATCACATCGATAGATCTTTGAAGCCGTTTTAGAGATTCAATAGACGACTGTTCAACGCCCTTCGTTTGTACGCGATGAGTAGCTTCTTTGAGATCCTCCAGCGGCTTTATCAAAGTTTTCAGCGCTTCGTTCTCTATCTGAATCTCGATCCCCAATAAATCCTTGTAGCTCTCGATCTTCCGATTAATCGTCTCGATCGAGACGTTGATCTCGTTGATAGAAATCGTTATCTTCGTAGAGATTCTCACTACCTCTTCGACGGGAACAGCAGTTTTCTTTCTTTTTTGTACTCGTTCGTGTTGCTCGGCCGAGGCGGTCTCCAAAGCAGTCTGTAGACACCTCAAAGGCTGTTCCAGGTTTTCAAGGTAGACCGTTGACGACTCTTCCACTGTCATGATCGAGTTTTTCAGCTGAAGCAGAGGCTCGGCTAGGCTGCCGATTGTACCAGCGGTTTGATCGCGAGCAACAGTTTGCTCTTCGATGAACGATATGCTCTTTTCCAGGCTGGACAGCGAGTCCACGATAGCGTCAATGTTAGCCTCCTCTTCCTCGGGAGTGAAGTCGGTTCTGTTCTTCAGCGCCAGGAAGCTCTCGTACACCTCGGTCAGAGGCTGCACCAACGTCTTCACCAGATTGTACCGGACCTGGTCTGCTTTTTCACCAGCCTCCTGCATGCCGATGATCGCCGCTTTTATAGTCTCAACCGGATGCACCAACTTCTCGACCACCGACCAATCGATGATCTCGATCTTGGATAACTGCTCCTCGGCCACGGGCTCCGAATCCATGACGATGCACTCGTGGATCTCGGCTATGGATCTCTCTATCTCCTGCAGAGGCACGGCAAGGCAATCGTTGATCCAATTCGATTCTTCGGGGAGCGAGACCACGTCCGGCGAGAGCACGCGCTCCTCCAGCACGGAGATGCTCCTCTGAAGCGTGATCAGCGGCTCCACCAAAGCAGTCAATAAGGTCACCTCGTCGGCAGGTCGCTCCTCCGTCGACTCGACGAGCATGTGGTCTTGGATCAACGCGATGGATTTACAAAGCTCCTCTAAGGGTTCGATCAACGGATTCAACGTGGCCAACTCTTTGGCATCGTCGGTGCCGAAGCTCTTCTCCTTAGCAGATTCGACGGCAGTCTGCTCGTGAATGACGGACGCAGCCGCGGTCCTTAGCTCCAGCAAGGGTCGCGCCATGGTCTTCAGCAGCGACAGATCTTCTTTCTCCGATAGCACGAGGGTCACCTCGTTGCCGTCAATCGACTTGCGCTCTTCGACCACCAAAGCCAGGCACTCCCTGAGCTCGCTAAGAGGCTTAGCCAGCCCCTTCAGAGCTTGAGCTTCGTCCTCGGAGAGGGAGATGGCGATCTCCGACGGCGACTCTATGGTGCCTTGGTCCACCACCATGGCCTCGGTGACCTGCAAGTGCGGCTCCTCCACGACGTCGCCCCAGGTCTTTAGAGAGGAGACGTCCTCGGAGATGGTGTCCGCCGCGGGTTCTATCACGATCTGCTGGTGGTCGATGGTAGCCAGTTGCTCCACCAAGTCGTGAAGAGACTTCGCGAATGTCTCGAAAGCTGAGACGCCCTCGGCTCGCGATAGCTCGTCGGCGAATTCCGGCGCAGCCTGGGAGACCTGCTGGATGGCCGCCGCCGAGGTCCTCAGGTCCGTTAGCGTTTGCGCCATTAGTTGCAGCTGCGAAGATTCTTCCGTCTCCGACAAGCTGTGTGCACCTTCCGCCAGGATGTGTTCTTGGACGACGGCTATCGACTTTTGGAATTCCTCGAGTATCGGGCGCAGATTCGTCGCCTCGAAGGCCACCTGATCTTCCAGACTCTCTGCCGTCTGCTCCGCCACGTGTTCGCCTTGTATGGCGGCGACGAACGATTGCTCCAGCTGTTGCAAAGGACTCATGAGAACGCTTAACACTGTCACAGGCTTTCTCGAGTCCGTCTCCAGCATCGCCACTTCTTGCGTCTTCATCTCTTCAATCGTCGAGACAGATTCTTGAAGAATCTTGCTGGGAACAACGATGGTTTCCGCTCTAGCCGGCTGCTGCTCCACCGTCCCAACGATCGCGGAGATCACTTTGGGACTCGACACCATGGCCGAACAGTGCTTCTTGAATTCCTCCACGGCCTTGCCGAACGCTTGCAGTGCCGACACGTTCTCCACGTCCAAGACCTGCTGACCTGGTACCTCGATCGCCGTCAATTGCTGGACTACCGCCGCGGACGTCCTCAGATCGCTGAGAGAGCGCTCGACGTTCTTGATCAAAACTTGATCTTCGGCGTCCCCGGTTAAACTCAACGTCTCCTTGACGAGCACCAGCTGCTCTTGGATTTCCGTCACTTGTCGGTTGAGCTCCTGCATCGTGGCCTTAACTGGCAGCTCCTGCAGAACTGGGATCGGCGTGTGTCGGTCCTGCAAGGCTGACAAGAATGACTCCTCCAGCTGATGCAGCGGCTGCACGATGCTCAAGAAAATCACAGCCTGCTTTTCGCCGGTCTTCGCCGATTTTTTGCCGCATTCGTCGATCTCTAAGATCGCGTTCTGAAGTTCGCTCAGCGGTGCGATCACGGTCTTCGCGAACTCCTCGGTCAGCTTCTTTTCCCTGCGGACCTCGACGATTTGCTCGGCTTCTTGCTTCGCCACAGTCAACAGCTGCTGCCCAGACTCCTCCATCGATTTCGCGAAGACTTCCAACCGCGATCTTTCGTCGATCTTTGTCTCCCTCGCTTCGTCCGGTTCGGTTATCTCTTGAACTGCTGCGATCGACAGCTTCAGTTCCGCCAGAGGTTTCTCTAACGCCTTCGCCAGACCCGGTGTTTTGATTTCAGCCGATGCCGCAACCTCGCTGGCCTGCTGTTGGACGACGACGATCGATTTCTGCAACTCCTCGAGCACAGGCTGCAGAGCCAGTTTCTCCAGTAGAATTTCTGTAGGTTTCGATTCGATCGCGGTTTCGTGAGGAAGCGCGACGCCTTCTTGAACGGCTTGTACCAGAGCTCGCTCCAGGATATCCAGTGGTTCGATCAGCACGTTTAATTTTAGTCTAGCTTCGTCCTCTTTCCGTTCGAACTCCTTCAACTCCTCTGTCTTCGCCTCCTCTATTTGAGAAAGGGACTCGCGGAAAGTGTGAACGGTGCTGCTGATTTTCTCGAGGACGTCGATGCTCACCGTTTTCGCTTCCCGGGGTTTGTCCGCTCGCGGCTGCTTTTGCTGCTGAGCCGCGGCCTTTTGCAGCTGCTCTATCGACTTGGTGAAGTCTCGCAGAACGGACGCTTTCTCCTTCTTCATTTCCTCATTGATCTCCAGCGGCGTCGTCACCGTTTTCTGGACAGCCGTCGTGGTCGACTTCAAGTTCGCGATCGCCTGCCTGATGCTGTCGGCGAGGTCCATCTTCGCGCTGGAACCTTGCGTGCTGGATAATCGCTGTTCGACCGTGTCGATACTCTCCTTCAATTCTTCGAGAATCGGCTCGAGGATGATCGGCTCCTGCGGCTCCTCGGCAACAGTGTTCGCCTGATGTGCTGTGGTGATCAAACATCTCTCCAGTTCCTCCAGGGGGTGTATCAGTGGGGTTAATTGCTGGATATTCGCCTCCTCTGCTTCCAGAGCTTCTGCTTCTTCCGTGGATTCCTCTTGGACTTTGACGATAGTCTCGCGCAGGACTTGGACGGGAGTAATGATCGTCTGCAACACCTTCGTGTTGACCTTTGCGCCCACATATCGCCGCGCAATCGCCGCCAGCGATTTCTGCTTGAACTCTCGCGTCGACTCGGCGAAATGCTTCATGGCCGCCTGGGTTTCCGAGCTTCGAAGCCGCTGTTCTTCCGTCTGCTGAACGGTCACCAAGTTTTCGATGACAGCGAGCGAAGCGTTCAAGTCTGCCAAGGACTTTTTAGTGGCGACTGCCAGGGAAGCTTGCATGGAAGACTCTGCGCCCGCTGTTTGCATCACCGCCTGTTCCTGGATCATGGCAACGTGCTTCCGGAGCTCTTGGATAGCCGGAGAAATTTCCAATTTCTGCGCAAACGAAGTTTGCTGCGTTATCTCCTCGGTCTTTTCCAGTCGCATAGACGCAGCTTGCTGCACGGTAGAGGACAAGGACGTCTCCAGCTTCTCCAACGGTTCCACGAGAGATTTCAATCCCTTTTCCGCTTCTTTCGACTTTGATTTATCCAAAGGTTTTGCTTCTTCCAGCCGTTCTTCTTCGATCTTGCTAATGGACTCTCTTAATATCTGAAGAGGACCGATCACCATCTCAAGGATCGCCACCTGCGACCCCTCCAGCTTGATCGGAACCGCACGCGCCTCCACTTGCTGCTGGGAGATCACCGCCAAGCATTTCTCGCCGATATCCTCCACCGATTTCGCGAACATCTTCAACGTGGCTATCTTGTCGCCGTCTGCCGCGTCGGCTGCTCCAGCGACCTCCATGGACATTGTCTCTTGCACGGCTGCTATGGAAGACTTTAATTGCTGCAATGGCTCCTTCAACGTGCTCGCCACTGTCATCTCAAGATCGCCGCTCGATTTCTCCTCAGCTGCTTCGAGGAGGACGTGCTCCTGAATCTCGACGACTGACTTCTCCAGTTCCTGAAGTATAGGCTCGACGTTCAACTTCAAGGAGGCATCGGCTCTGACATCCGAAACAGACTCATCCTTGAGGATGCTGGTCTGCTCGACAGCCACTGACAGAGAGCACTCCAACTGCTCCAGAGGATGGACCAAGGTGTTCAACATGGCTACAACTTTTTCGGTTTCGGACGCGACTAGACTTTCGGCTTCCGAGATCTTCTGCTCCTCGACCTTGGAGACCGTTTCGCGTAGCACCTGCAGAGGCGTCGCAATGATCTCCAGAGCTTGTTCAAGCTCGGCTACCTGCGGTTGTTGAACGAGGCTCGTCTGAACCTTCTGGCTAGTCGCTGCTGCCGAGCACACCTTTCCAATCTGCTCCACGCACTTTGCGACAGCTTTCAAAGCCAGGGTCTTCTCATCCGAGGTCAAGTCTTTTGTCTCCTCGAGTTCTAAATTCTGCACAGCTTCGACGCAGGATTTTAGGTCTTCAAGCGGAGCTTCTATCATCTTCGCGACTGAGCTCTCGGCTTTCACGGTCGACATTTCAGCTTTTTTAGCTTCTATCGACACTTGTTCTTCGACGACAGCGATCGATTTCTGCAGCTCTTGCAAAACAGGACCCAATTTCACAGGCTCAATTTGTACACCATCTTCTTTCAACTCTCCAGTCGACTCCACCGCTGTAGTCAGAGCCTGCTCCAGTTGCTCCAGAGGGTGCACCAAGGGCTTCAGAGCCTCTAACACCTCTTTACCTGTTTGATCCAACAATTCGGCTTCTTCGACCGATCGCGCGTCGATTTCAGACGTGGTCTCTTTCAATAGTTGAATCGGACTCGCCAGAGTTTCAATAACCTGTGTCAACTCGGCTACCTGCGGTTGTTGAACGAGGCTGACCTCGACCTTCTGCTGACTAGCCGCGGCGGAACACACCTTTCCTATCTCCTCGACGCATTTCGAGAGAATCTTCAGAGCCGTCGTCTTTTGCTCGCTGGTCAATTCCTTGGCTTCTTCCAACTCTAGCTTCTGCATGGCTTCGACCGAGGACTTCAGCTGCTCCAGAGGAACTTCTACCATCTTCGCGACAGAGCTCTCGGTTTGCACCGTCGATACTTCGGCTTTCTTAGCTTCTATTGACACCTGCTTCTCGACGACAGCGATAGATTTCTGCAATTCTTCCAAGACCGGAGTCAACTTCACCGATTCCACGGGCAAACCACCTACCTTCGTTTCGATTGCAGATTCAAGCGCGACCGCGCCGACTTGTTCGACAGCCGACGCCAATGCTTGCTCCAGTTCTTCCAGAGGGTGCACCAATGGTTTGAGAGCTTCCACGACGACCTTGCCCGTCTTGTCCAGTGACTCGGTTGCCTCGGCAGTTTGTGTTTCGATCTCCGATATGGACTCCTTCAGGACTTGAATAGGACTGGCGATCGTCTCGATCACTTGCTCTATTTCAGCCACCTGCGCCTGCTGCTGTACGAGGCTCGTTTCAACCTTCTGCTGGTTGGCTACCACCGAACACACCTTTCCTACTTGTTCTACGCATTTCGCGACCGCTGCCAGCGCCTTCGTTTTCTCCTCGGCCGTTAATTCCCGCGTCTCTTCCAACTTTAATTCCTGTATGGCTGCCACGGACGATTTCAGTTCTTCTAACGGAGCTTCCATAATCTCCGCGACCGAGCTCTTGTCTTTTATCGTCGACACTTCGGCTGTCTTCGCTCGACCCGAAACTTGCTCCTCGATCACAGCGACGGACTTTCGCAACTCCTCCAACACCGGCGTCAGCTTCATCTTCTCAGCAGTGAGTGTGTCGTCATCTTTCATATTTTCCGTGGACTCTTGTGTTACTATACTGGCTTGTTGAGCAGCGGATGCCAGCGCTTGCTGTAATGCCTCTAAAGGATGCACCAATGGCTTCAACGCCTCCATTATCTCCTTCCCCGTTTCATCCAAAGGCTTAGCTTCCTCTGTCGATTGCGTCTCGATCTCGGATATGGTCTCTTTCAGTGTTTGAATTGGACTAGCGATCGTTTCGAGCATCTGTGTCAGCTCGGCTACCTGCGGTTGTTCGGGAAGACTAACTTCTATCGTCTTTCGGCTAGCCGCAGCTGAACAAGCTTTCCCAATTTCTTCCACACACTTCGCGACGGCCTTTAATGCCGTCGTCTTCTCCTCGGAAGTCAGCTCTTTCGTTTCGTCCAGTTCTAGTTTCTGCATGGATTCTACAGAGGATTTTAATTCTCCCAAAGACGCCTCCATGATTTGGGCTACGGAAGTCTCGCCTGTGATCAGAGATGTCTCAGCTTTCTTCGCCTGCAACGCCACTTGCTCCTCGATTACTACTATGGATTTCTGTAGCTTCTCCAAAACTGGAGTCAGTGGGATTTTTTCAGTTTCCTTCATTTTGTCTGTAGATTCTGACGCCGTTGCGACGACTTGCTGAACAGAAGATGTCAAGATCTGTGACAGCTCTTCCAAGGGCTGGATCAGAGGTTGCAGAGCCTCCACTGTTTCCTTACCAGTCCGATCCAACGATTCAGCTTGCTCAGATGGCTGCATAGCGATTTCGGACATGGTTTCTTTCAATACTTGAATTGGACTGGCGATTGTCTCGAGGACCTGCGTCAACTCGGCCACTTGCGCTTGCTGAATAGAGGAGATTTCAATTTTCTGTTGACCAGTTACGGTTGAGCAAACCCTCCCTATTTCCTCGACGCACTTGGCGACGGCTTTCAGAGCAACTGTCTTCTGCTCAGTTGTCAGCTCCTCCGTTTCTTCTAATTGTAGTTTTTGCATAGCTTCGACGGAAGACTTTAGTTCTTGTAAAGGAGCTTCTATAATTGGAGCAACGAGGCTTTCGCTTTTCACCGTCGAGACTTCGGCTCTCTTCGCCTCGGTCGACACCTGTTCTTCGATGACGGCGATGGACTTATGCAATTGTTCCAACACCGGCGCCAGCTTCGTCTTCTCCGTAGCCACGCCAACGCCTAATGTTTCACCTACAGACGAAGCTGCGGTAACTTGTTGCACAGCCGAGCTTAGAGCTTGCTGTAATTCTTCCAGTGGCTGTACCAATGGCTTCAACGCCTCCACCGCTGCTTTACCCGGCTGATCCAATCGCTTAGCTTCCTCGGCGGTTCGCGATTCGACTTCGGATATGGACTCTTTCAAAGTTTGGATGGGACTCGCGATGGTCTCGAGGACCTGTTCCATCTCAGCCACCTGCGGCTGTTGGAGCAGACTCACTTCGACTCTCTGCCGACTAGCCGCAATCGAACAGACTTTTCCAATTTCCTGCACACATTTCGCAACCGCCTTCAACGCCGTCGTCTTTTGCTCGCTCGTGAGTACCTTCGTCTCTTCTAATTCTAATTTTTGAACGGCTGCTATGGAGGACTTTAGTTGCTCTAACGGAGCTTCGATGATTTCAGCTACGGAGCCGTCAACTTTCGCCGTCGGCGCTTTGGCTTTCTGCACCGAAACTTGTTCCTCGACGACAGCTATGGATTTTTGCAGTTCTTGCAACACTGGAGTCAATTTCACCGTTTCCACGAACAGACCTTCCTCCTGCCGTTCTTCGCTAGTCTCGATGGCGCCAACTTGCGGCACAGCCGAGGCCAAAGCTTGTCCTAGTTCCTCCAGCGGATGCACCAACGGTTTCAGCGCTTCCACCACTTCCCGTCCAGTCTGATCCAACGACTCGACTTCTTCGCGCCCTTCGATCTCGCTCGTGGTCTCCTTCAGTATCTGGATCATTGAACGCAGCTCGTCGCGCTGCAGCGTCGACACTGTTCTCGTAGCAGGCAGGGTGGCGATAGCCAAACATTTTGCTCCGAGTTCCCTCACCGACTTCACGAAGGTTTCCACCACGGCTGCTCTGTCGCCTTCGAAGAACTCCTCCGAGTGTTCGCTTTCCATTGTCGCCATCTTTTGCACGGCTCCCACGGAGAACTTCAAGTCTTCCAGTGACCTTTCGACCTCCTCCGCAGTAACCTCGCTATCCGTCTCGGACATCTTGCCGATCACTTCCGCGATCACTTCGTCTTGGATGCTGGCGATGGACCGCCTCAAATCTTCCAACACAGCGCCGACTGGCACCGATTGCGCGGGCGAGAGACTCTTCCTCATTTCGTGCAGAGTTTGCTGAGACTCCGCAGTATGTTGCTCCGCGGAGATGGTCAGAGACTGTTCCAGCTCTTCCAGGGGATGGATGATGGTGTTCAAAATGGCGGTGGCTGTTCTCCTGCTCGGCAGATCCAGGGCCTCGACCTCCTCCATCTCTTGTTTCTCTATCTTCGCCAGCAGCTCTCTCAGATTCTGGATGGGGCTGACTATCTTCTCCACCAGATTCGTGTCCAGCTTCATCTCGTCGTCGCTGATCGACTTTTGCTGCTCGGAGAGGTCGGCGGGCTCGATCGACGGCGATATGGATCCGAAAGGAGACGCGTCGTCGCGCTTGATGTGCTGCTGGGAAACCATCATGGCCTCTATCAGTTCCTCCAGAGGCTTCGCGGTGGTGTCTTCGATACCCTCCTCGGATTTCGACGGCAGCTTCGCCCCGATCTCCTCGAGGATCTTCACACGCTTCGATTCCGTGGTCCTGCGGATCACTTGCGTGAGTTCGAGGATCGTTCGAGTCAGCTGTTGTAGCTGCACTGAAAAGGAGGACGCTGCTTCGAGTCCGGACAAGCTATGTTGCAGCGACTCGAGAGGCTCCAGAAGGAATCGCAGCGACACCGTCACGTTCTCCTTGAGCGCCGGCGTCAGTTCCTTCTGAGCCAGGTCGAGCACCTTCTCGGCGGCTCGTTCAACACCTGTGAAACCGTGCAACGCGCACAGAAATTGCTCCTCTAATTCTGGAATCAAAGGTGGCAAAAGATTGTTTTCTATCGACGCGGTCGTCGCTTTCAAATCATTCAGGATTTGGATGAGGGCGGTCAGTTCTCGTATCTTTCGTTTCTCCTCCTCGGATTTCGAAGAGACTGTCTCCTCTAAGGCTACGTACATGAGATTAGTTAATTCTGTGAACGGTTGCTGTATTGTGTAAATCAACGTTACCAATTTTCGTACCTTCGTCTCTCTGTCTTCCTCCAATTTCTCTTCCCGCATTGCCAGCCTTTCCACTTCTTCGTCTTTTCTTAGCACTTGTTCGCTCTTCCCAATTTCCTCCGGCTTCTTCTCAGCCAATACCTTCTCCGCGACTTCCTCCTTCGTCGAGGTATCCAATACTTTCTCTCGATCCTCGACTTTCATTTCCAACGTTTTCTCCACGGAGGAACTAGCTTCGTCGGGTTTCCGTTCGGACTTAGCCTCCGTTCGTTTCGTCTCTTTTTCGGGAGGCAGTTTCTCGACCGTGATCATACTCTCCACCTCTTCCTTGGTCACTTCGATGATCTCGTCGATTATAGTCGCGATCTGTGTGATGGTAACCGGCGCGTCCCTCGGCGCGTCCTTCGACACGCTCTGAGTCTGCTCTTCTTCCACCTGGTCCAGCGCCGTCTCTAAGCCGACGATTCGCTGGATTCCTGTGATGGACTCGTTCACACCTTCCAGGACGTCCGCGACGGCGGCCAGCGTCTCCACGAAGGAGGAGCCCTCGGACGAACCTTCCCGAAGTAGATGCAGCCGATGCGCCAGCAACGAGGAAGCAAAGTCGGAGGTCGACTTGGCCAGGCCCCGAAGACGACTCATCGACTCTTTCGAGATCGAAGCAATCGTCTTCTGCTCGAGTCTCTCTTTGAGCGTGTTCAAGGCTGACTGCAGCTTGTTCGCAGGGTAAAGGAAACCCTCGACGATGGCTTCTTCGTCGACCGCCTGGTCGCTGGTCTCGACGAACTGTGTCTTCGACAAGGAGATCTGCTTCTGCAAAGCTCCCAGCGATCTCGACACTACCTCCTTTACTCCCGCGTCCGTGTTTTCGTCCAACGATGAGATGGTCTGTCTGAGACGGTCCAAGGATGCGTGCAGGTTGTACTGCAGGGTGAACTGCGCGCTGCTGGGTCTTCGGGAGTAGTCGGTTCTGCCGATTTGCTTCTGCACCGAAACGATGGCGTTCTTCAGCTCGTTCAGCGGTTCTTCGAACAGCGACGTCCCTTCCAGGCTAGGTATTCTCTCCAAGGTGCTCGAGATCTGCCTCTGCAGACCTTCGACAGCCTTTAGGATCACGTTTCTCCGCTCGTCCAGCAGGGCCGCCTCGGGGACTAGGCTCCTGCGACTGCTCTGCACTACGGACAAGCAGCTGGAGAACTCCACCAGAGGCTCCTCGAGACTCTGAAGCTCTACGACGACCGCTCTGCGTCGATCCAGCTGATGGACGTCTTGCGAAGTCACGGCAATACTATTCAACAGAGTCTGGATCGGCCTGAGCAGAATCCTCGCCACGTCGGTCTCCAAGGTCTCCTCCGCCTGCGTTTCGAGGACCTCCATGCGATCCTGGATGTTCTCCAAGGGCTTTGCGACCTCCCGAAGACTAGCGACGAGTTGCTGTCTCGACTCTACTTCCTTTATCACGACCGGGATCTTCTCCTTGATCTCGCGCAGAACTTGCCGGACAGGCTTGCATCGCTCCACCACTTCTGCTCTGCTGTTCAACTTCTCCATAGTAGCATCAATTACTTTCTTTTCGATTGTTTCCAGAGGCTGCGCCAGATGGGTCAAGATAAACACCTCCTGGAAGCCATATTGGCGAGTCTTGAGGAGAGCGTCGTCGAGGCTACTCAGCGACTGTTTGATATCGTCTAAGAGAGAGACAGTCCTAGCAACCGCTTCCTCGGAGGAAGCAGGTTGCTCGTAGCTCCCGATAGTTCTGCGCATCGTCGACACAGTTTTTCCGAAGTCTTCGAGAGCATTGGCCAGTGCCGAAGGTGGCAGCGTGCCAGCCGTGGGTCCTTCGAAGTCTTCCAAGATTCCGGTGACGTCGAACTGAACGTTTTCCAGGGTCGTTGACAAGGAGACCATCAGCTCAGCCACCTCTTTCCTCTTATTCTCGCTCTCGAGATCTTCCCTCCGGAATTCCTCGATCTGGGTGACCACCTGATCGGATCTCTGCGAGCTGATCTCCTCCACCGTCGTTTTCTCGATTACCGATTCGGTGAGCTCGGTTTGAGGCAGCACCGATGTGGAGGTTTCCGTCAGAGTGCCTTCGGGGATCGTCGCTTGAGACGTCAACTGCTCCCTTCCGTCTCGAGGCAGGGTCTCCCCTTGCTCCGTCTCCTGCGCGGTCATCAGATCCTTCTCCTCCTGGATCAGTGACTTCACCACCTCGCTGAGCTCCTTCTTGTACAGAGCCTCCTTGATGGAGATCGGAATCTGGTTCTCGATGTCCTCCACGATCTCCACTATCGGCCGCAGAGACTCTTCATGGGCGTGCTCCCGGAGGACATCCATGATGGTGTGCAGAAGGAACCTCATGGGTCTGCCAAGGCCTTCCAGGGTGGACAAGTTGGTCGGCTCATGGTAGGTTTCGATCGCGGCTTTGAGCCTCGCGAGGGGCTCGCGGAGGTCAATCAGAGCTTCGATCAGGCTCTCGTCGCTGGGAGGCTCCGAATAGGACGTCTCAATCGCGATCTTGTTCACGTCCCTTTTCAGATCGTCGATAGTCGAGCAAAGCGCCGACTCCTCCTCCTCCTTCATGCTGTCCTCGGAAGTGGTTGACAGCCAGTGTTTCATGGGGTCCAGGGATCGACTGATTCGGTCCGCCAGCCCGAACGACGCCATCTTCTTCTTCTTCATTTCCTCTTTCCATGCCTTCGTCCCCTTTTGCTCCTTCTTCTTGGACGCCTCTTTAGTGATCAACGGGGTGTCCTTCTCGATCTCCTCGAGCAGTTCAAGAATCGGAAAAACCGAGTCGGTGTTCGCATCGCTGTCCACGATACTCCGCACCAAGGCTTTCAGCTTCTCGATAGGATCGATCAGACCCCGCAAGATCTCTTCCTCCTCGGGGTCGTGTTGTTGAGTCAGCAGGACCCTCTGCAGAGTGAGCAGAGGTTCCTTCAACAGGTAAACCTGCAGGATCACATCGTCGTCGACACGGTTCCTCAAATTCGCGATTTCCACCGCGGCCGAACCCACGCGTTGTCGCAGCTCCTCAATGCAACCGGCCATGTCGGACGCGTAACCAGGATAGCTCTTCTCCTGTCTCTCCAGCGCCGAAGACAGAGCGAAGTGGACGTTGCTGAGACTCCGATCAACGTCCAGATCGTCCAGGAAATGTTTCCGCGCCTCCTCGATCTCAGACAGCTTCGATATCGTCTTGGGCAATTGGGCATCGACGTCTTCGATGGCCGCCAGGACATCGTTCATCGATTTCGTTCTTTCCTCGGAGTCTGAGTGCCGCAGCACCTTTTTCACCACCTTCTTCAGCTTCTCTATCGGCTGTGGTATTTTTCGAATCACTTGGAGCTCCTGGACCGTGCGCTCCTCGGACACCAGGGCCGACTTTAGGTCCAGCAGAGGCTCCTTCAGGTCCTCCAAGCTGCTCAGCATCTCATCCTCCCGCAGGGTCATCGCAATGCGCGAGGTATCGGACACATATTGTCGGAGCTCGACCAAGCAGGCAGTGATCTCCGAAGAGGTCAATAGCTTCTGAGCGGTCGCCGCGCCGTTCGCGACAGAGTCAACGTCCTCGACGTCCTGGAGCGCCGCGCTCAAGGCAGACTGGACGTCGATCAGAGGATCGAGAATCCTGTCGGTCAAGGTCTGCGGCTCGTCCTGGATGGATTTGGAGGAGATCGTTTCCTCTTTCTCGCTGGCAGCTACCTGAATCGTTTTCTCGATGTCGTTCAGAGTATCCATCACCGGTTGCAACGTGTTGTCATTCAAACACTGGATTGTGGCTTTCAGCTGGGACACCGAGGGCTCTAGGAGCTTGAACACGGTGTCCGCGTGTTCGGCGATCGAGACCGATGTCAGGGCGCACTGAAGCGAGTACAGAGGTCCTTCCAAGCTGTTCAGGGTCTCGACGCTGATCTCCTTCTTCTGCGGCGTCCGCAGTCTACGGTAGATCTCGTCGACTCGGTCGAAGATGGTGGATAGTCTGGGGTCCAGAGTGCCTGCGATATTCTCGTACGACTTCAGGGCTTCCTGCAGGGTCAATCTCGCTTCCTTTAAGACGTCTAGCTTGGGCTCCTCGGTGGCCACCTCCTTTCGACTCACGTCGGGCTTCCTCTCCTTTACCCTGCTAATCTCCTTCACGGTCTCATCCACCGATTCCTGCAGCGATTCAATCAACTTTGTTCGGTGCTCCGACAAGATCCCCTTCGATTGGTAAGTCTCCAGCACGGTCTTCAAGGTATCCAATCTTGTCCTCAACTCGCGCACCGGTGGCAGAAACTCGTCGACGATCTTCGAGACCCCTTCGGCCTTGGTCACGCGACTTAGAGCCTTCGTCACGTCGTCTATCGACTTCGACAGGGATTCCACCACCACTGTGTCCACCGTCTCTATCGATCCCTTCGCTGGGTCCACTGAGACGTCGTTCACGAAGAACTGCAACACGTTTATGATCTCCTCGACGCTCGAGGTTAACCTGGACTCTCTGTTGTCTAAGGCGGCGACGCGCTTCACTGCATCGTCCAGCCTGGACACCGCCGACGTCATCCTAATCAGCGCGATCGGCCTCTCGCTCTTCGCTCCTCCAGTCATCTCGTACTCGATCTTCGTGATGCCCATCAAGATCTCATCAACGGGGTCTGTCAGGCTCTCCAGGATCGCCACCACATCCGTCTTTTTGCTTTTCACGTTCTCCTGACGCTCTATCAGCTCCATTCCGCGCAAGAGCTCCTCGGTTGGCCCGCCGATCGCCTCCAGCAGAGAGATCCTGATCGTCTGGGCCATGGACCTGTCGCCGGCGCTCTTCAAGGCTTTCGTCTCTATGGCGGACACTTCCTCGCAGAGGCTCTGGATCGGCCGGATCACGTTCTCGGCCACAAGCTGCTTGCAGGTCTCCTCGTCGGCAGTGTTCAGCCGCGAGTCCAACGAATCAATGTCTACCAGAGTGTCCCGAACAATCAGGACCGGCTCCTTCAGCTTCTTCATGCTGTCCAGCAGCCTTTCCTTGTTGCTCTTCGACATCGACTTGTCTGACTCGCTGGTCGACTGCTTCTTCTCCGAAGACTTGTCCGCCACATCCTCGATGTACGGCTCCTCCGTTTTCAGGATCGACTCGACCCGCTGGTGCATCTCCGACTTCTCGCTGCCGGATCTGCTCCTGCGCTGCTTCCCGTCCATCTCGCTGCCCAACGACGACTCCTCGGAGCTACCCTTCTCTCTCTTGTGCTTTTTCTTGCGATGACGTTTCTTCTTCGGCGCTCCGGTGACCGAGTCGAATGACGAGTCTCCGCCTATGCCGTCGTCTATACTCGACCCGGCTGTTTTGTCGCCGCTCAGGCTGCGCTTTCGGTCCTGCGCGTACTCGTACATCTTCTGTACCTGCGTCTCCGAGATGGACAGCCGAGCCGAGGATAACGCGTCGGCGAACGTGTCGCTATCGTCTTGCCGCAGCGAGGACACCGGAGAGATTGGAGAGACCGGCGAGGATCTGTCTTCTCTTTGTGCACTGTGGAAGCTCTCGGACTCCATTCTTGGACTCTTCTCACTTTTCTCGCTCTTCGAAGAGGAACTGGACTTTTTCCTAGGCGGTCTTTTAGGAGGCTTCTCATCGTCTTCTAGGCTGTATCGCGCGGATCTCTTGAGCGAGCTGCGCGAGTCTCGCTCCGGTGATGACAGAACTCGCGTTATGTCGTCCAAGATCGATACGTCCTCGAAATCGGCCTCCGTCCGGAGGTCGTCGCCGTCTTCGGCGCTGACGAAGTAGTCTGGTGATACATCGATTACTACAGCTTCCATCAACAGGTTGCCAGAAGTCGACGACTCTTTCACAAACCTCATCGGCGGCAGTTCGATCACGTTGTGCTCTGAAAGTCCATCGTTTGCGAGTCTCTGTTTATGATTTAATGCTTGAAATGCACGAAATGGTGCCATTTCTTCGTAATATTTTATATATGAAAATTCGGTATAATTATTTTATTTTGCATAAAGTTCCGCAATCAAAATAATTACAACAGCTTGCACACATTTCAAAGAGATTGTAGTAGCTAAAGCGGGTCAGCGGCTTTTATTTTAAAATTGATAAAATGAAAGATGAAGAATAAAAAGTTTTGTTCGTACTTACCCGTAACATGTTCGGACAATTGATCGGCGTACATCTCGACAATCTGAAGGGCTTCTTCTTCGGTGAGATCTGGTGTCTCGTAGAGGCTGACGGAAACTTCTTTCCCGTCGAAGCTGAACGATACTTCGCCGCGATCGTCGAGCGTGACTGAGTGATCGGTTTGCGGTGTATCATACAGCTGAGAAGTTCTCTCTTCGTGTATCGTTGACAGCGACAAGTTTCTGGCGAGCTCATGACCGTTCGGCGATTGAGCTTCTTTCACTTCTTTTCGTGTTGGCAATTTATCTGTGAAACAATGTTCGAGGTTCCATTGTACAGAAACGAATGGAATTATCAACTACTTCTATCCAGTATTTTATTAGTGTCAGATGACACTAAACGTAAAATTCCATCCAGAGTAAATTTTCGTGAAATTGTTTAAACTGTGCATGCAACTACGTAATTTATTGATTTAAAATTGTTCGAAATACCTTCGAAACCTAAAAGTGACGCGGAACTGCTGACGGAACCCATACAATTGCTGGCCTCGCAGGTGTAGGTTCCTAGGCAGCAGGTTCCGTCTTGTCCGGAGATGATTCTGTGTATATCCCCCGGCTTGAGCTCGACGCCATCTTTGTACCATTTCAGGATCGGTTGCGGCACACCGATCACTTTGCACTCTAAATTCACTGCACCCTCGTCCGACAATATGGCGCGCAAACTTTCAAGGAACTTCGGTTTCTTGAAGTGCTTGGGAATGATTAGTTTGAGGAAACAGGATGTGACACTATGGCCGAAATCATTGGAAGCCACGCACTTCCACTCTGCCTGGATATCGGGAAATTCCAGCGATTAATCATTTTCAATCGGATTCTCACTCATCCCCAACATATATCCACAACCTCAATTCAACGAAATTTATTAGACTTTTTTTTCTAGGAAAATTTTTGTCTATTCAGCTAGAAGTTAGGCTACTGTTATGCAATTCCTATTGCGTAAATATATTATATATTTCGTAGTATATTACCATGTGTTGTAAAATTATAAAAAAAAAAACAAAGTGAAAAAATCGGGCGCATTGAAATGTTCGTTTTGCAATGAAAATTATCTTCTGGAAACTTTAGACTAAACTGTTGGATATCGGCAAATTATAATTTCGAAAAATATGCGAGCAGCAGCGACTTATATATATTTTTTAAGCTCGCGCGAATAGTTCGCTGAATTGTTTTCGGGATTGAAAAACTTACTTGATCCACAAATTCGAGCCTTCGTACATCGAGGTGACACGTGCCAAGATTCTCCTTGGCAGCGTGGTATTTTTCGCTTTCTTCCACCAGAACATCGTCCCTGTACCAAGAGAGGCTTGGCTCGGGTGCAATACTGGCTGTAAATTTAATTCTTTGCATAAGATTCGTTGTTCGAAATATTACACTGACGCGGATTATGTCGGAAGCAAGCATTCCGTTGTTCACAAGAAAATATTAAGCTGTGACGAAAAGTTTAAGAACCTTTCTTCATACTTTTCATTTTTCGTTAACGAATAAATAGATAAATTAGTTAATTATTGAATTAAATAATATCATTAGCGACTCGGGAGCAGAGCTTGGATGAAAATGAATGGATACCTTGGATAGTGAATCGGAAATCTTCGTTGATTCTTGCCTCACAGCTTCTGAGGCCCTTGACGAACGTGGGCGGTTGATTCGTGCTCAGAAGCTGCAGACGTTCTTCTTCGTTCAATTGATTCTGAATATCTTCGATCGTTAATTCGGCTGTACTCTTTGCTTCTCCCATACAGTTTCTCGCAATGCAGCAGTAGGAACCTTGACGAACGAAAATTTATTAAACAAGCATACGGATCGCGGACAATATTTATTTAAAAATATTAAGTACGAAATAAAATTTCAACATAAAAAATGTGAAATAAAAGAAGAAATATGAAATAAAATTTTAATATAATGTAAAAATGAAATATAGAAACTGAAGTATGAATTATTACTTCATATAAATAAATTTACTGTATGGAATTGTAACTATGTACATTTTTTTGTATTCAGTATTCCCAATTATGATATGCTGATTATTAATAAAGAACGATTTAAGAAGGTACTGATTAATCACCCAAGGAGTTGGTTCCAGTCAGTTGATAAACATCCCCCGGTTTCAATTCCTGGCCATCTTTGAACCACCTGAGCAATGGCGTCGGAAAACCGACTACCTTGCACTCGAAGGATACCAATCCCTCTTCCGTTAGGACAGCTTTCAGGCTTTCCATGAAGCGAGGTTTCCTATAGTTCTTTGGAACTGAACAAATGCATTTCAAAGAATCAAGCATCTACAAAAATATCGTCACCTTATAAAAAAATATATTTCTCGTCGATTTTAAGGCCTTTAAGACTTTGACTACGGTAGATTTTGAGACGCCATACTTATACCTAAGGGTTAACATTTCTCGTGTAGGAATGGAAAAATCAAGTATTTCGTGCGAAGCTTACTGGACATTGCGACGTAGCAAGTAGTAAATTGTTTCATATCTTCCCCGTTGGTTGCGACACATTTCCATTCGCCCTCGTCCATCGCTTCCACCGGATACACTTCCACGCAATAACCGCCGAGACCATCTTCCATCACGTGGTATTTGTCGCTGGCCTCGATACGTCCTTCCTTGTTGTACCATGTTATAGCTTTCGGCCATGGCGGCACTTCGACTATCGTAGTAATAACCAAACTTGTACTTCTCGTTTTCAGAAATATCGTATCATCGAAAGCAAAATACAAAATATTAATGAGTTACTAACGAAAGACATGATCCAATGAGAGGCGAACTTGACTGGGCAAGGAGGCCCAGTTTCGCCGATTGACTCGATCGTCCAGCGCCAGGCGAGCTCGCCTCTCACTGGTCTGTGTTGTTTCTTAATAACTTGCAAACAAAGCTGCGAATTATATTTTCGCTAAGGAAAAAGTTATTTTAAATAACCTCAGGTACCCTTTATTTTCAAATTGTAAGACACTTTTAAGACACCCTGTATAAATCGGCTCATACTTCCGCCGTAACAGAAATATTCTACCGAAATGCAACATTCCACGTGAGTAATCGTAAGTTCGTAAATAAAAATGAAAATTTTGAAAAATATCCTGAATCAATGTTTATTGCAACAACGCATGCTACCGATAGGAAGATAAAATTCTATAAATTCTACTGGTATAATTTTTCAGTATCTGCATTTAATTGGTAAGTGCATCGTTTATGCATACCTACGCGTAACGCAGCAATCGAGATATTAAAGTTACGTCAAGATCCCCGAATACGAAACACACTGACGATGAATGGATTCGTCCAACTTTGTACTATACCTTGGCAAGAAAGACGTAGAGTTTCCCCGATCCTGCAACATTCGTCCTGCAGGTTGTGCTTGAAAACAGGAAGTGGACTGGAGAGCGTCAAAGAATCCGCCGGCTTCAGAGAACCTTCTCTGCTACCTTTCCCAACTACGTGTACCTACAATATCGACCGAATTTTTATTCAATTTTAATGAATCATCGAATGTCCTCTGAAAGTCTACAACACGTGGAACTGTGTTATGAAAAGACTGCTCTATGACAAGAAAATATTTAGAATAGAGATTCTTAAGATAGATATTTATTATTACGTATGTTTCAACTAAATTGTAAAATCAAGGAATGAATGATTTTTAAGGATAGTCTGCTCACTTTCGAGGAGGAATACGCGGTTCCCATACAATTGATCGCTTCGCAGGTGTAAATGCCGAGGGAGGTTGTGTCGTCAGGGTTGGCAGTTAAGGCGAAGACATCACCGGCTTTGATTTCTTTGTCATCTTTGAACCACCGTAGCACGGGTGTGGGAACTCCGACAACTTTGCACTCTAGGGACACCGTGCCGGCCTCTGTCAGGAGAGCACGCAGTTCTTCGACGAATTCTGGCCTTTTGTAAGCTTTTGGGACTGTTGATTTGAAAATAGAATTAAACGTTTGCAAGTAATTGGCTTCACCGAAGTATTCGAGTAATTTTGGACCCATGAAATTCTTATGCTAATAAATTAAAGAATTAATATTACCTAGAAATAATTATGTAACTGAACTGTTCAATTATATATGTATGTAATACAAATTTAAAAAGGCTTTAATATCACGTTGACAAAATAGCTTTAGCATCAGATACTAAATGCATATAATAATAATAATATTAAAAATAATAATAACTTTATTTATCAACGAGATTATATGAACATAAATTACTGGAACTATTACTTCTATGTAATAAAAATATTTGTTGCACAATCGTATTTCCTTATACGCAGCTAAGTATTTTTATAAACACGTGGATTGGAATTACAGTAAATAATATTTTGTTGCACCAGTTTTAGGATTGATCTGATTCTTTGAGAGCTTCGATGTAATTTCGAACTTTAAATTACAGTAATCCGGTATATCTCGAAACTCATGCTTCAAACACCATCCACGTTGGCGCGTTTCTATTTTCGTCTATAGGAAATTGTGGTCCATTGCTCCGATTTGCTTGGAATTTGTACGAGTCCTCTTCCAAAGGCGTACGTAGCCACTTAAAATAATCTTTCTATTCTTTGAAATTGCATCAACTCATTTCTCTCACTAATTACTATTTTTTTTTTCACAGAAAACGCTAATATATTCAAGCGGCAAAAAGAGACGCACAAATTTTGTACTATTTAAAAACAGCATGGAAAACCCTGAAATCGTCGATGCCTCGATAAATACAGTGGATCCTTCTGTAACACGGTAGATTATTGCCGCGTTATGTTGAAACCATGTTCTCAGAGTGTCGTGTCCTGGAAGCAATACATAAATCGAGGGAACGCGTTCCGTGTTATATCGAAACTGTTTCTTCGGCTGCTCTGACATCTCCGTTCGTTTTGCCTTTTTCGGTCTGGTGTCAACGAAAACCGTGACCGTGTTATAAGAGGTTACGACTGTGCAAGTGCTCACCGATCACCGTCAACTTCGACGTGCAAGAGGACCTTCCGTCTCGGTTCTCCGCCATGCAGGACCAGAATCCTTCGTCCTCGACCGTGACCGGGGCCACGTCCACGCAGTAGAAGTTCCCTTCGTGGACGAAAGAGAATCTTGCACCCGCGTGCACCGCCTCAGCATTTCGGTGCCAAGTGATCTGGAATCCAACAACAACGACGCATTTGAAACACTTAAATCACCACGCGGCCACTGACGTCACCGTCGCTTGTCAAACAGTGAATTTTCAGCGAAAAATCAGCGCGGTCATCGATGAGAAACCACGAAGAAACTTCTTGCATTAGCAGTAGTCTATAAAAATCTCAGTGTTCTATAAGTAGTGTTTATTCATCGATCATCGGAGGTAAATACGAACGATGATTACGAATTACTATAATTATTAGGTGCACGTAATTGTTTTGGTACGTTCGTTACTAGACTGCGCATGTTCTCTAAAATAAACATTTTGATCTGCAGTGGAAATGCTGGAAAATTCACTTTCAAGAGTCAAATGGATAAATTGGAATTTGTAAAAATTCATTGCGAGCGTCACCATAACGAAGAACATAAAAACATCAGAAGCTACGTAAGAGAAAATTATCCAAATTAAGACTTTTGGGCGGTCAGACTCATTTTAAAACAGTGTGCGACGCGGCGACTATATTTTCAAAGGTTCCCTCTCGGAGCATTACGTAACCCGGTCGCCGAGCATTACCGCGGAAAACGACCATTTGGAGGTTTACGAGGGGGACCACGCAGATTTAGCCGATCGGCGGGCATAGTTGCTGGCATAGCGTAAGCGCGCGAGTAATAATAGTCGTAATACGAGGCGACGTGTAAGATCGCGAGTAACGATCTTCGTTTTCTCGTTCGCGTCTCCTGCCCCAAGCTCTTTCGCTCGGGTCATGGACCTCGCGGGGTCCCTTTTAGTTCGCCTATGTACTCGCACGTATCCCGGTTCACCGTACTGCCTAGTCTACGCCACTGCTGCCCGTGCCCGCGCCCCCGACCGCACAGTGGACAGACAGAACCAACAGAAACCCGTAGCAATAAGTCACCGACTGATTTCGCTCTGCACCCTTCCGGGTTAATCACCGGATTTGGCACGGATCGGATTCCTCGTTCCCCGTGCTCGGCCTAATCAATTCTAGAACGTCTGGCCCTGTTATATTCCCCTTTCGGCCACGATAATTGACGCTGATAGCAACGTTGCTCGTCTCGACTCGTTTTAGAGTTCCCGAGAACTTTCGAGAGACGGTCTAATCGACCTACACCGTTTAAACTCTCGATCAATGCGAACAGGTTTTATTTTACTGAATCTAACGTTTTTAGAAACGAACGAAGGTGTAGATTTCTACACGTTTGCGATAGTAATTAACATCATTATTATTAATACGTTATTATTGCTAGAGTTAAGTTATTACTGAATCGTTTCATTTCTAAATTTTCAATGTTCATTTGCAGACTGTGTCGGTTACCTTCGGCGTGGTTGAACTTCGTATTTCCACAAGGAACCTAGTCCTCGTGCCGACCTTGACCGCTAGATCAGTTAATCTGCGCAGGAAGACCGGCGGATCGCCTTCCTCGGTGATCGAGTCCTCGATGTTCAGGTGAATCTTCTTCGAGGACCCCTTGTCCAACCCTTGGCCGACCCTCGTTGCCACTAAAGCGTAGTGGCCGGTGTCTTCTTTCTGAGATTGCTTCAAAGTCAATTGGACGACATTGCCTCTCATTTGAATCCGGTATCGATCGGAAGGTATCGGTATATCATTGCGTTTCCTGCAATGCAAAGGTCAATAACATTTAAGAATTATTCGACCAAATCATAATATTTACGTTATTACCTTATGGAAGTTGATCTAATTAACTTAAGTTATTCATTAAATTTAATTTAATTACCTTGCAAAACTAAATTAATTGATTTGCATTTAATTTAACTTTATTAGTTACTTAGTAGATTAATTCAATAGCCATTCGATAAATAAATTTATTCGAGTGTTATTAATAATATGTGAACGAGACAACGACTGTCGTTGTCCATGATTAATGGACCAGACAGTTGTTCCTGTGAATATATTTAGTATCTATAGTGCTTTCATCACTTTTATGCTTGCCACTTCAGACACTCATGGTTGTATCAAAATTAGTAGCTTGACGAATTATATCAGTGACTAGTGATCTTAAAATATTCGCAGGCAATCTATAAATACCATCGAAACGTATTTTAAAATGTTAAATAGTCGAATAATGCTTTTGAGTGTGCAGCTGGTGATTTAATTATTCCGTTCTGATGATTTGTTTCGTGCTTTCGTTCAGACTATAGCTGCAGTATAATGTCAAAGTATATTTATTCTTTGATTGTTCATAGTACATAGTTAAAAACATTTTGGCTATATTATGTTCTGTCGTTCTACATAGATCATCGGCGTATAGCAGACGCATATTTATGACCGTCTACCTTTCCGTGCTGCCAATGCTCAATTGCAACTCTGCAACTGTTTATATATTATCATTATGATACTGATCACTTTTAGTTTGTTTTTGTTTCCTTCTAATTCCAGTTATTATCCATTTGAATATTGGTGATTGTAATTACGACGTATTTATATATTATTAATAGTGGTATACTTTGTGATCGTAGGATTTTCAATTAGCAGAAACTAAATGACGCTAGAAGTGATTGTACTATTCTGCAGCTTTCTAAGATATATAGAGAGTGTTTCTTTTTAATTGATATTGCAAAAATCTAGTAGACACGTGATTTAAAAACGACAAACATTTGTCCTCTAGTATTTCGAGGGGGGGAGTTTAGTTTCACCGTTATCGAGAACAAGTAGAATATTCAACGCGTCCGAGTTATTTGGTTCACCCTGTACGTATGAGTATCGGATTTCGAATGTTTTAAAACGCAGCCGAGTTCAGGAGGGTTCACGAGGAAAAGTGATTAGGAACACTTTCTAATGAAACGAGGCCGGTTTTGTAATGTTCAAATGTCACTTTCTTGGTTCTCCTCGGGGCGATGGCCAAAGTCCAATCGGACCGATGGTCATCGCCGCACCGTCTATTTGCTACTCCTCTATTCGCTGCGGCAGACATCTAGAAAGACCGTTGTCTAGTTCTATCGTCGCTGGCTCATTCAGCTGTCCGCGAAATGACCCCGTGCAACCCGCCCTTCTACTCAACCGTTGCATCCTCGACACTTTGACGGCCGAGCAGGTTCACGCTTTGCTAAATTTTTCAACCAACAGAACGTTTTAATGATATTAACTTTATCTGCCAAATTATACTCGAAAAAGAACGAAAAGAGTAATAGAAGATGCGGGGTTGGCATTTATTGGTATGATTATTTTCCAAATCATTTTATGAAGAACATTCGGATAATAATTATGTCATACAGTCATAATTAAGTGATATAGTATTTTTACCGATACACACAGTACACAACATTTAGGTATGGCAAACGTATCAGCCCGGCAGGTGACGCAATGTCTATTTTGATCGATCGAGAAATAAATTCCGCAGTCTTAATCAATCTTCTTCCCGTTTATCTTGCACGACTTGTAGACGTCTTCAATGGAAACAAACACGAACCGCCCGATTCCAAGATTCGCGAACGCGTATCCGGTGTTCCAACGTTGTTGTCGAATCCCATTTAACGCTAAGTGTCAATGAGACATTGGATAGCGCTGATCAGAAAGAAAATCGAATTTCCCAAAAATTCTTTCAATACAGGGAAGAATAAGTGTAGCACGATAAAAGCTCAAAGTTGGCAGTCACCATTCGACACTTAAACGATCGCATTTCGTTTGTATACCAAAGCTTCTCGAAACCCTACTTTCTGATGCTTGAATTTATAGTCTCCCCCTTTAAAACTCTCCTTGGAAAACGTTTCAGAAAAAGATTAACGATGGATTGCGACATAAGTGGCTTCGATTTAGAATTCGTTGCAGGATGCCGTTTAACGAAATTGTTAATAGTTCGAGCGTCGACAACTGTTTCAAGGCGTTGAAACATTTTCATATATTATTAACGTAATATCATTTTAATAGTATAATATTATAATGTGATATAATTTCAATGATGTAATAATTATTTTAACTTTGCAGATTATTTTGATACTGTGCAACTACTACAAACATTGAAGCTGCAGACGATCTGTCTAAAACATTGCAGCATGTTGCCAGCATTTTGCGCATACAATGTAACGCAAAATAAGCGGAAGGGAGATTAAAATTGCTCGAGATAAGAACGAAAAAAGGTTGCAGTATCACTGTACATTACCATGATTTTATGGAACGACTGTAAATTGCTATGACTTTATTGACTATAAAATAAATTACTTTGATTCTTCAGATCATGAGTGGTTGGCAGTGAAAGTGTCAAGCGCGAAGATTGACAGAACCGTCGCTGGTGTTCGAGGGTAAATGCCTTCGCGACAGAAAATGGAGGATAGAAGAACAGGAAGAGGGTGAAAGCAGAGTAAGAAAGAGAGAGGGAGAGAGAGAGAGAGAGAGAGAGAGGAAGGGAGAGAGAGAGAAAAGGAATAAGGAAAGAAAAAGGAGAAGCCGCGCATTGGTCGGCGCGTTCCCAATGAACTTGCAGCTCGCGCACGCGGTTGCACCACTGATCTTTAGCTACGGCATTTCTAGATCGTTTCTAGTTATCTCAATGATCCGAACGATCGACGGCCTTCGAGAAATCCGATGATACGCGCGTTCGCGCAATCCGGCGCGGCGTGGCACCGGACGGCAGATTCTTTCCCTCGGGGCGTCTGTCCGCTGTCGCGGTAAAAAGGCTGACGAAAATAGGGCAGTAGAGCAATGCCAAGAGTTTGCGGCGCTCTAGATCATCTGTTTGTCTGAATCGAGCCGGGCCCACGTAACGACTCGTTATTATTCGTACGGCGCGACGAACGCTCTAATAGCTGTGCAACAACCGATCTCTCCGAACACGAAAGAAAAGACGTTATTTTCGGTAAAACACGTGGCCGCACGCTTCCGACACGTTCAAGAAAATTCATCTATAAATACCCGAAGCGGTCGACAGAATGGCGCAATTATCCGAATTGAAAGCGCACGTTCGTCGCTGCGAACGAAGTTATTCAACTTTTTCGGAATTCCTTCGATTCCCGGGTGTTCGAGAAACGTATCGGATGTAACGAGACAGACGTGGTAGAGATTTGAATCGGAATTAATATCACACGATTGACACTTTTCTATTTTTGAGATGTACCTGCAACCATTTACTTTCGTACTAAATGCGTAAAGTCCCCGATTACATACAAGCTACTACCAGCGAGAACACATAAAACGAGACCAGCAATCGCGGAGCTCCCCGTCCCCGCAACCGATAAAAAAGACGAAGGTCGTACCGGCGTCCGGATGTGTCCGACAAGGATCCAGTGATCTGCGGCTTGCTGCCATTGGCGCACTTGCAGCAGTCGCTCCCCATGACACCGGCCGCGGCCGGACCGAGTGCCGACCACCCTCGCTTCGAGTCAAGAGCTAGCACACGTCGACGACCAGTCACCACCAATCACTCGCGAGTTCATCGAACCACGGGCACAGTGGAAGTCGGAAGCGTTCGTGAATGGAGCACCGTGGACCAGGAATCGAGTCGGCGTACGAGATTCGCGGGATCCTGTTCGATGCATTGATAGCGCGTTCGACGATCGCGTCGGTGTTTCCGTCGTCCTCGTCTTCGCTTTCGATAACAGTTAGCCACGAGGATCGGTCGGCCGCGTGTCAGACGGGGAACGCTGGCATCCCGGTTGCGTTCCTCGGCGTGGTCACCGCGATATTGGTCTTGGGAGACGACGCGTTGACAGGCCCACAAAAATAAACGCGACAGCGTCCCTCGACCCTGGCGAATCTGTTCGATGAGTTCACTTGCGACAGCGAAACGGGCGTAGCTTCGAAGACTCGGCGACGTCTCGGTCGAGTTTACACTTGCTCGGTGGACACACGGGGTTTGTCACTGACGGGGTTCGAGGTCGGGGTGGTTCCTTCGACTGTTTCGTAACAAGAGGATCGAAGATTTGGAATTTCGCGGCTCGAAAAGGGGTTTCGCGGCAGCTCGGAGGGGGTGGCGGCCGATCGTCGAGCGATCCATGGATCCGGATCGCTTCGGTCAGACCTCGGCGCGGGCCGATACGGCGCGGTTCGACGCGACGGGAAACGCTTAGCCGACGCAGAAGCTCTGAGATCCGAGCTGATTTTTGGCCGCTCGTCGATCGTCGCGACGCTCCCTCGGAAGACTGATAACGAAATGCCAGCGCCAGGTCGTCCGCGCCCGATTTTCCACCTCCACACACACCGCCGCCGCCTTCCGCTATAGTTCGAAGAAAACTATAAGCAACCAGCCGCGGCCAGCATCCTAGAGCCGGATGCTCAAGGAGCAGCGCCTCTTTCGTCTTTTCGCGAAAAGTTTCGACGAGCTCGGTCGAATTTAGCTTTGCTTAGAGAGTGCCGAGGGATAACGAAGAACCGAGCGAGTCGAGCGAGCCGAGCAGCGCGAGCCGAGGTCGCCGGGACACGCGGTGACGGCCCGCGGAATTTTCATAATTCGCGACTGAAACGCTTCCGTCGTCGATCCGTGACGCGGCCGACTGAATGGCCGGCGCGGGCCGAGCCAGAGAATCCTCGAGAATGACGACGCGTCGGTGGCTCGTTCACTGAATCCCGCTGGCTCTTGGCGCTCGAAATGATTCGCGATGAAATGTAGGTCAAAGTTTTCGGACCCGGATCGAGATCACTTTGGACATTTTCAACCCCATTCTCCTAACAATTTCTTCGGGGTAGCGACTATTCGATTTATATTTATTACGTCTGTATATTTATTTCACAGCTTGAACCATATTTATTGAGTTGGCAAATAAATTCGTAGGGTTTTTGTTTTTATTTTATAACGACGTTCGTTAATTAGCAAAGCTAATAAGTTGTTCGAAAGATCTCTTCCAACTCTACGAAGCTGTTATGTTCGGATTTAAAAATAATTAAATTTTTCATGATTTTTTAGACTTGGAAATGGAATATCCGGGAAGCAAAAATCAGCTTTCTCGACGTCTGCTGTTCTTCGCTTTTCATCGAGATCGTTACTCCGAAAGTCGTCCAGTGTAGAACGCGTAGTTGAGGTCAAAGTTGCCTTTTTCGAACTTTGTGAATCATTTCTGTGCTGTAGACCCGCCTATGACACCCTCCCTGTACACGGTGCGGATATCCCGAGATGCTCCAGCAACGTTTTCACCTTGATGAAAAGCGAAGAACAGTAGACGTCAAAAGTGCTGATTTTTGCCTCTCAGATATTCCATTTGCAAGCCTAAAAAATCATAAAAAATTGAAATACGAAAAAGCGGATATAACAGTCCTCTGTTTACAATAAATAATACGTAAAAAGTAAGCAGCGTTTGCGTCGTTCTATTGCACTCAGTGATTGGAGAAATTTTCAGTAGCTGTCTTCTTGATCTTGAAACGTTTCTGAGAAAATATAGATTGGTGTCGTTGAAATGTTTGAACCGTAACATAGTAACGCGGTGTCGCCAGCATTATTCTTATTTGTATCCGCTTTCGAATAGAGGCCCGAATCGTTCTTTGAAACGCTCTGAACAGTAAAGTCTCGTTTCACCATAACATAACATTGAGAATTTATCAAATTTATAAGAATTTTTCTAAATTGTCCGATATTATATAATATAATTTTTCAACGAAACATTAATCGGAACAGCTGTAAATGTAATATAATATTATTTTAATAGTGTAATAATTATTTTAACGCGCGAGATAATGAATAAAATTATTCATTCTCACCATACAACTTTGCTTTGCAATTTTCACCGAATATAATGGAATACTTTAATTTTCAGTATTTCTTGAAGTTGACGGTCAAGGTGTAAAGGGATGTCATGAATATTAAAAAGATGCTCGACGATCTTTCACGAGCTCCCGGATTTTCGTGAACGTGTCGGGTGGTGGACGGGGCTGAACGTATTCAGGCTGAGTGAATCAGAAGACGAATTGTCTGAAAAAGACAACAATTGCCATCGATCCGACGCGGGACTTTGTCTTATTTAAGCGGCGAGGCTAGATGAGGTCATATCTTGCGTTCCCGAAATAAGCGTTCAAATGCTTATGCACCGTATCTTTCACCTTCCTTGACACCGTGGTTGCAGTCATCCAGATAATTCCATCGAGATCGAACTGTCGTGCGACGTCTCGAAAAAAAAAAACGTACTCGCAGTCTATCGATTATCAATCATAGATTTACGAGAAAAGAGACCGAATCTGCGCGTTTCTTAATTTCGCAAAAATCAATTGTAAGCTAGTTAATTCCTCCAGTTATTAAATGTTAATGTTACAGCGTTGTTAATGTTCACCGGCGATTCGATAGATCTATCAATCGAATTTGAACGACTATGGGAACTCGTAGGAAGACGATTAGTATTTCGCGCAACTATTTTTAGTTTCGCGCGCGATCCCAAGGAGAGCTCGATCATCCGCGAAAGCGTGATCCGGAGATTCGGCAATTTCCTCGCTATCGATCGCGTTATCTGTAGTTCGCGGTACACGGGGGAACCGTCGACGGAACAGGATTACACGCGAGACGGGTGTATAATTTGATCCTCCGCGAAAATTAAGTGCGCGACAGCTCGAAATAAACCGCGTTTGATCCTTGGCACGTTTCAAGGTTTCCACCGAAATTAGGGCCAATAGTCGAGAATGAACGGTGATGTGTAAACGGCACCGAAGAAATAGTAGCGTGCTAGAAGCAGAATGACACGAGGGTCGTGAACTTCCAATTTCTTCGCAACACCCCCAATATTATTCTCTTCTCACTGTTTCGCTAATAACCGGTCTCATAATTATTCTTGTTACATAATTAGATCATTCGGCTCGACAGCGACGTTATTTTTGCTGCACTTGAAACAATTTTTGCATAAACGATGTCAATAGCATTGGCTGTAATAACGTGTTTCAGAAATTTGTGAATCGTGTTAGCATCTTTTGATGTTTCTACGAACAGTGACTTTTATTGCGAGATTCTTTTTAACACAATTTTTTTATGAGATATGATGGATTGACATTTTAGTATTTATTTATGAAAATAAATAGCAGATTTATTCTACAGGAATACATACATATTAGATTAATTAAAGGTGTTCTAATTACAATACAGGATTAATGTTATTATTGCATTAAAAAGTTTTAGGTAACATTTTTGTGGATTTTGGAGCAACTTTTACAGCTGCATCGGTTAACGCTTGCGAACACCCTGACTTTCGCATCGCCAACGACAAAACTGCCATAAGCCACCCTCTTTGGTTAGTAACATTAATAACAACCAAAAGAAAACGATAAATCGAGAGTTTTAAATGTCGTTAAAAAAAACGTTAACGGGTGGAACGAAAGAAACGTTTGCTTACAGTTCAAATCGTAGCTCGTCGAAGACGTCGGTCCAGCGTAGTTTCGGTTCGGCGACGAGGTCCACGCCGGTACGGCCTCGAACCAAGAGCACCTGGTCCGGCTCCAGCCATTGCGGTGGTCCCCTGGCTTTCATCGAATGATCTGCGAGCGCCGACATTGCATAATAGTATGGTTGATTAGCGGCAGTGCGACGGTAAAATGCTTGGCCGAACGCGAACGCGAACGCCGGTTCTTATAATTAATGCCAGCGTCGCGGCGCGCCGGAACAGCCGCGGAGGATCATCGCGGCAACGTCAACCGTTTCGTCCGTAGGCGAGAATTTATTATTCGCGAACTACCTGGTATTTCGGCGCTCACGTGGCCGCCAATTGAAACCGCAGCGCCGCGTACTACGTGCATGCGAACGTCGCGGCATAAATATAGATACCTGCCTGCTTCGGGAAAACACGGCACCGCGCGCGCCGGAGGGAAACCGCTTAAGAAAATAAAACCAGAGACACACGCTCGCCGTTCGATCAGCATCTCGATCGAAATCTCTTACGAATTTCCGAAGATCGTCCGCCAACGATCTCTAGATCGGCGCGGCCGGAATTTCGAGAGCGCGCGCGAGTGCTCGCCGGCGACGCACATAGGGGTGAGATGACAAAGCTGTGTCAAAAACGAAGAACTTTTAATACAAGTGTGATAACGCGATGCCGTTTTTTTTTTTTTACGTTACAGGTAAAATGTTAAGGAATAAAGGAAAAATAGAGGGAACAGGGTGTAAATGTTTTTTAAACTTAGAGAATTTATGTTGAGCTGATGTAATTCAACGAAATTGTGATCTCTAAAATTGTTTAGAGTTGGACGTGTTTAACACTGCACTAATAACACTGAATTTACCTAGACTCTGTATCATTTTCACTGCAACGTTCGAACTAATTATGAAATTAATTATAGTCTCCATAATTTTAACAATTTTAAAATGAGAAATAAGGTACGATAAATTTTGAACTCAGGGGTGGGTCTAGCGTTAATGTTGATTAGTGACTTCATTTAAAACGGGGAGAACTCCTCATTCGGTTGGCTAACTGTTAACAAAATACTACACTCGTATATTTTTGTATTAGAAGCAATGACACATAAAAATATACAAACACGATATTTTGTTAAGTCGCTAATAATGTACAGATTCCTTCGTGTCTATAATTGCGCATATCACTTTAATTAATTCCGATGCAACTTTGTCATTCCACCGCACTGCGCGGCGTCCGGAGAACTCGCTGCTTTATATGCACATATTGCAATCGAAATTGTTGCAAAATCGCGTGTACGTGACAACGGCCGTCAAAGTGTGAACGATATCGTCCGCGGTTTGTGCGGCGATTCGCGAGCCGCTGAAATCTCTGGGACTGGCGGAAAGGTAGCCGTAGCCGGCACCCGTAGCAAAGTGGTGCGGCTCGGCGACCGGCGTTCGATCGCGTTCCGAGCGGAGCGGAGCAGAGTCAGCTCTTACCTGTTAAGGTCATCTCGTCAGATGATACGAAGATCGACTTCTCCACGCATGGACATTACTCTCCCGGGGCCGTTGCTCTTGCTGGTGCGATTCGTTTCGATTGGGGGTACGGCGACGTGTTTGCGATTGCGACTGCGACTGCGTTTGCGGTGTCTCCCGGCAGCGTGAGCTCCCGGTGCCCTCGACCGGCGGTCTTCCTCTTCCGACGACCTCTTCTACTCCTGACCCGTGGCACAGCACACCCTGCGCCACGAAATCTGACGGCAGGAGGCCCTGCTCCGGTCTAAAATCGTCTCGACACGGCACTCTCGGCTTCGTCGTTTTAACGAAACGCGCACATGCGCCGTCCGCTCGCGATTCTTGCTCTCCTACGCCTCTTCCTCTTTCTCCCTCTTTCTATCTTTCTCCTCGGATCCGCGACGCGACATACATCACCCTCTACTCCCTCTTTCTTTGGCCCCTGCCTCCATCTCCGTCTCTCTCTCTCTCTCTCTCTCTCCCTCTTTTTCTTTTACCTTCTTCCTCTCTCTCCCGATCCCTGATGTAACGTCGCGCGCCGATGCTTTTTATCGTCGAGCATCGGCCGCTTCTCACGCTCGCTTTCGGAGGAGGAAATCGTCGCCGCGACGCTGAGCGACGCGATTCACGGTGCCACCTTTTGCCCAACGATTCGGCCGAATGCAATTTTCGGCGCATATGCACACTCGCGGCAGAGACGTAAAAATTCGTAGCAGTGGAATTTTATCCAGATGATAGGTCAACCAGTTTTCTAGAGAGATGAAATGGAAAAATTATGTTTCTTCGGTCTTTTTATCGGAGCCTGTGAGGAATATTTAGAAATGCGTTTTGTGAATTTCTAAATTAATTATTATCTGGTTTGACTTACAATTATTGTTTTAATATTTCTAAATGCAATTGACAAATTAATTTATTCAAAGGTTTTCCAATTGGAAAATTGAAAATTAAAAGTTGAATTATTATCGAAGGGCAGGTTGCCAGAAAAAAGAAACACATGCACGGTTCAAATTCAACAGGATTTTGTAAATATATTTATTTCGAGTAAAGACAGTAAGAATAATCATAATAAATAAGAATAAATAACAATAATTTATAATAGTATGCAACTGTGTCGATATGGTTACTCTGTTGACACGTGTGCGTATATTATACTAACATTCTTTAGTACTCGTTTGGTATGGTATCCTGAATAAAGTACAAGAATTGGCTGTGAACAAATGGCTCTCGCAGCTATTGTTACTAATGTTATCCCGCATTGTCGTAGAGTAGTTTATCGATAACGCTACAAGCTTTTGCGATTTCAATGAAACTTCCAAACCGCGCATCCATCATCGCGATATCTTCGACACAATTCGCACCATCGAATACATTATGGTCGTGATCGAATTCGAAACATACAAAATCTTGCGGTCCCTAAAAATATTCGATTTGTAATTAGATTCACGAACGTTGTGAATTTCAGTTACAAACCGGACACCTGTAATATTGCAATTTCACAAGCAGGGAGAGCAACGTAACTTGATCATCTGGTTTATTTCCGATATGAGAAAAACAGATTGCAGATTTTATATAAATAGTATTATACTATTGTCAATATTATTATATTTATTATTCTAATAATTAGTTATAATAATAATAGTGAATTATAATTGCGACAATTAATAGTTTGACGATTTTCCGTCCTATTGAAGCATACCATTCGCATAATTTTGATTTTTTGGCGCATACGAAACTATTCGTTGCTTTTAACTCAATCGACATTTTTTTTTAAAAATGTGTCTGCATCGCCAAAGTGAATTCCAGGTGACTAAGTTACGTTGCCCACCCTGAATATCAAAACAGAGATTCGAAACGATAAATCTTGTGTAAGTGACCGATTAAATCCCACGGTCCAGCAGCTCGTTTCCGGCCGAAGGTGGTTCGCGACAGCATGATTAACAGTGTATTTCGGTAACCATTCCGACTGCGGTCAAGAAACCGTAAGGTGCGTCCCGTCGATCTGCTAGATCTCCTCGGTTCCCGGCTGATCGCGCAGAGTCTCCCGATCTCGGAATAGCTGCTGTAAGTATTATTGTTTTTGCTTGGACCACCACCATCCGCGCGAGACTCGCCCCCGTATCTCGTGCTGAATCCTCCTGTACAGAAGCAGCGCGATGAACGGGATCGCCAGGGTCTCCTTCTTGAACAGGTAGACGTAGACAGCGGCCATCAAGAGAATCAGATCCGTGACGTAGCTGACCGTGAATCTGACGTTCTTCTGCGCCTCGATTGCCAGCTGTTCGTCGATCGGTCGGCTCGGGACGAGCTCCCTGTCGACGCCGGATCTGCGTCTGGTGCCGCGGTATTTCTTACTCTCCAGTGCCTTCTGCAAACGCTCCATCTTGGTCTTCACCGGGGTCTCTGGTCTACTTCTGCTCCTGTCTCTGGAGCTGGACCTCGAGTGCGAGGTCTTCCTCGACCTGCGAGTTTCATCGTCGACGGACTTCTCCCTGGCCAGTCGTTGGTCCTCGGACCCGGTCCTCGAGACGGGTCGCCTGTCTTGGGAGACTCCGCGGGCTCTGGTCTTCGAGGACGACCTCGAGGAAGCGCCGCCTCTCTCTGTCGACACATTCCTGGACCTCGAGGCAGGAGACTGTGTCCTGGACGAGGCTCTGGACATTCGGCCGTCTTTAACGGGTTCCTTGATGGGTTTGGTGTCCCTCGCTGGAGTGGTTCCGCGGGAGCCGGTGCTTCTCCTCGGCTTCCGGTCTTCTTGCCGCGACCTGTCAACATTGTTCTCCTTCTTGGCTCCTTCTTTCACTGGTCGCTGCTTCTCCGGCTCCTTCGCGTCCTGCTTCCGTGCCACGGGAGTCTCCACCCTCTCCCTCCCATAGTTGCCTCTGTCTTGCTCCTCGGAGAAGGAGGACCTTCGAGAGTCAGCCATATTGTCCCCGAACCGCCTCTCCTCCGAGCTTCTGTAATTGTACCGGCTCGAGTGCTCCCTGACGATCTCGGTGTAGTGATTCACGACCGCCATCCGCGCCTCGATGTCCTCCTCGTCGATCTCCTCCTCAGAGGCGGTCGACCGCATCTTCGCCTGGATCCTGCGCGTCTTCGCAGCCTCACCTGCCGACATCATGCTGTCTGTGTCGGACTCCGAAAGAGCCGGCGGCTTCATCGCCTCGGGAGCTATTTGGGGCGGCGGTTCACTGATTTCTTCATCCCTCGTGACCACGGGTTGTACTGATTGAACTGGAGGGACTTTTCGAATAGGCTTCTCCGGCGGAATCGGTCTTCCGAAGCTGTTCACGGGGATTGGTTGATCCTCTTTCGGTTTCTTCAGGATCGACTTCGGAACTAGATTGGTGGGCGACGCGAGTCCCGGCGAGGTCGGCGTGGGGGGAGTCACGTCTAGGATCGGTATGTTGTGAGTGGGCATTGCCAAAGGCTCGAGATCTACGTGCTGGACGGGTCTGCCTCGCGGATGATACGTGTCTTCCTCTTCCAGCACCTGTCTGGCAAGGATTCTGGCCTTCAGCAGCTTCAGGTCTTCGCTGTCCTCGCTGCTGCCTTCTTCCGACGACTCCTCGGAGCTCTCGATACTCTCCTCCTCCTCGTCCTCCAGCTCCTCCTGCTCCCTCGCCTCCGGCGCTGGCTGAACCGTCGCAGCCGGCGAAACCACCCCTTGACTGCGCGAGACTCCCTCGCTGGTCTCCGCCTGCCACGGCATCGATCTTTCTTCCTCCCTCTCCGGAACCAACGGCACATTCGCCTCGTGCCACCTGCGCAACTGCGTCGCAGCCTCCGCCTCTTTGTCCAGCCCCCAAACACCGGTCGGAGCCTCGGAGTCGCTTGGCAAGTTGGGATCCGATCTAGACTCTATGTCCGGCAGCATGCTCGGCGCTATCAGCTTCGACGGCAACTTCAACCCTTCCGGCTGACCCTCGCTCGACCTTCGACGGTTCTTTTTAGCCTGCCACGTGATGAGGTTCTGCGCCGCCACGCTGGGGCTCGACAATCTGCGCAGGATCGACGATCGCCGTGCGTCCTGCGCCTCCGCGTCTTCGCTTTCCGTCTTCTCCCCCGTCGTCGACGCCAGCTCTCCAGTTTCCCTCTCCACCTGAGTCTTCCTCTTTGCCAACTCGGATGCCTCCTCCGCTGCCACCGCTCGGTAGAACCGCTCCATCGCCCGTTCGTGGAGCAGCTCCGTCGAACTCACCGCTTCTCGGAGAGTCTCTACCACTTGGTGCTCCACGCTAAACAACTCCGGCAACGACAGCGACATCGGTGGAGGGATCAGGTCTTCTATGTCTTCTGCTTCCACCGTTGCGACTTGTCTTCCTTCTAACAGACCATTGTTTTCTTATTTTTTAAAGGCATTTCGTACATATATATAATAATAATAATAAACATGACTTTACCTAAAGTCTTCGACGTACCAACAACGTCCAGGAGTTTCTTATCTTGGTCTTCAGGATACAGAACTAGCATAAACTCGGAGCTTCCATGCAATACGCTTTCGTCGTCCTCCCTCGGAGAAATCGGCGAGCTCGGCTTCTCGTCCAACGAATGACTCTTCATGAACGGTGGCTCCGGTTCGTCGACGATCGCTTGCTGCTTCTTCAAGGTTAAACTTATCGAGTGACGAAGAGGAGGCGTGGACGCCGCCGGACTCTCCTCTTCCGGAATCTTCTGCATCGACAAAGGAGACATGCTGCGCTCTCGCGATACGGAAATCGATCGTGATCGAGACTCTCTATACATGGATCGTCTGGAGGATTCGTCCACGAGGGGCGATGATGCTGGCGCGGTCGTAGGGGATGTTATGGTTGCTACACTATCCTCCTTCCCTTGATTTGTAATCTATTTGAAAAATTGCTTTGTGAGAAATGCAACCTATACTGTATTTCTCTTTTAGTTTATAAATTGTATATGTTGTGGTAAGTTACCACATTTACTTTGAAAATGGTTAGCTATTTGAATATTTGTATTTCTACTTGCCTCGGTATTCATTACGTTCGCACTGATACTCGAACGATCTACATAAATCTCGGTTCGACTATCGTGCTTTGTATTGGAATGATCTCTCGATCTGGCCGGAGGCACCGGCGTCTCCGACTTGTCCAACGTGTCCATGGCGAACGTGACTCTGCTGTCTGCTCTGGATGGTCTGCTGAGTCTTTGAGCTGACACGGATCGACTGTTTGGACCAAAACGTCCCTCGTCCTCTTCGTCCCTTGACCGACCTTCTTCTCTTGTTAGGCTTCTCGTTCTTTGAGTGGGCACGGCAAAGCTCACCTCTCGCTTCTCCCGCGATCGGATTTCACGGTGGCTCTGCGACTTCCCGCCCATCGAAGGTGTCACTATACTGTTTTATCAAAGGAATTTCGAGTAAGCGAATTATTTTACTATAAACTGATGTGCGTTATATAAATGTTTGAACGGTTTGTTAAATATTTGATTAGACATTCGAATGTACCCTCTCTTTAAATCTGGAATGAAGATCACATCGCTTTCTTCGCTAGGCTCGCTCATACCATAAGGGTTCTCAGCCTTCACCCGAAATTTATATTCCGATCCCTCGATCAGCTCCGATAAGGTCGCCTTAGTCTGTCTACTCGTGGTTGCCTTTAACCAAACATCCCAGCCAATCTAAGGAACAATTATTTATAGTTAATCATCGATCTATTAGAGGAACATGAATTCGCGCCGATCGACGCAGTAACATTTGCGTAACCCACCCTATAATACTCGACGATATACGTTCCTATTTTGCAACCACCGTCGTCCTCTGGTTCCTGCCAAGAGAGTGTCACCGACCTGCCCAGAGTCATGGTCACCATAGCTTTACCGGGCGCAGCTGGTCGGTCTGAAAGCGAATATATTTATTAGATAAATATATACAGTTTATTTTTAAATATATTTTACTAGAAAATTTCAACTAAAAAACTATATTAACATTCAAATCTATAATAAAAATCCATTGTAATTAAATTTGTCCTGTTACATATATATTAACCTGTGACTGTAACTAGAAATGAAGATATGTCCTCCCCAAGTTTATTTATGGCTTTGACCGTGTACTCTCCCCTGTCGATCCGTTTGGCATCCGGTATCTTTAGAATCGCCTCGATGTCCATTGTTTCAAAGATGTGCCTGCTGTCATCGGAAATTAATTCGCCGTCGTGATACCACATCACGGAGGGTGGAGGTCGTCCAGCCATCGTCACCTTCAATCTGATAGTCTCGTCCTGTTCGAAAAGCAGGCCGTCCTCGTATTGTCGCGGAAGACGGATCTTTGGTGGGGCTGGCCAATTAAAATTGTCAATAAAAATCGAGAAATCATTTTTCAAAGCTCGCACAAGTCTCGCGATTACCACTACGTTTAAAAACGACTATTAAGTAAGACACCAAATCAACATTGAATAGTTGCAATTCAAAATAGCGGATAGAAACGAAATGTCATTGTCGAACCATAGAGGAGTAATATACATTTTGAAAGTCGTAAGCATTAAAAATGAAGCTTTGCCACGATTAAATATTAAAAGAGTGTGGCTAGGAGGTTGTATGAAATCGAATGTCCTCCACACCTTCCAGCATCAGTCTAGCTTTGGTACTGGTATGACCGGCTCTGTTGGTGGCCGTACACTTGATTTCACCCTCGTCGTTCAGGGCTGTTTGGTGGATCAAGAGAACACTTCTCCCGCTGTCTGTGATGATCCTCGTTCGCCTGCTGCTGAAGATCTCGAAGCCATCTTTGAACCACGAGATTTTCGGCAGAGGCGAACCGGTATATCGCACCACGAACTCGGCCTGCGAATAGGAACAAATAATAAACTTTATTAAACCTCTGACAAACAATTTTGGACTCGTTTCTCTATCCGAATTGTATTTTAAAATCCTAAAATTGCAGAACTAGCTAAACGACGTGTTCATTTTGCACATTTACAAAATTCCAAGGCTTGTCGTGTCGCGATTTATTTCGAGGAGCGAATACCTGGTCATTTTCGAGCACGATCGTGTCCTTGAGCTCAAGATCGAAAGCAGGCGCGGACGCGGCAGACCTCTGCAAGGTGACAGTCAGCGGATCGGAGATCTCGCTGGGCCGCGAGAGACCCACCGCGTTCTGCGCCCTGACCCTGAATTGGTAGCGCCATCCAGGCTCGAGGCCGCTCAAGGTCAGCTCCGGAAAGGTGCATAACCCCGGCGTGCTGCGCACCCAGTGCTGCGAGCCGAGTCGTCTGTGTTCGACGAGATATCCGACGATGGCCGAGCCACCGTTACTCGGTGACCTCTCCCAACGAATGGCAACCACCTCGGGCTGCGATTCGTCCGCTCCTGGTATTAAAATCGGCTTCCCCGGCGGAGCTGGAAGCCCTGAAATCGAAACGTATATTTTAATATTATTCCTCTCCCGATTTTTTTTTGCACAGCTTCTTCTAGAACCTATCTGCCGTGTAAAAACAGAATCGACGGAACATTACTCGAATGAATCACTAGACTGCGAATTTTACGCGACTACGATGGAAACAAGCGAGCGAAATACGAAATAACAAAAGCGCCAGAATAATTTCAGAATATTTTCACAGTATTTTCAATTCCTAATATAATGCATTCACTGGATATTAATACTATTTTTATCAAGCAGTGTCAAAAGATACTGTTCAAATATTAACTTCAAATTATTCTCTAAGTTTCATTTTTCTGAATAATTTCTTTAAAGGAAGGATACAAGTTTTGTTCGTTGCATGCTATATTCATTCCTAGACTTTAATAACAGGTGAATGATCCCGATTTCGCGGGAAAAGCCACAGTATACATAACCTCGACAACATCGTCCAGGAGGAAAAAGTTGCGACGAAAGTACTCGTTAAAGAAATGATAGTGAAAGAGGTTAATAGATGGACACGGTGATGTTTGGGAGGATGGTATAAACGAGTCTGGTCGTTAATAAGTTCACGGAAAGCTCGCACGTGCCAGAACGATGCTCACGTACGCGTGGAACACACATTCCCGACACAGGTCCGCAGGTGGCGCTCCCAAAATAAAATTTGAAGCGTTTGGCAATCTGAGGGCCACTGGTTGTGCAGTCCTCAGGGTAGGAAAACTATGCGAGACTCCTAGCCGACATCGGACACCGACTCGGCGTGTCTCCGATACAATTCTACGACATACCTGTCGTTATTCCAAACACTTCGGCCTCATTTTGTTCTGCACTTTATTATTGTAATGATGACTTGAAATTAATTCTAGTGCGAAGGCCAGATTCACATTTTTATATATCGAAGAATATATGTACTCAGTTATCTGGACTGGTACCCATAAGACGCCGAATCAGAACACAAACAATAGATGTTATAATTAACAAATATAGTATTATTTTCTTGTCAATTAATGTTCTTTTTCTCGTAGGAACTTGTTAATTATTGTACGAAAAAGTGATAATGAACGAGGCCAGGAGAAAATCGTAGTTAAGATACCTTGACATAACCCTGTAAACGTTAATAAAGTTTGGTTTACTTTATAGATTGTAATCAAAATTAATCGATTAGATTGGTGAAGAATCACGTCGGTAAGTATTGAGAAATGAACTGCGACGAATTTGTCATATTTACGAAATATTGAGGAATAAACTGAGAATGGTCGTAAGAAAATTTTATACAAAATAGAAACTGTCTGCAGAAATTGCGAGAAATAGAAATCAAGTAGGAAGTTCATTTTCCTTTTGATCGTCTTAATAGGTTAAAAATAATTCGCAGTCTAGTGATAAGTATTGATTCCAATTTTGTAGTTTGCGAAAATTGTTCGTCGTTCGAGAGTTCATGAACGAATAACAATATGATTGTAGTTCTAACAAATCCAATTTCAGAGACGTTGCTCGTTCTAAGAAATTGTATTAGATTAATTGAAATATTTTGTATGAAGATAGTAAACTGTAATTAGGTAAAAAAAAGAAATTAGTATAAATTAGTCGACCACTGGAACAATTGAAATCACGAAGCACCATTGCTTTCCCGTCTCGTAACAATGAACGCTGCATTCATTTCCAAAGTATTCATTCCTCTATTTACGTTTCAGGTCTGGGAAACGGTTTCTGGGTCGACGGAGCTGCTAACTAACTCTTCGATCTTAATGGAACGAGACAATTTCAAGCGCCCACGATGGACGAACAAACAACATCTCATTTTCCAAGAAAACATTGGTCAGTTCTCTTTCTCGTCAAAATAAGATTCAGGTTTTTCGCTTTTCATCTGCCCCCGTGGAGCCCAGCTACCTTTCAACAGGCTCGCCATTGGCTATTAAAATAAACGCCCCCGAGGCGCATGAGTTAATTTTGGATTGCCGGCTGATTTGACGGTAAATAAATACAAAACCTCCAGACAAATTTCCATAGAAGTGAAAGCGACTTCGCAATGTGTCATCGTCAACTCGGTTTTTAGAAGATAATATTTTAACTTGCGAACTTCCGAAATCCGGCGCAGCCGTCGCAAAATTATTGTCTAAGCGGTTAGATCATCTTTACTGTTCAAAAATGTGCCCTGTTCTCAGAATTTTGTTAGAAATCAGTCAATGAAACATTTCCACAATTCAAGTTTATAATAAATTTTACGCGGAAGATGCCTTCCTTGAATGATGTTACCATTTCTTATAATAATATTAATGTGCCATTCGCTATAATAATATTAACATATCATTTCATATAGTGGTAACACCATTTTTAACTTCGTACTGAATTTATCATGAGACAAAGTAAGACAATTAAGGTTTATAGGGTAACAACCGAGGTCTAAGACAGAAACACTCGTTGTTAAAAATTAGAATAAATGTCGTATTGTTACTAGGTGGCAGAGTATCATGGAAATGTTAAAAAACGACAAGGAAAGAACTCGGTGGTGGTCGTTCGGCAACAGAATCAGCTGGCTAATTACCCCGGCGTCTGCCGATCACTCAAACGGTTGCGCGATCTTGACAGAACAGTCGGCGTAGGTAGCCTAATTTTAGCGATCGTCCCACCGTCGAAGCAAGCCAATCAAAGCCAGCCGAAACACAGTGCACCGTCGCGACGTCGACGTCGTCGTCGTCGTCGTCTTCGTGGTTGCCGTCGCACACCGAGTCACCGTTACCGGAAGCTCACCAGTCACGCCGGATGCATCACGCGCATCCCTCGCGGGACCATTCTCGTCAACGGAGGCTTCACCTTTGACCCGGCGCGACGCGGCAACGGCAGGGAGGGAAAAGCGTTCGTTGAGAGTTGTCAGAAGCGTTCCGCATCGTCGATCGAGTCCCGATCAAGATGGCGCCCGATGGCGTAGTGTCCGATGACATGTCCTCGACCCTCGAGCCCGAGAGGAGGCAACCTTTGACACATTTGCTGGGACATTACGGCCTGGCAATCGGAGCCGGAAGCGGCCGCGAAGGCGGAAATGGGAATGGGAACGGAAACGGAAGCAGACTCTAACCTGATCCCTCCCAGCGCGGTCTTCTGGAGGCGCCGCCAACGGCCAGGCTGCTCTTCGAGTAGTGGTTCTTCGTGGTGGCGTTGCCCATGGTTGTTCCTCCTCTTCCACGTCGAGCCGAGCTCGACGATCACTCCGTTCCTGGCCAGTTTTCCGTCGGTTCCGGCACGTCGGACAACCGGAAGCCCGTCATCGATCGACAGCTCGATCAAGATCTGACCCGCGGAAGGGGGTTTAAGCGGCCTAGGCGAACGGCGGCAACGGCGGCGGCGGCGGTCCGTCGTCGACGACGTCTGAACCGAACCGAACCGAACCGAGAGAGAGAGAGAGAGAGAGCGAGAGAGAGAGAAAGAAAGATAGAGAGAGACAGAGAAAGAAATAGAGAGAGTAAGAGAGTGAGAATACGGCTCTCGATATAGCTTGAGGCTCGGTGCAGCACTGCCGGACCTCTTGGTGGCCGACGACCGTAGCGACGCCAGCCTCTTCAGGCTTCCTCTTCAGGCTATCTTCGTCCCTCCCCCACCCCCGGTTTCTTTGTTTCCCTCCACGCGCGCTTCCGCGAGTTCCTCGGAATTCTCGAAATTATCTCCCGCGCGACGCTCAACGCGCCGCGCCGCACAGTGTAACGAGCAATCGACAAAAGTAAAGAAAACTAAAATTCATAGTTGACTGTGTCTTAAAATATTAATAAAACAACGTCGATTTCGATACCATTCACAATTTTTACCGAATTTTTCGATTCGTTGTCAAAAACGATGCTTGACATTTATTCCAATTTTTGCCGCGTTTTTTTTTATATATATATATATATCATCTTAATTCTTTATTAGTATAAAGAATTTATTAATGTATAGTAAAATTGTGCTTTTTCACAAACCGATGTATCTTTGTACCCCCTTCAAAAGAATACTAGGGGTTCAAGGTTGAAAATTAATTTGTTTAGTAGTTACGAATTTGTCCCCAACGACACATACTCGTTACACTGTACGACGCAATGATCGCCGAAAAACGGGGTTTCGGTATTGTTTTATTATATAACCGAGACAGCTGGCGCACTACGTTGGTCCTATATTCTATAAATCACATGCAGTCGGTCACGGAAATATTCGGTCGCTCTTTTAGACAGAATAACTTTTCTTCACTTCAGTCAAGCTACTTGAATTCTTTCTTTTCGATAATAGAAGGACTAATCTATTAAACAGTGATTAAAACATCTTTTTTAAATTCAATTGTTTCTGAAATTTATTTCATGGAAAAATTATATTTTGTTTCAGCTTCCTTATCTGTGCCTACAATGAAAATTTAAGGAACACGTTTTGTGGATCTCGGTGACTTGTATGCATGATGGGATTTCTTGCAATTATTGGTCATAAATTGCGGAAAACTGGGATTTTCGTTATCTTCAACATCGAAGAACCTACGGCAAGGTGATGCAAAGAGGTGGACACATTAGTGACGTCACCGTCCGGAAGGTACTGTCCGTTGCTCAAAAGATGGTACAAAGGAAGACGTAGGACCGACTGCCAACAACCCAGCCATGTTTACGGCCTCACAGAAGTAGGGTAAACGCGTTTCCCTTATTGGCAGAAACGATACTCCTCCTGTTAGTCTCCAATTTCCAGAAAATGAGGTAGTCGGTTTCATTCCGGACTTTCGATTATTATTGGCTAAGTTTGATGCTAAATGAGAGACGCGATTAGATGAAGCGGGCGACTGATCCTCTCTGCTCCTCGCAATGATTATCTTATTGGTTTTCTTGTTTATCGATAGATGTGGCTTTCGGAAGGTCATAGAGAAGTGGAGACTACGGGCGTATACACCCCCTTGCTTCTCGACAGTAATTGTGCCACCTTTTTAGCAACGGGCAGTACTTCAGCGTTCGCAAGACACCCTTTCGTTGACAAGCCGACGGCCAATGCATAATATTATATACTACGCTATGTACGAAATTGTATTTACCGCGGCACACCTTGCTTTTCGCAGTGTTTGGTCATCGCCGGTCACTGACCTTGATTCATGCGCGTGCCGCGAAGTACCAAAGTGCTCTTACGTGCGCCATGGATCGTTAACGTTGTTCGATCACTGTATTCAAGACAGCCACCATAAAAAAAGACAGTACCGAGAATAAATTAAACTGCAATCACAGATGTCGTTCTGTCATCGCTGTGACACGAATATTAATCAATGGAAATTAATATTTATTACGAAATTTAATATTAATATTCAATTCTCATAACTAATATGCAGAATATCCATTGTGTAATATACACCAGAGACAAGAAAGAAACAAAAGTGATGCATTATCGTTCCCTTAGAACCAAATGAGAAACACTACCTGCAACCAACAAATAATAAATAAATTATTTGTGGAATTGTTTCAAGTGACTGTTTGATAATTAAGAAACTAAACTCTTTTTCTCCTAAAAGGAGAAAAATACTAATTTTTAATAAGACTTTAATAGGACTAAAATATTAATTTAATTTAGCAGTTATTATTTATTATTTCAAATTTGCTAGGACTGTGATAATACCGTTCCGTGTCTTTGCGAGTGCGTCCTCCGACGATGCAGGCGCGTAAAAGGTCATAATGGCATGCGTCAGCCATGGAATTCGGGAACGAGCCACGCTTGCGCGGGGAATGTCAAAGCCCCGGATGTCTTTCCGCATACGTGACCGTTAATGTGGTCCGATGATAAAAGAATTTGCGGTTTTGCGTGCGACGTGGGAACACGCTTTCGTCCTTCACAGGAGCCTCGCGTGCCTCCGCCTGGCACCATGGTGGGGCCATGGTAGGACCACCGGTGTCCCGTACCGGTGAACGAAGGTGTTACAAAAAAAGCGGTACTGGTTTCTCGTACTGGCCGCTAAAAAGTTCTCCAGCACGTCGCGTCGGCATTACTCTCCTTAATAACAATTTGCTGGCGAGCCTCGCGCGATTCGAATGTTGATCAATTTTTTAAGTGCAGCCCGCGGCTCTCCAAAGACATCGTTTAGAATGCCATTTTGCACACACTGTTTAGGAATTCAATAGAAATGTATGTCTTCTTCCGCTCATATGCATGTCTTTATTTATTTGGCATAGTATTAATAGTATCAATAAAATGATAATAATAGTAATAATAATAGTATTAGTAATAGAAATAATAATAGTAATAACAATAGTAATAGTAATATTAATAGTGTTAGCAACAATAATAGTAGTAATAATATTAATAATATCAGCAATAATAAAATACAGGATTTCAAAGAAGCATCATTTCCAAATTTCCCTCGCGTTCATCTTTTTGTCCGCATCTGTCGCCAGGTACAATAACCTTCGGAAAGTTTTACGATCAGGACTTTTACCGTCAAAACATGTTCCTCGCATGCATGTTTGTAACTCGTTGAGAGGTCAGTCGCACCTATAAATCATTCAGCAGAAAAACATTCCGCAGTCGCGTCGGGACTGTAGAGAATACCTCGTCACGCGGACGTCGATGATTTCATCGCTTTCGATTTACCCCTTTTTGCGATAGTTTTACGGTCCCCGCTTACAGTTCCGATACTCTCGTAGAAGAAATGACAGGAGACAAGTATTGCGGAACTTCTTCCAGCGCATTTCGAATAACGGTCGACGTCTATTTTTGTAATTCGTTTAATCGTCCGCGGTAACAGTGAAAGGAACACGAATTTAGTCGATTGTTGATTACATGTTATAATTACTTTTATTGTTATTATTATTATTATTGTTATCTTTATTTTTCTTCGAATTTTAGACACTTTGGTTCTTACATTTATTGACACTAAACCTACCGACATGTCATGTATAACTACTCCTACCATGAGCGGTCAAATGACCGCTTCAAAAAAAAACATATGTATCTTAATATAGAAAGAGATTTTAGCCAATTGGATAGTAAACAAAATATTTTTCTAGTGCTACGATAACAACCCGCTCCACGCTCCACGCTTTTCTATTTAGAAAGTTTTATTTACCTTTCATCACATTTTTTACAAATTACAGCATTTTGTATTGCACATTTTCCATATACGTATTTTTTACATTTTATACAAATTTTGACAGTAAAAATCAGTTGATACAGATTAAAGTAGAGACTTTACCCCTTAAAACCTGCTAGGCCCCATTGTTTTACCATTTTTGGAAAGAAAGATACAGCATCTTGAAAATGAATATAGAAATTACGGCCTATTCAAATTGGAGTCCACGGGCCGATTTTGGCCTCCTGACTTTCCGAACGTTTTCGGTGCTCCCGAAGGGTCAAGTTAACAAACGTCTAGGGCAAACGAAAGAGGAGACTTTGCTCTACAAAACACGCTAATTTTCATTGTTGTACGGTTGTTTTTAACAGAGTTACGATAGTTCAAATTTTAACAATCCTTCCATCGACGAACCATCTCATTTCCCAAAGATAGAGCTCTTATCACCGAGGCATAAACAGTACGCCGCCTGACCAGCGACCATCTCAGAGATCGCTTCCAGTATTGTCGTATAAAGAACGCTATGCATTTCTTCCAATCGCGCGTTTTTCTACACTATAGATCAACAATTACATTGTAGACTCGTAAAACAATTTCTGGAGTGCGCTTATCTAAGAATATAGTCGTAAATAACATGAATTTTTCAAATGGTCAAATGACCGCTTGTGGTAGACTAGACATGCTATAAATTTTTATTGGAAAGTAAGCAATAAAGAAAATTGTGAATATTGAAAAATGGGTTGTATGTATGTTATAGGAAAAGTCAAGAAGCTACATGGTGATACAGTAACGTTGTATACGAGAAATTCTAAACGAAATTTCAAAAACGGTCATTTGATCGCGCATGGTAGGTTTTGTGTTAATAACGGAAGACGGAATTACATTTAGTTATACAATTATCGCTTATATGGATTTCCGTGTATTGCTGCGCGTTGCAAGGGTACTTTGAAGTGTTGTAACTTTGCGGGAAAAAATCGCAGCTGCGTTTAATTTTTTTCAAATTGAAGAGGAAGAATCAAACTATATTCTACTGTAAACGACATTATCGAGAAAAATTTTACCGAGTCCGTATACTTTGTCGAAATTGGCAATTTTCAATGCGACAAACATGGCCTTATATTTAAGTAGTTACAGCGGTGAAGGTGCATCTAGTTTAAAATCGAGAAATAGTATATTAAAGTAGAAGCTTCAAGCTTTAATTTTAAAAAATAGTCATCGTCCTACAACGATTTTTCGCGGAGTTCTGGTCGATCAAAGTGGCCCGATTTTCCACCAATACTTGTCCATGCTATAATTCTGTTGAACAGCATGCACCGACGGAATTGCATCGATCACTGCGTGGTTATTTAAGAGAAACAAATAAGAGTCGAATTTACAAACCTCGGTGATGCAGCAACCGAAAAACATCACAAATTGCGTAACAACAAAAGGTCGAAGCGTAAAATTTTGAATGATCGGTCTCTCTAATTTGAAAACACGGCGCGTCGCTACGAAAATTCGCGGATTCGAAATACAAAAGAGGACGCGGCGTCAGGAGAAAGAGGTCGCGGAGGCAGGAAAGGAGAAGGAAGAGCCACGAGGAAAGAATCGGTAGAAGGGGGAGACGGTTAATCGGTGCCAGAGTACCGTTGTACCTGAATGGAGCAGCGAGATGGCTTTCGGTTTCCCTGCAGCCTCCATCGCAGCTGCAGCTCCGTTCGCCGTTCGCTGGTTCACCGTCCGATCGTTCTACCGACTTCCACGTACGCGCACGTGACTGTGCGCTCGCGCGCGCTTATGCTCGCGGTTATGCTAGCGCTTATGCTCGTGCACGCGTGAAAGCAGCGCGCGAATGTTTTTCTCGTTGGCGATCCGGATCCGATCGAAACCTCGCTCCGGTCATTTCCGCGTGCGGTTCCGCCGTGGGACCACCGTCTCGGCACGCGCGCACCTGCAGCTCCGACGCGCAGCGACAGCTGTTTCGACCGTTTTCCACGCGGGCGCCTCCTCCTCGAGACGGTGTCCTCTCGCCGAGAGATGCCGAGGAACCACCTTTCCGGTTCGACTCGGCTAGTTTCGGGGAACCGGGCGGCCGAATCGTAGCCCCACGGTCCTCGATTCGCAGCCTCGGTCGCCGATCGCTTCTCGATCCGTCTCCGGGATCAGTCGCCTCGGATTTGTTGGTCAAGGTTCCCGAGCTGCGTAGGACACCGAGCTGCTCGACTTTCACCGTGTCCTGTGCTTACCTTTGACACAGAGGTCCCGCTTCCTCCTCTATCCAGCGGGATCTAGACGATTCTTCGCGTCCGCAAGTGGCCACTGTGTGCTTCGATTGTGTGCTTCGCGAGAGACACGCGTTTGGAACGTGCTCGTGATACTGTTTAGCGTGGTTCGTGGTACGTGATTTCGTTAGCAGTGTTATTACGGTGCACGGTAAGTGTATGGTGTGTCTCGCGATCGCTCGACTACCGAGGCGTACTAATAAATGTTCGTCGTTTGTTTAGTATAAAAAGGTTACATGTTAACGGTAGAGATCAAAAAGATACGCGCAACACCCTGGGGAAAATCCTAGAAACGTCTCGTGTTACAAATCAAGACGTCTTTTAGAAGTGTTTGTAACGTTCTTCTGACATAACCTGACAATTTATGGTCGTCTTTAAGACATCCAGTGCTTAATGAGTAATATATAATATAGTAATATTTAATATACATTATATATTATACAATATTTACAATTATGTTATATCGGTGATACTAATGCGACATTATTTTCGGCGTGAATATATCAAGCGCGGACATTGGACTCCGTAAAACGTGAGAAGGTCGGTGGAATAGCTGCTTTACCGAAGCTGCTTCTCCGCTTCCAATTCAACTAAATGAATCGCTTCGATTTTACGACATTCTGACGGGTTCCGGTTCTGTAACCAGCAGGTTAAAGTCGATCGAATAATTACGGCGGTACCATGCGCACTAATAACAATTTCATCGGAGACTCTCCAACAGAGTATTACCAATGAAGGAACGAGCACGTCGCTGTAACAATAGAGGACTAAGCAAACGTAGACTCGTTACAACCACCTACGGTGGCGCGGAAAATATTGGCACGCTTATTAACACTTGGACGGACGACCGCGTCAAAAATCTAAAAGATGAAATTACACTACAGTATTTATATTATTTATATTATAGTATTTATATTACTTATACTATTGCATTTATAATATTTATACTATTGTATTCATAGTATTTACACTATAGTATTTATAAAATTTATACTATAGTAGTTATACGATTTATACTACTGTACCACAAATAATTTGTCGAAACCGAAAAGAAATTAGCTACTAATTCTGAATTCGGATAATCGAGGTTCTATCGTGTTCATAAAAGAACGTTAGATTAAGCTGAGAAGATGTATGAAGAGCGTTGCAATCGCGACGAAATGAGACAAGCGATGGGTCAGGGAAAAATTCGAAGAACGTACTGGTGTTACCGGATTTTTCATCGGCGACACGCACGTGCGGTTGTCCCCTGGTGAGCGTGTATCGCGGCATGCAAACCACGAGCCTGTTTTTTGCAAGTGAACGAACCTGATCGGGCGTAACACAATTCCCTGGATCTCGGTGAGATCGTACCGAGACGTCGATCGTTTACCCCGTCGATCCGCCGTATTGTTTTACGCTTTACGACGGCTGTGCGTGCCGCACGATGATCTACGTGCCGCGAACCAGATCGGATCTCTGCCGTTAATACAGCCCCCTCCAAAAGTATTGGGATACTTGCAGACAATTAAATTAATTTGAGAAGCTCATGGACAAATTTTTATAATTTAGAACTCAGTTTTATGGAACTGTAACAAGTGGATTACATATTTATTATATTAGAAAGGAACTTTCATTAATTTTTATCAAGTTTATGTTGCCTTTATTGTACTGTTAAATATATATAACGTAAATTTTATAAAAGAGAATTAATGGTATATATAAAATATAATTTAATATTATTATAATATAATATAAAGCAATATTAATGTAATAATAATATAATTAAAACATAGAATTAATATGATAGTAATTATATTGTAAATAAGGTGTCCTAAAAGTTTCGGAGGGGAGTGTACGTTATACTATGTTTGGTAGAATACCGAGTGCGCGATTTCGCGGGGAAAAGTTTGACGGTGAAATTGTGTCGATAGTGACAATGATACGAGTAGAATAGGCTGATGCGGACCTGATGCAACCATGCCCACGAGAAATTCCGAGGCAGTGGACATTCTGGAAGCCCTTGAATCGAATCTCGCATACATTCCAGGCGGACGCGATCGCGAGGGAAGACCTTTGATCGTCGTGAACGTTCCGTCGGAACTCCAGCCGAACACCAAACCCAGATTGGAATCTCTCCTCGCCTATTTCTTGTCCATTTTTAGGTAATTCTCACTGTACTGTCAACGAACTTCGATACTTTGATAAATACATACTTTGAATATGTATGAAATCTATTGATTTAACCGAAGCTGACAGAATGTTTAACACTCGAATGATTATATCCTTTTAGATGCTTATTTTATGTTTTCTATTTCCTATAAAAAATTTTACGCGTTTTTAAATTTTTTTACGTTTCTTAGAAGCACAATATTTCTTAAAAAGAATGACACTTCTTATATTGAATATTGAATATCGAATATCGAATATCAAATATTGAATACTGAATATTGAATATAAAGAGCACAACTTTAAATGTTTATAGCAAAGAAAATATTTATTCAATTTCATTAATTCCTTCATTCCTGAGATCCATCGGCTTTTTGCAAAGCAATACAAATTGAATAGTTATTAATTTGGTAAAGTTATCTTAAACGTGGTTTTATTCTTTAAACCGAACTATCGTGCGACGGTAGCCTTTGGGGGTCAAGAAGGGAACGCCGCGTTATAAAGCGATTGTTCTGCCGCGATGAAAGTGGGTTACAAGGAATGCGTTACATTGTTAGCGAGGAGACGAAGAGGAATGGGTTAGTCCTGCTCGTGGATGCGCGGAAGGGTGCATGGCGCGTTGCAAGGTCTTGCATAAGACTGTCGATGGTTCTCCTCGGGTCGTGTGCTGCCTCCGTGATCGTCGTGCGACCCGAAGGTTTCTGGGACAAACGAGTGGACAGCTGCACCAGATCTCATAAAGAAGGAGAGGTTCGTGTTTAGTCAACTAATTTATCCAATTTTCTTTCTATCGATCGTAGCTCGATCCATGAAAATTAGATGACAAGGATCATTTTGGCTAACAAGAAAGGGTGCGACATTTATGTCATGTGCAAATTTTTAAAATACTATTTTCATCCCTCTGTTTTAGAATGAGTTAAAATGTCACAAAGTGTTTCATAATTTAATTTTAATTCTTGGAGAATCAGAATTGAAAAATCGTGCGTGCGAACGTCAGAGACAGAACCGTTAGGTTCACGCGATTTGACATACGCTGCGGTGCCATTATGCGTAATCTATAATTTCTCCGGACCGGTCGCACCTGTTCTATTACGTGATACTCGAGTTTCCACTTATTGGTACGACTTCGCCGAGAAAAGAAATCCCCGGCTACTTCATAGTAACCTTTTAAACCTGTTACCTTGTCAATAGCAGCCTCTGCTACAAGCTCGGTGCATCGGCGGACTCTGATGGACAGTTTCGTGTGTCCATAATTCCTCTTAACAAGCGGTTATCCTTGGCATCGCGTCAACCTAGCCTCACTGTCCTTAATCTTCTTACACTAAATGTCAAGATGTTCGACGAAAAATAATTTAAATTTTTTCATAGTAAATGTAGTAGTAATCTCTATTAAAATATTTCACAGTAAAACTCATCGAATAGATTTTATTTTATTCCATTGTTGATTAAATGTTATTGCGTTTCCAAATGATAAAGTTCGCTTGCAATTATGAACTTACGAAGACTCTATTTCTGGAATGGAATAAATCATATAAAATGGAAATATAGATCAGGGAAACTATTTTTTATTTAGAAATAAAATACCATTGATTGCGGAAAGTTAACTTGTCTGTCATTATCGTCATTGTTGCAGCCGACATACCTAATCCTGACGAGGCTCCCTCTTCACGTAGATTACGCTCAGCTACCCTATGAGTTGGGCGGTAACAAATTCTACGATCACACGGAGTGGATTCAAAACCGCATGGTAAATTTTCATCATTAAAAAGTCAAACACATAATAACACATAACACAATGCGAGACAAACGCGGTCGTTTATTAATGATATTATTACTAAAATATGTTCTACTTCCACTACACAATTTCATAAATTATATGATTCAACAGATGTTTCAAAATACTGAACTGAATCCAACGTGGCTTCTATTAGTTTTAAATTATTTAATTTTTATATATTAATTTCGAGGATTACCGTTATCGTAGAAAGTAGAAGACTACATCAGGGATGCCGCTGACCTCGTATCAAAGATGACAGACCTTCACCAAAGAATGACTAGCTTAGACGCGTTTCGCATGCTCGAATCGGACGAGGACATAGAATCTTATTGGGACACGAGCACGGAATTAACATCCGTAGCGGGGTACATTTTACAATCAGGTGAGTAAGACCTTTTTACCGAGCAAAGATTTCCTCTGTTAAGTCGATTGAATCGTCATGACAGAGGCATAATGTAGCCTTCTTCCTGCAGTGCAGCTCTCGAGACATACAGGTCAAAGCAAATTCAATTATCTCCAAGTGTATACACTACGTTTCTACATTACATTATGTCTATCATTATATCTATCTATATTTCTACATTACATTATAATGTTCGTTCGTGTTTTGTTGAGTTGTTCACCTCACGCAACAATATAAACATACTAGTTAGTTACGCATTACCTTATAATGTGAATACGTTGGATCGCGAAAATGAACGAATTTCAAGATGCTTTTGATATGTTCATGGTGCTGGAAATTGAAATTGAAGTTGAAGTTGAAATTGAAATTCAAATTGAATTCAACACGGTTCATAAAATATTATTTATTCTTTTACATATTTATTTAGATATTATTTATTTGATTACAGTAATTAGAACTTTTTTATCATCGATATCTTCCTGGTGTAAAAAGGGTTACTTTGAAGTGCTGTAACTTTTCCAGAAAAAATCGCAGCCACGTCTATTTTTTTTTTAAATTATAGGGGAAAGATCAAACTTCGTTCCCTTGTAAATGACATCCCCAAAACAAATTTTACAAAGACAGCATACATCGTCAAACATGATACTTGTTAAAAATAGCAATTTTCAATATGATAAACATGGCCTCGGATTTAAATAGGTACAGTGGCAAGGATATGTTTAACTTAAAATCGAGAAACAGTATGTTAAAGTAAAAGCTTCAAACTTTAATTTAAAAAAGTAGTATCGTTCTACAATGGTTTTTCGCGGAGCTATCGTCGGTCAAAGTTGGCCAATTTTTATCAGTAATTACTGCGTGTTATAATCCGTTTGAACAGTGTATTTATTTATCTAAATTTACATAGATACGTCTGTATAAAATATCATGTGATATTTTATTTCAAAGATAGTTTTATGGTATTAGTAACCATAGATTCGAGAAGGAGAAATTGTTTTTAATCATTTGTTAGTTCTATTGTCAGGGAAATAGCTTCTAGATGAGGTGAACGACTCCTGATGCCTCGCCCTGCAGTTCCGCGTCGCTCGCCTAATCATTTCCCGTGGCACTTACTACAATTGCATGCCGGATAGCATCTTTGATTGCGCCGGTTGCGGTCACCGGGAAAAGAAATCGCGAACGGTGAAATCTGATAATTACAAGGATCAGAAAATATCAGTCCGTAACAAAATCGCACGAAGAATATTATCATCACTATATTACATATCAATATTACTAATATTATATGCTTTCTTTCTGTAATTAGAAAAATCTTCGGATTCACTTTTTATTCAATAAGCGACGATCACCGCGAGCGAATCGATCTTTTTGAAACGATAGTGAAAATAGGTGTCAAAGCATTCTTCTCCGCACGATGCTCGATAGTTATTTTCTGTTCTAGCGTTATAATCAAGCCAGTCCTGCCTGGAGATAGACACTTGCAGCTAGATTGTCCGCAAAAATTGAAAAACCGGCTTAACCGGATGTCGAGCATAAGCGCTGCTTAAGAAACGACCGCGATCATATGCTCGCGAGGGTGTAAAAATCACGAACAACAAAACTCCCGCGTTATATTAATGTGTTCTGTCGACGTTTCGCGAGGCGCGGGCGCATCATTTACGGGCTTCCGTTTTCAATCCGAAGCAAATCAAATTATCATTAACGTTTCTCCAATGAGAACATCGTCTACCGCGCTTGTTTCGACGATTTAGCGTTTCAGTCATGAAATTCTAATAACATCACCTATTATATTTAAACTTATTAATTATTTATATCACTCTTATATCCTCGTATATCCTTTTATATATCCCTTATATCACTTTTGTATCACCAAGTAATCCTATGAGCCGGTTATATTTTAATGAAATAAAGGCGATAGAAATTGTTTGAATAATTCTCCCTCGAGATCGAGAAATAGTAATGTGTACGAACGAATGATTTTTCAGGCAGAAGCCTGGTGAATTCGATGAGCAGGGTGTCCGCGAAGGATGTCTCGGACACGACAAAACGGATCCACGAGCTTATCGACTCCATCGAATTGAAGAAGGTACCCGTCGGCATCCTAAATCGACCAAGACGCTCGCTCCGATGTTTATGTAAATCGAACGACGCATCGTTCCTTTTCTTTTTCCCGTTCGTTTTAGGTGGACATTGAAAATTCCTGGTCCGAAATGGAAAGGAACCTGGACACTGCCAGAGTAATCGGCGATCTCGAGAAGGGTGTGTCCCGCGTCACCGATTGGATCCTTGGGCCTGCTGACGCAATGCTGAATTCCTGTTGCCAGGTCGGATTCGACGTTTCGTCCTCGGAGGAGCTGCGAAGGCGGCACGAGGAATTGGAGCTCGAATGCAGGGTGCGATTATTCGCCGGGCCATTCCATCGATTAATTACGCCGCCCGACTACTTTTTCTTTCCATTAGGACGATTCTCCCGGATTCCTTGGAATCTTCGATTCTCGTCGATTCGAATGTCCTTTCGCTCCGTTCTCCGCGTTTCAAAGAAGAAGTATTATCTTAAAATAGACGAAGGATTGAATTAAGAAGAGTATAAAGAGAGATACAAGATTAAAGATTACAAGCTTTACAAGAGCTAGTTGAAATTAATTTTCGTTGACCGAGCAGTCATATATAATATGCAATATTACGATGAAAAAATAACATTTAGAAATACGTTAAAATGAATTGCACGCTTATAGCTTAATAAACTTATACGTAATAATTCAATAAACGCTCGAGTATGATTTACAACGCTTTTCGAGAGATCCTCTTTAGTCGAAGATTTTCGTAATCTATTAATTAACTGTTATAGTATGGATTAGTATAGTTTATAGTATAGATTAGTATAGATTGAAATAATTAATTGAGGTAATTAATTCAGGAAACTTACGGCCAATACGCGGAGCTGCTCCACAAAATAGACAGCTTGCCGAGCACTAGACTATCCGAGGATCTGAAGTCCCAGAGGGATTTCATGGACTTCGTGTGTCGGAGCTTCGCGACCCGGCTCGAGAGGCGACGAAACGTGGTAATTACTTCGCAGAGATTCTTCAGACTGGTCTCCGAGGTATGTGACGAAAAAATAAACGGAATTCGATGAAACCGACTGAGCTCCGTTCGCGTCGCTTTGCAGTATTTCGACAAGACCAGCGAAGTGTTCGACAGATTGGTGATGGGCAATAGGACTCACGACTTCTCCCAGGCTAGCGGCAATTTGCTGAAGCTGCAACAGAGTCAGGCGAATCTTGGTAAATATCGACGACGAACTATTGTTACATCGGCGCAATTAATTAATCTAGAGAAGCAGCTCTTATCGTGCTAAAGTCAAGACATTGCGAAGTACCCCATTCAGATACAGTACTGATGTTAATTATTTTTTAATTTAATATTTTGTAATATTTAATTAATTATAATTGCAAACTAATTGACATAATTATTATAATTGTATTCATATTAATTATATAATAATTATATAATTTGTGCGCAAATTTCTAGAATCCCTGGAATGCGAACTGGTGAAGGAGGGTGAGAAATTGTCGGACATACTGTCGATGCCTGTGAAAGATGCCCTAGGACGAGATGTGCGGGTCGACTATGGCGAAGACATTGTAAACGTCCGAGACATATTAGACGCGACGAACGCAAGAAAGAATATTTTCAACGACAGCGTGGAACTGCAGAAATTGTCCCTGAAACAAATTGCGTTGATATATACTTACGAAATGGATACAGAACAGGTGATTATACAGGATATCCCGAAAGTGACACCCGATCGGAAAATGAAGGATACCTGAGGTCATTTCAAGTAACTTTTTCCTTTACAAAAATTTTGTCCGAGGTGTTGCTAACGGAATATTAACGGAAAGTTATTTTAGTTTAACGTTATGAAGAGTTATAAAAAAGTCATTGTTGCTTCTTTGGCAGGCTGTTAAATGGTTGAACGACTTGTACGACGTTCTACTGAAAAATCATATGGAGATTGGTTGCAACGCAAATGAAGTACAAATGCAGAAGGAGGAGCATCAGTCGTTTCAGGAAACCGCCAAGGTATCGCGTTACTTAATATTGAACCGCGATTAAAATTTGTATTTATCTTCTGCTTATCGTGATTCAGGTGGGCTCATATTGCACACTAATTCACAGTATAGTTACAACGACAGATACATCCTACCTTCAGTAGTCTCGACTTCTCTGCCCTAGACACCTGGATCCCATAATCTAGACCTGACACGTGCTGCCAGCACTTAAACCATGCCATTAATTAATCCACCGGCGACGTCGTCCCACAGTGGTTCCATTACCTAAAAATAAATGACAGGCTCCCCGTAACTTCTTGAACCAATGACACGTCTAAATAGCATCACTAGAATGTGCTGTAAATTTTAGTAACTATGAATCTCACCTTTGCTCTGAAATTTCCAGGGGACGTACGACTACGGATGTCAATTGGTAAACGGTGCTCGGGTGTTGAGATTATCCTGTAGGTTGCCGTTGGACAGCAACGCCACTCTCTTCTCAAAGTTACGCCAGGCTTGGAAGCAACTGCGATCCGTTGGACAGGAACAATTGACCAGACTCAGAGTTTGCGCTGTATTTCACAGGAGCGTCGAGGATGTAAATAAATCCAAAATAATTTTTCTAAACCATAAATCGGATCTCGAATATTAACGCGAGTCACACTGTATTTGTCCAAAAGCACTGTTCGAAGCTACGCGACCTAATCGAGGCGGTGGGATGTCTGCGTCGATCCGTGAAGACAGACGATCTAGCAGCGGAGTCCCGAGACCGAGCAGAAATAAGGGACATCTTAGGGGACCGTGAGAAGCTGCTTCTGGAGGTTGGGCGAATGGTTCGACTGGGTCGCCTCCTACGGACCAGGCTAAAGGAGCCTCTATGCCATCAACGGCAAGTACGACAGCGATCATAAAACATTCCCGCAGAAATTCTTAGTGCAAGCTCGATGATTTATCAGCTTCCTTGATGTTCTAATGCCGACCACTGTATTAATATCAGCAATGGCGATTTCGCGTCGAATTCACTCGATAACTACAGGCTGTCCCAAGAATGTCTAATTCCATTTCTAAAAAAGCGCAACAGTTTCGTACAGCCGAAAGACGTCGTTAGAACAGCTTACTCTCTTTGTTGATCAAAGCACAAGACGTTATGAAACAAGAACGGAATCTCTACGAATTTATTCGCCAACCCAATATATATCCCTGCAATCGGGTTAAAGCAATAAAACGTTCCGTAAATTCGGTCCACGGAATCGAAGCGAGTCGAGTCGGATCAAGCGCCGTCACTACTACTATAATCCGACGGCGAAAGAAAGAGCGTGGCGCGCGATCCTCGCAGCTGGTAATGCTTCGTATTATGACACGCCTGTCACTGCCGATTATGTAACAATTTTTAAATTTGACGTTTTACGAATCCACCTGGCTGCGTTTCGTTGCCTCGGCGATAACTGGCCGATGACATTCCTCGATATCCTTAAGGGAATAATAGGACTCTATCGGAAAGGATAACTAGTCAACGCGTAACCTTTATGCAAATTTATTGTATTTATTAGTTGTTTTTAGTGTGTCCTGTTCACATTATTTAATTAGATTGTATTTTATTTTATACGGATCTTTTTCCTTTCGATGTATATTTATTTAACACTAAACCTACCGTGCTCGAACAGTGGCTACGCGTGTTGTTGTAGAAGAATGGCAAGACTGAACTTATTTATACTTTCTGCCATTTGTATTATAATTTATATTTCAGTCGTGATATCCATTTAATAATTTCATATCTGAAAGTCTTTATAATCTAAAAAATTTTATAAGAAAAAGTGTGGAATCGGTCATTTTGACCGACTTGGTAGATTTAGTGTTAAATATATGTGGCGTAAAAATCATAGGTAGATGAATGTCCGAATATTTTTGGGAATTGCTGTCGGTATCGGTATCGAGTGACGCAGCGCGGTCAATCGCCGGCCGAAATGCTGAACAGACGCGACACTGGTAGGGCGGTCTTTGACAACGAGGAAGTTGGTAATCAGGGTGCAGAGATCGTTCCACGAAGCACGGTCTAGGGAAACTCTATTAATAGGTGCAAGCGAACGACGGAAATTTATTTTTCTAGAATGTCTGAAGCCGAGGATGGCTCGGTCAAAGCCAGTAACTTGACAGCGGTGGAGGCGATCTCGGCACAGCTGGCGGAAGTAACACGGCTCGCCGAGAAGCTGGACGCCAGATTATGCGAGGCGGGCGCCAGGACTCGACCGGTTCCAATCTCGTCCTCCGCCATGTCCTCCACTTCCTCTTTGTTCTCGTTGCCCGCCTCCACGACCTCCGCGACCTCGTCGACGGCGATTCTTCGACCGGTGTCGCCCGAAATCACGTCGGTCACCGCCGCGTCCTCCGCGACAATGATCAGCTCGTCCACGCCGGCGCCGCAATTCCAACCGAGGTCCGTGTCCACGTTTTCAACCACCAAGGGAACGTCTTCTTCGTCCGCAATACCTGCTACGGCTAATGGGAGCTGCACCGGTGTCGAGAGAGTTCAGTCTCCTGCGATGGAAGCTGCTGGAGCTGACAGCGATCGCGTAGACCTTTTGGATCCTAATGGGAACAAGCGGGCGGATAGCGTCGTCGAGTTAGGACTGCCACGAATGCTTTATAGCTTTATGTGGGAATATATTGGGTGTAACCTATCGGTTGTTAGGCGCAGATAGAATACAGGCTATAACGTTCGCTTATTATAAAATAGTTCTCGCTTTCTCGCCACACTCACACACACAGTACTATAAAACAAAATACGCTGATTAACACTCGCTGTTCTCGCCGTCTGTTCCGCTGTATCGCTCGCTTTGCACTGTGTTCGATTTTGTCCGTTGCCGCAGAGGAGCGCGAAAACAAAACACGTCCTTATAGAACGTTGGCAGCATACACGGTAAATCCCTAATAATTTATAATATATGATATATGGTATACGATATACAATATACAAAAATGTTTTATTCCAAACAATCAAAGTCACCTTCGTTTTTTTTTTTAAATTGCAGGGTGTATTTTTCATGTCCACAGTACAACGATGGATAAGTGTTAACACTTTACCGACCGATCATTACGTCGTAAAAACTTAGTTCAACGTTAAATTATCGTTTCTATTTTGAATTTATTTATTTTATTAATCGCGAAAGATGTTTAATATTTAAAAAATTATATAATAATATTGAAGCTTACGGTGGTACAATCTAACACATTTATCTCAATAATAGATACAAAATTAATGGTTACTATGAAAACCAATTCACAGGTTACGGAAAAAGCCGATTTATAAGTTAACGGTCGGTAAAGTGTTAAGAATGCGTAATAAATGGAATTTTATTTTAAAAACGTGCCATACGAGACGACAATAAATAGATAGAAATAAAAGCAAAAATTGAAAATCATAAGGAAGTAGAATACAAAAAATTAGAAATGTATTTTCGTTGGCACCAACACGATTCTTGATCATACGTTAAGTATGTTACCGTGTCGATACAGGATGACGACACTGCGTTCGTTCATCTATGTAGTGTGTTTCTTAAGATTGCATCGAAAAATGATATGCACTTGACTAAAAAAGGGTAACAACTATTCAGCAATAAAAAAAGAAAAACCTTCAGTTAAAAAGATACTGTAAAATATAACAAAATGAAATGATTTAGCAATACGTGGGCCCACCTATATTTTTAATGAGATTGTTAGAATCATACTTTGTTAAAGTAAAACTAGCGATCTATCCACGAGAAACGATCTTTATAGGCTTGGTTACAGTTACAGTTACGGAACATTAATAAATCAATGTTTTGCAGAGTTTTTATTTCAGAGTAAATATCGTCTGTCCTTCTAAAAAGATACATGCTTTCTTAGTCCAAGAACACTTTTGAACACAGCATACTTTATTTCTTATTAATATATACAAATTGAAAATTTTTCATAGTTATGAGACGCTGTGTGTCGTAAAATATAAAAAAAATTGAATTCTTTTTCAAGAGAATGACAGAATAGAAAAATTGGTTTTTGTATACGAAGAAGTTCCATGATAAATATAATAAATAAATTTTTGATCAGCCGTTAAGATATTCTTAGCATATATTTAGTACATTTTTTTTGACGAAAATTGTGTCTGAAATTGAATGCGCGGTTTTGTTATATTGTACATTTTACAAAGAAATGGTTGAATACGTTGGTGTTACGTGACTATTGATAGCATTCTAGATTATCTACGAAATTTTTACTTCAAGTTTCCTTTTCATATAACATAAATTACCGATATTTACTTTTATTTCAAATCATCCGTACTTACATATTTTATGTAATGTATATGTAATATAATAAATGCTGTGAATTTGTATGAAAATATTGCAGAAGAGTTCGTATCATAAAGATGTGTTCTATAATTGTTAATAATTGTTTATATAAAATATAAATACATGTAAAAATATCAAGCTAAACGTATGTAAAAATATATCTACTATTTTTTATATGTACATGTAAAAGTAACTAAATTCTGAATAAAATGGTATTTATAATAAATAAGGTGAATATATGATTTATTGCGTATAAAATGTTAATAATGATTAATTATATATAAATTAAACTTTACCTTATAATGATGCGAGTTTGCTACAGTAATTTGCGTCTTCAGTAATATATTTTGGAAGCTGCTGTTATCAAAGTAGGAAATGGTAGTTCTACTTAATCACAAACATTGAATGCAGAATAGAGATAAGAATAAAATATATGTGCATTTTGGTATGTATTATTTAATTTTATTTTTCTGATATGTAGGCGTATTTGATTATAAGAACCAAATAATTGTTAACAAGGAGGTATTGTTTGCTGTGTGAGTAAGAGACCATATCTTCTTTTCAATGTGATTCTTTCTCTTGAATATTTATCTTCTGGAGAAAATCGCGCTAAAATCATCGCCATTATTAAATGAATGCTGTTATGATATAAAATATAATATTTTACTGACCTGGATGCGCTGAGAACGATGCTTCCCCACTTGGAGTCATTTTCTGGAAAAAAATATAATAACTCAATAAAAATAAAATAATGAAAGACAGTGCAGATTAATCGTTTTTGTTAAATAAATGTATAATAACTGGAGGGAAAATATAATCCTTTTATAATATTCTTATTACCAATCTTTGTATTTATTCTTATACAAATTATACAAAATTGAATTTTATAAATTCTAGCAATATGTTATTTAATTAATACCTGCAATGTATACACTCTTTCACCGTCAAGTAAATAATACATCAAATACATTTCTGCGGTTTTACGTGTATGCTTCCTGACGTAGATTATATCTTGCGTCCTGTTCCAATTTCCACCTCGCGATCCCGTGGTTGACTGTTTATAACGTAAGTCAATGCCATTATATATAATGGGTACATCATACATTTATGTTTTAACGCATGCGCTGCTGTCATATAACTCGATAGCTTATATTGTATATGAATACTATACAAATAAGCAAGTAGACAAATCAATTGTTGTATAATGTGAAAAAATTAATAAATATATTTATATTTATTAAGAAAAATCAAGATATATATTTACGTATTAACTGTCCATTACCATAGATTAACTTAAATTAATTCCTTCAAAATACTTTTTTTAGTTCGACGTAAATTCATTATATTTTAGATTGGACGTAAAATATAATAAAATGAAGTAATTTAGCAAAGCATGGGTCCACCTCTCTATTTTTAATGACTTTAAATATTCGATTTAGCATACTTCGAATCAGACTTTGTTAAATAAAAACTGGCGATCCATCCACGAAAAACGTCCTTTACTGGCTTGGTTACCGATATGGAACGCTAACAAATCAGTGTTTTGCTTATTTTTTATTTTCGCGTAAACATAGTCTGTCCTTCTAAAAAGATATATGCTTGCTCAATACGATTTTGAACACAGAATATTTGATTCCTTATTAATATATAAAAATTGAAAATATTTTCGTGGTTTCATAGTTATGAAACATAGTGTGTCGTAAAAGATTTAAAAAATTGAATTATTTTCCAAGAGAATAACACCGATACTGCAGTGACAAATGCTGCAGATTTTGGTAGTAAATGTACGTTGAAGCTCACTCGAGATATCTCGTCCCTTGCAAAGCTACTTTTGTTTTATCAATCGAAAATGAAATAAGCATTCCACAGAAAGAGCAATTGCTGTCTGATTACAATATATTGAGAAGAACATACTGATGTATCTGACAAAATCTGCAGAATTGTGTATAGAGATTCAATGTTCGTAAAACATTTCTGAAGATTGTAGTTTGACATTGTTTAAATTTTGCAAAAATTGAGAGTAATGAAATAAAATGATTATTGATTTCGTGCTTAACGCAAAAGATCTGTAAGAACAAGAACCGTCTATCTACTGGTTATCGATAACGCGAAATAGTTAATTTGTTATACGGTATTATGTTCAGCGCCCTATATCAATCTGCACCTACAGCGTCGACATGCTATGTATACTCAGATTGTTGTACACGATGAATGGTGTATTTCAATTAATAACTGAGACGAATTTACGAGCGGAACGTATTCGTGCCCGAATATCTCGTTGGCGGGAGCACTGATTGTCCGAGTGTGTAACTGACAGATCCGTGGGTGTAGAACATCTGACGATTCTTCTTGGCGAACTCGATGTTGAAGCGCGCGTGGTCGATGCAATGAAACGACAGATAGTTGCAGCCCAGGGTGTCACTTCCGTTGACAGACAAATCATAGTCAGTGTGAAACGGGTATTGCCCGCGACAGCGTACACAGTTGCCGATCTATGAACGCTTCGCGTTTCTAAACATTTTTCTAATGTTACGCTGCGCGACTTAAGGTAATTGTTTGACACGGTGGTTCCTTCGTTAACCACTTTGCCTGAACATCGTGTGCTCATTCACTTCCAGATTTCATTCATCAGTGTACACCGCCGTTCAAAAGTTTTGACCACGTTCTGCTTCCGTAGCGAACGAAGTGTGTTTGTAGTAAATCAGTGTTTCGTTGATGCGATATCACTTGTCGCATGTGTTTCCATAACGGATAGATTGTGACTCGTTAGGCAGGAATAAAATTTTATGTATCAATAATCGCATTTATTTTCTTAATAGACAGTATTTGTATTACACCAATGAAACAAGATTTAATTGTAATTCAAAGTCAAAATTACCGACGCATTTGTTTTGTAAAAAATATGTATAATCTATATAACGATACAAAATTGAACGGAGAAAATGCTCTAAAGCTTCTGAGAGCAGTATGTATCTACATTAACATGTGATATATTAACATGCGTAGAGTGCTGTTTCATTTAATTACAGGTACATTGCAGAACAAAAAATTAATTATATCAAATATACTGTATTAGCTAATAACTAGTAAAAGTCAATTCATATAGAATCATGATTAATCAATGTATAATAATTAGTTCGAAATAGATTTACGATTTTATTTATTTATTTATTTCTACATAAATGTTACGAGACAAACATTGTCACGTACGGGGATCCAGTTTTAGTAAAAAACAAACGCAGTCAAATCGTACGCGTACCGAAGTTGTGATTACAGCTAAGGAAACGCATTCCGACTCGCATTATCTATAACCGCTCTATCCATAAAAAATAATCGTACACCGATACCGATACACCGACATTGAATCTATCGTGAACCGCTGTTCCAATCGCGTGCAGTTCGCCGCCGTCTGATCAATGATTCGTGTCGAACGAGGAACAATTTGACAACGGAAAGCGGGATGAGTGAACGGATCTGTCCTTTGCAGATGCAATCGAGAAAAATTCGTTGGATCGTTCGTGTCGAGGATGATCCGTGGCAAGGCGAGAGTGTCGAGGAGCAAATCACCAGCATTAAATGTAAGTCCTAATTTTAGATAACGTAAAAAACAATATAAAGAAGAAATCATTGCGTGACAGCGGACGGCGCAAACGGTAAAATACCATTAGAAGATCTCATTAGACTGAATGGAGATCCGACAGCATAATAGCAATACACTCGTTAGGAAAGCACGCCCAATACTGACGCCACATGTCATTTACGTAATTATAAATAGAAGTGATCAACATGATTACGTATTGCGTCGTGTTTTACCTTGTATCATGTGGACTTTGTGGGAAAAACTGACATAACATTTAAGCCTCAAGACTCTTGTGAATGTAATTCATAACATAGAAACTATACAAATTCTTTTATTTTGTATTTTTGCCGCATATGTGGCTCTGACAACAAATTCTTTTCACATAATTATGGTTATGTAGCAATTATTTATTTAAATTTAACGTTGGTTGTAATTCACCTTAATTTTTAACACACCAACATCGTAACACGTAAATAATAGAAAAGGATTATCAAGTTATAATACATTAAACTGAATAATTGCTATTTGTTATTTTCGAGATGCTATGTAATTTACCTCACTGTTATTTATGCCACCTTTTATTCGTTATATTCGATCTTGTTAGTTTTCAATTGTATCGTTTCGATTAACGATTCCAGCTAAAGCAAAGCCACCGAATGTAGTCAACGACGTGCCTTATCGCATTGTGAAACTATAAAGTATCGGTTTGAAGAGGAGTTTTTGAAGTACACTCAAACATCTATTTTTGAACGTGTAACTTAAAGGCTCTCTTAACAGACGTTTCCAATTAGACATTTCTCGCGGACGTTGATTAATGGAGCCGTGAACGTCGCTTTTAAATCGCGAATATCGAAAACTTTGCGTACGCGATGTGTCCATACATATCGGTAAATTCATTTGTCATCCAAAGTATGTGGAATTCAAAGGGAACAATCACGTGTAATAGTGCAACTTTAACATATTTTAGTAAAAAGTATCTCTTTTCTTTATTTTAAACACATATTATCCTATGCGATATGTATGCATGTAATATAAAATATAAAATAATTGGGGATCCTGGAATATGTTTCCCGGTTGACGTCAGTTTTACAGCACCCATCATTTCGACAAGTTTCAAATTTTTCAATCTGCTATTATTTGAGATTCTAAACATACGTTTATGAAAATTTATTTCAATAAATTTGTTTTTCTATGCATATACAGTGGCTGAAATAATAATAGGTTCATCTCTGTATGACTCGTTACAATGCGTTTAATAAAACACATAATTACTTAAATAATATAACTTTTATTAATATGATTATTATGTCAATATCACAAAAATTTTGAACTTTTGTGCGAAATAAATATATTTAATTGTATTTTAAAAATTATCGTAAATGGTATGAGAAATTAATTAATTACGGAGACAACTTAATATTCAATTGGTCCTGCAGTATTTTTTATGACTTCAAATATTATCCTTTGCGGCACTGAGTCTATTAATTTCACCAACGTCTCTGATCCGATCTGAGACCGCGTCTCTTTGATGTAATTTTTGCTGTAAGCTTCTCTTGCTAAAATACTACATAGGTTTCCAATTCTATATTAATCTTGACATTTTAATTTATTTCGAAAGTATTCCCAAATTTTTGTAATATTGATATAATAAGCATACTAATAAAAATAGTAATAGCAAAAAAAAAAACAAAATTGTTGTCAGAGTTAAAAGAGTTAAAATAGGAATATATTTGTGTTACCTTTACCGAATAATATAAAATTGTTGCTTTTAATGATCCGTGAATCAAGGGTTAAAAGAGTAAGTTCTGTTGATTTACGATCGCGTAAAATTTTGATGACGCATAACACGGTTGCGAATATTGACTCTTTCGAATAATTTTCGATATGCAATGCGGCAGTCACACGAAAATGGAACACTGCTCGTATAATTTAATTTGGCTTAGTGTTTATTACACGCGTCATTTCTTGCAATGCATCCATTAGCAGGCATTACTCTTTGTTCATATTCCCGCCTATAATTCGCACGTGATGGTATTTTTAGAACACGTGCGATATTTCTGGTAAGTGCATTTCGCGAAGGAAGGGCGGCGGATATATGTAAATCTTCCAATCGAACGTTTCAATTGTATATTTCTCGAAAATCGTGTACACTTTCTTCTTCCCGTATACAGTAATTAAAGTCATTCATTAAAAATCATTAATATATTGAACACAATGAGAAGCACAATTTTTATTATAAGACAACATACAAATGTCGAGGTATTTTTAGAAAAAATAATTTCCTCTGAACAATTTTATTTAGTCGTTCTGTGGTTAATATAAGTGCTGCTATCTATTGTTAAGTTGTGAAGGAATCGATTATATTGAATTATCGACCGAAAGATCCTATGATAAAGATGTGTGTGCATTGCATAACTCATTTTCTAGGAAAAGTAAACTTACACCGACTGGCTTCTGAACCGCTCATATAAAATAAAGTCTTGTAAAATATGCACCACGTTTACTATGTTCCTTTGTCAATAAAAGTTTTGATTAATTCTTTATTATAACTATGAGACAATGGCAAAGAAAAATATATAAATACGTCACGGCTAATCGATTAATGATTATTCGGGACTGTTTAATTAATCTGTTGTCAACGTGATGAAAGATTATATGTGTTATTGTCAGGTAAAAAATGTTAGAGATTTTTAGTTAGCGCGCAGAGTTCAACATTGAAAAAGCATTAGTATTAGAAGTATTAGTACACGTTTTATGCAAATAACTTTTTGCAATGTTGTTGTATGAAAATGACCGCGAAATTACATTTCGATGCGTTCGAACAAATTCGTTATTTGATGCGTCGGCGCTGACTTCTGGAAAGAAGATCGCCTACGAGGCATGCTTCCCAATACCTTACAGTGCCGCGACAGACCGCATGGAACGAGGTTGCTCCTTTTCAACGAAATCAGGAAGTTATATCCATTTTGAATACAACAAACATGTATTAAACAACGTATTTGTTGATGTACGAAACATTGTTTTAAAACTCATCAATGTCTCCATCTGTCGTCGATTTTGAATTGCTTAACAACGCTGAATTATCGTTGAAAGAAAGAATATATGATCGTTTTCTACAGTAACAATTGGAAATTCAATTTTAACTTACACTGCGTTGAACCGTTTCATTTTGACAAGTAACTACGCATATGAACAAACAAAAATTAAGAAACTATTAATGTGTAGGGGAATTATGAACTCGCGTAATGCAGAATCTTGTATGATATAGAAAACTACTAACATCATTAATTAGTTTATTTAATCGCATCGATGTTACAACAGCAAGTACAACAAGTGTTTGGCTGAAATTTTGTTTTCTACGAGTATGGTGCAAAAGATTTGTTACATATAGTTATGTGAAGCAAATAATGTTTTTGTGCAAGTGTATCAAGAGTTATGTGTGCGTGTCGACAAATTACTGAATGATTTCAAATGCAGATCGAAAGAATCGAACATGGACGACGATATTTGTAAGTACCATATACATTGCATGATCGCTAATTTCATAGTTCTAGAAACTATATCGGATAATACGTCCACGTCTAGAATTGGTGTGATTAGCGGACGAATCGAGACAAAACGCTGTGGGAGGTCTTAATACTAAAAGATGTAAATGCGTTTCTAAGAATTGCGGTAATTGTATAACGTTACGAATTGGCAGAGCTTTCAAAATGTCCATTTTATGTTATAAATGAAAATTGAAAAAATTGTGAATAAAAATGATAGCTATACTTTATAGTAAAGAACTATACCTTACGCTCGGTATCGATTTTTCTAACAACAAAGTTCATCAAAATTTATGTAATAAAAAGTGCAGAGCCTTTGAAATAATATTTTCATAATCTAAAGAAAAATAATCGCTTATATAATAACGATAACGATCGTAAATCTTCTGGCATTTGTGGCTTAATAAATTCAAAATATACAACAGTTTCTCGGCAGGCATTAATATTCTTGTTACTTGAGACGTAATAATAAAAAATGATCTCGACGATTCTTATTACGAGTTTAAAGAATCATTTTCAGACTTAAAAATGTTCGTAAATACAATAGGTAATTATCGATATATTATTTTCTATTTTTTTATTTGTAATTCTTCTGGATATTTCGTTAAAAATATAATAACGGCATATTAATTATGTTAATCTTATTATTATTATTATTATTATTATTATTATTATTATTATTATTATTATTGCTACAATAATGTTATATTACATTATATTATTATTGAAGCAAATTGTATAACAGTACAGAATGATCGTGAAGAAATACACCCTTCCTATTTAATAAGTAAACGACGTCAGTGTCAATAAATTTGCTACACGTGTCACTGTATAAAATACTAACAATATGGTTCCGCAAAAGAAATAATCTCATTATGATGATTGCTATGAGCTCGGGAGTTGTGCGCATTGTGGGGACGCACGACCCACCTCAGTCTACCTGTTCCATTCGAGAGTCTACTTCTTTCGGTTTCTGAGATCCTGTTTACCTGTGATACATTGGGCCTTACGGTTCACCAGAGACAAACCGAGGGCCCACTTCTTGTCTACGGACTCTGATTCTTATCCGGCTCTTTCCGACCCAAAATTGCAACTCCGAAATATCACCAGAAATCGCGTTCTAACCAATAATTTGATCAGTCGCAGTAAATTTTCTATTTATTTACTGGATCGCGTAAAATACTAGAATCTAATCTACTATTTTGTTACTTTCAAAACTATAATTTTCATGGAGTATTGTTGAGCAGTTCTGTGTTTAGTAAATTTAGGATTTGGTTTATTAATGTTAATACTAATCAAATTTTACAAATATATATTTGTCTTTAAATAGAAGCTTTAACATTGTAAACAGTTCTGTACGATTACAATTAATGTTTAAATCTTTTCACAATATTACCGATCACTTTTTACAGATATTTTATTAACATTTAATATTATTAATATTATTATTTTATTTTTTAATATTAAATATTATTACTTTCATCAAACTATTATTTGTATTTTATTCCACTCGTAACAATAATTTTAATGCTTCAATAATTTGAAATTGCTTACCTTACGATTTTCCTGTTGAGAATAACACGATTAAAATTGTCCAATATTTATACCTAGTTTGCAAGGCGTATGCTACATTAGATTGTATGCTAGAATAAAAATTGATATTCCATGGTATCAAAAAATGCGTAGAAATTTTAAAAGAAAACGATAGTGAGAAAACGATAAATAATAAATGTGAGGATCTATAGTAATAAAATGATAAATCGTGGTTTGAACTTTTTGGTAGACCTAATAAAATTTCAACAATCCCCACATTGTTTTCTACGTGGGCATGGATTCATCGACAAAGTCCCAGAACATGTTAGGGAAAGGGACGGCTCACGATGAAGAACGTAAAGGACCGAGGGAGGTTGAAGGACCGAGCGAGATAGACGCGATCGTGCATTGCTAGAGGTCGGTGGGGGTGGGGGAAGTTGGGCCTTACTCGTCCGAGCGTCCGAGGTTGCCAGTTCGCTCGAGACTCGGCCGGTGTGTGGTTCGTTCGCGCGTTTCGTTGACGTTCGTAGAAGACCGAGAACGTTTGTCGGTGTTCCTTTACACATTTTTTTCGGTGGTGAACTTCGTGGTTCGTCTATCGTTCCAGTGATCATCGTCTTCAATCTCTTCCCTTTGTCTGTCCCTCTCTAGTTTCTATTCGATGACAGTCGTTCGCTCGAGGAAGGTACGATACGATCGTGGTTTCACGTCGTCCGTGCTTCAATCACGGTGAGAACCGTGAAGGCTTGAAAGAAACGCCATCCTCGGTTGAAACGAGACGGTAGGCTAGGAGGGAGATAGACGTAGAGAGAGAGAGCGAGAGAGAGATAGAGACAAAGTGCAGAGTTGAAGAGAGAGAAAGTTAGAAGTCCATGTGTGCGAGTGACGAGGTGTTTGCGCGTATACGGGTGCAGTGGTCTTCTTGACAGTGCCGAATCAACAAGTGTCGCGCACGGAGCGTCGATGTCGCGCGGTGTGTGTGCGCGCGCGCGTTTCTAACCTCATCCTCGCGATCGGTTCGGCTCGGTGGATACGAACGCGGCAAGACCTGGCTGTCCCCCCAGTGCTCGCGTTTCGTTCGTGCATGTTGTGCTATACTGTGTCGAATGTAATCTGTGTGATATCGTAATTTTCGTTTAACGTGCCCTTGGATACATTGTTACGTCGTTGATCCGGTAGCTGCGTCTCCACCAACGTCTCAAGATGGAAGTCGTTTACATAGGTACGTCATCGCGTGCGATTCCGAGCTGTGTATCATAGGCCCGGAATCCCGGCAATCTTTGTTACTTTTACTTCGTAATCGGCCCGCGTCACGTGAGTTGACACCACGATTTACTCTGCGGTTACGTCTTATCTACTTGGCGACTTGACAGGTTCGCTTTTACCAAGAATTGCTCGGCAACGGATCTTTTATTCCCGCGTGGAAAAGCCGGTAGCGATTTTTGATTTGTTTATTCACTATACGGCATTGTCGACAGACAGTGTGGGAAATATTATTGGAAATAGTTAATGAAACACTCTTGTTTGTATGGAACAATATCTTGTGATTTATTCGACATCACAGAGATGCGTATTAGACTTTTCAGAAAGTTCGATTCAAATCATTTATGTAATATTCGTTAAACGAACTCTATGAAATGTGAAAAAATTTTCCGAACATCCTAGTACCTGTATTGAGAATAGATGTTTAGATTGTAGTAAAGAAAATTACTAATTCACTTTTCATAGGATGTACCGGAAATAATGATTTAAAATACATATTGCTTATGCAATATAACTTTGTAATTGGAATATTTAACAATTGTTTGCTTAACAGTGTATTTACATATCCGAAATGTAAACCTGATTTTCAAGGTATCTTCGTAACTGCTTGATCGGTAAAGTTTCACGGAAATAATATTCAAGTGTTTCATTTGATGCATAAAATATACGATTTAACTCCATTGTCACATTTCGTATGCGAAACACGTATGTTACAATATAGCATTTTATGTACAAAGTGAACATTTTCTGCAATGAAATATGAACAGTTTCAAAATATTTCGAATAACGTTTAAAATAAATCGGTGGATTCATGACATTTCGCGCTGGACGTATGTCCTTGAGAAATCGTTATTTCGATAACTACCTGTACGTTTTCCTAGTCTTTCTGATGCGCCAGTAGGGAACAGGGTTATCTGTCTTCTCTAAAGTATCTCTTATCTAATCTGCGGAATATTTATTTACCATATATGCGAATGATATGTATGCGTTAAGAAATTTGTATGATACACGTGGATGTACAGAGTAATCGGGCTGCGTAAGTGGTGTCATTTAGATTAGAACACATGCCTTCATGCGACGAGTTCAACGAACGTATTATTTGGCGGGACAATTAAATGAACTTCGCGCCAAAATGAACGTAAACACGGAAAAATTTACGTCAATTAGCATTTACGTCGTAGCATTAATGTTAAAGTTCATTATGATAAGAATTTAGAATATTCTTAACCTAATGTTAAGATATTAACAAGGTGGGAAATATAAATCATTTGTTGTGAATTTTAGAGTATTACGTTTGCATATTTAATTGATATTGAAGTTTTAATTTTTAATTTTTTCCAAGTAGTAAATGGATGGAGGGTTAATGTAACTACGCGAAAAAATAATTAATACGAAATTTTTGAATTTTAAATTGAAGTAGAAATTTTAGTAGAAAAAAATTATTTCTTTTAAGTGTATTAACTGTTAATAACAATAGTTAATGTAGCTTAATTTACCAAAATATACAAATATGCAGAGTATACACGACACTGTTCAGTTTTGAATACCTGCTGATTATGTTTTATGACTTCATTCAAATAATTCGAGATGATAACAGTACGGTTAGTCGATCGTCATAGTGAAGCGCCGTTTACCTGAATCGGCACGCGTCGCTACCTACTCTGCCCAACCCTAATTACAGTTTCAGAGTGTCCGCGAATTAAAACATGGCAAATGGAAAGCGCAGAGCTCGCGAAAAACTAATATTTTTTTCTCAAATGTTTCGACACGTGACCGATGCTTAAATTTGCAAATCAAAAACATTTCTGCCTTTAAATGTCGAAGAAATATTTTTTTTATTTATAAACAAAATTTTTTGAGATACGTATATCCTTCAAGATTACCGAAAACTATCGCAACATTCTATTGATAATAGTTTTGGGAGATATAAATTCAAACGTGAAGGCAGGACTTTGAAGGTATGGGAAACTTTGAGGGCTTCTGACTCTTAAATTTCGAAGTTAGAAAAATGATGACATAAACTCTAATTAATTGTATATGGACTACAACATATTTCAGTATCATCAAAATCTCTCACATCGAGATACGAAAACGATCCATTTAGCATAAAACGAATGAAAGCATCAATTACCGGTAATCTGTTTGTAATGTTTTAAATGATTATATTACATTAAACAGAAACTTTGAAATATTGTTTTACGTAACAATCGCAAAAGAGACCGTTTGATTTTTTAACAACTTCAGTAAGACCAATCCTTAACTGTGATTCCTAGATTAAAAAATGCATTGTGTAGTTTACGCTACACACTGTGTTTGCATAAATTATAGAGCATTGCATAATTAAAATATTCTGATATGAATAAGACATAGAAACTGTTTCATTTGCACAGTAATGTTCTATGTTTTCTTTAGAATCGATGTGTTATCCACATTAGAGTATTTTGACTTTGCAATACTGTATAATTTCTACAGTATTAAAGCATCATGAGTAATATAAGTAATAAGTGAAATAATATTTCACAGTTTTTACGGTGACTACACTAAAAGATGGGAAATTGTAATAAGCTTTTATAAATGATCCTTGTTGATTAAATAACATACGTAAGATCAGTTACCTTAATTATCTCGTTAACCAGTAACAATCCAGTAATTGTTATGGTAATTAACGACAATGCCGGCTCTTTGTTTCAGATATCGCTTAAAACTGAGCGCATGAAGCGCAAATAATTGTAGTATACCTGCTGTTTTCACTTTTTAGTGATTGCAGTGCGTTTCACTTACGTTTGAAATGAATAAGAATATTAAAAAAAAAACGATGAAATTTAAAAATACGCTGTGCTCTCGAATATTTCTGACCCATTGAATATCCGTTCACAACTGGCAAGAATCATTGAAGCATTGTGCATTGCAGAGTTGATGACTCATTGGTCGTTTGTCAAAATAATGGACTCTTTGTTCCTGTGATTTCAATGAATTTACTTTGTCAGCGTGTTGCGGACATGGGTTGTAGTTTCTAATAGAAGGAATTCATTTACAATTTAAAAGTGTACTATTCTGTTTTGTTGGAGCTGAGTCAGAAAAACGAAGTTTTTCATACCCTGCGAAATCTGAACGATTTTTCAGATATAATATTTATCACATTAATGAATATTTCAGGATTTTTTAACATACTCTTTGTAGAGCTGTTAATATTTCTATCGCTCTTGCTTTGTTTGCAATTTATTCAATTTACTTATTGAAAATTGAGTAATTATTCATTCGTGTTAGTCACACTTTTTCAATTCTCCGCACGTGGAACAGCATCAAATAGCAGATCGTTGAATTCGTTTCGAAACCACCTATTAAAATGTCACAAAAGAATATATGGTCGTATTTAAAAAAAATTAATATGACCTTGAAATCTCCACTACCATGCGACCCACAGAAAAATATTAACACCGATCAACGTTCCCCATCGCATCAAACAGCTTTCATACGGATACTTTTTTTTGTAACTTCAGCCCTTTTTGAGATATTTTATCGTTTACGCTTGAACACCCTGTATATGGCAACATATGTACCCTTTCGAGCAAGTTTCGTGGAAGCCGTCGCGTTTTCTCAACACCGCTCAGTTGCCGTTGGTCTACGTTAAATACTAGGGCAGTCTGATTAGCGCCAAGCGTTCTCATCAACCCGTTTAACCCGCGAACTTCGGTTGATGCATTTAGGGACAACGATACGCGTTTCAATGACCGACGATGAAACGTAGCCCGCATTGTCATCCGTTTAGACGATCGTTTGGCGGCCGTGCGTCGCCAGCAGTGATCTGAGACTACTGTGGCTGTCGTTTGCGAGCGTTCGTGTTCATCGCCTGTCCCACATGCACTCGTTCACCGGTTGCAACGATGAATGAAAAAGCGACGCCGGTCGAAGAAGCATCTTCTAAAAGGCTTTCGTGCAAACGGTTTTGCACGATCTTTAAAGCGCCAAAGTGCACTGTATCCGGAGAACAAGAGAAACGCTGGCCCGAATAAGAAAGTCTGCTTGCTTAACAATCTCCGACGCTTTGATACGGTCTTTGTCGAGAGTATTTCTATTACTTTGTGCCACGGGCCGAGCCGTATCAGAGAAAAGCACCTCCGAGTTGCTGCTTCTGCAACTTCTGGTCACCGTACAGTAGTGGAGCCGGTTACTGTGCGATAACTAGACCGTGGATCTTTATGCAAAATAAAAACTTCCTGCATCTGTTGCAAACGATCGGCCGTTTTGGAAATATTCTGCAACCACCGCGAAGTTGCGATTCAACGTCAATGAGTTTCTTTTTCTTTAGGATTTCTAACATTTCACGATTGCTTAATTTGTTATACGTTTACGACCATGATTTGGTCGGGCTAGTACCTTTAACAGAGTGAAATTCGTTGTATTTGTAATGCGTCGCTGGAAGAATATGGACAGGGGCCAAGGATGATCTAATTATACCAGATTTTGTCAATGACCGTGAAGATTAGTACATTGAACCCGCAGAGAATGTGGGACATTGATATTTATTGTTGGAGCATAAAATAATACAATTTAATAAATATAGTTGATTCTTTCATAAATAAGCAAGAAATAGCAGCACTTACATTTACAGTGAAATAACTAAACAATATTGTCCAGAGGGAATTGTTTCTTTCTAAGAAGGTGTTGACATTTTTCTTTCGTTTTCTTTTTCTGGTTAAGTTCATTTGTACGTCGTCTTATAATAAAAAATGTGCTTTGCATTGTTAGTGGAATTGTTATTCTTTTTTTACAGCTAATTTGCAAGATTCTCATTTATTTCAAGTTTAAGATTAATCAATGTACTTTTACTTCAACAACTCAGTCTCGTGAAGATTTCATACACGATTTACTAAATACGAATGTTATTTAATCCTACTGAAACAATTTGATTCTTTTGTTGTCAACGTCCAGGAGATGAATGCAAATGTAGATGTAAAAAAGAGAACAAAAATCGTCTAGTTATATCAGGGAAATTATCAACTACGTAAAAATGCTAATCAACGCAATTGTGGAAGAAATCGTTGTTCAAAACGTCTAATAAAAGCGTTTTAAATCGTGAATTACGATAAGATAAAAAGAATCTGTATCTTATACTGTAACCTTTACCCTACAGCTGATGATTGAGACGTATTCAATGATCTACTTTACTATAACCTTAACCTTCGGATAACGTTAAAATAATTTTGGACACGATAAACGGGTTTTCAGTCGGCGCTGGCTCGACGCGGTCCTCGTTTTTTGGTACTCCCCGTGGACAGATAAGGAGGCTACGATGCGTTACCCGTCACTCACTGCAACAAAATTGGAGTAGATACCGTAGCAGGGAGTAACGTCTTACGATCGTAAAGATTCCGGCACAAACGTCGGGCTACTAATAATAACCGGCAGAGAGAAACCGAATCGGCGAGTATTTATAGACTAATTTTGTTCTTGCGCGGGGGCTAAGAGCCGCTTCGATCGCGCGACACGGGTGTTTACGACGAAATCGAGGCAATTTATCAGGAAACGACAACGACGCGCGTTCACCCGATGCTTTTTATCGCGTCTTTCGGAGCTTCCACTTTTCATTTCCTCGGCATCTGCATCTTTTTAACGAAGGGACGACGACGATGACGGGGCAGCGCAGCTCTCAGCCTCTTATTCGACAGCGTTTCTAGACTGTGTCTAACGATCGCGGGCCGGATAGGGGTAGGCACACCCGGATGAGGTCGTTAATTCGAACTTGATCGGCTCGACGCGTTCCTAAGAAATTGCGCAAGACAGGCTAGAGACCGTCCTGGAATTACGGCACGACACGTGCAATTCACCCGGAGTGATACATACGTAATGATATATGGATGGAGAGTATTTCTCCAGCGAGTGGATGTCGATTCGCACAAAAATCATACGTCCTTGAGGTAACCGATACTCGAGATCGAGCCGCGACAGCGATACTGCAAACCTAGCGCGATATCGGTGGCGCAATGATCACTGATGTAATCGGATGATTAATATCCACGTTTGTAAACACAAAATCTATGGGATCGGGCACGGCGAACGATTATCCCTATTTATAGTTGCACCTTGTAAAACGGAGACACTACACATTACCTAATTTACTAGGTAATGCTGACAAATATTTATTTTTTTAATTTGTAATTGATTTAGATGGAAGAAAAACGGGAGATTCGTGTTTTTTAACTTTTTTATCTGAGCTTATAACGAAAATTTGAAAAATGCATTTTCTAAATTCCAGTAATTTATATGAATACTGAAAGTGATATTAAAATAGGTTAACGTGGAGTCTAGCTGCAGGTGCTAAAAGATATAAAAATCTCTTAATCTTTTAAAATTTTTGGTGAGAAACCGTAGACAACTGTAATTTTTGCTATCTTTAATTGATTGTCACTAATAACAACGTCTACCGGTTTGGATAACATTTTCAGTATGTATATAGGTTACTGGAATCTAGAAAACGTATTTTTTAAATTTTCGGTGTAGGCTTGGAAAAAAATGTTGGAAATTAATAATTTTTTATTTCTGCTATTATTCCAAATAATAGTAAAGTTAAAAAACAGTGTTTTAGTCATTGTACAATAATGTAATATCTCCAAAAAAAATTCAAACCATCTCGTTGTTCAATTAGAACAAAGTTATTCTGTTTCATTCCGTAACATTCTGTCCGAATGTTAATACAAGTACATTGTACATATACATATAGGAAGTTGAATCGCTGAGTCGCCAGCAAATTACGGATTGTTGCAATAGTGAAAGACCCTGCCCAGACATATGGCAGGTTTTTGTATCGGCGTATACTGTGTTGCGTGAAAGATTACGCAGTCGGCGGAACGGGGAAACTATTAAGTTGGTGGTTTGCTCGGTTTTCGGTGATTCTTGAAGTTAGGTTTCAAGATCCGGTACGCTGTAGTAGATCACAGAAGATTGACAATGACCAAGTAACAATTGTTGTTACTCAACGCAAGAACTAGCAGATTAGTATAGCTGTAAATATAAAAATTGCATCACCTCGGTTATGGTAATCGAGATCAAAGAAATCTTCTTTTGTAGTTTAAAAAAAACTGAGGGAAGAGATTCATTTTTAAAATGGAGCGTCTGTTAGTAAACTCTCCACTTTTTATCTAAGCCTATAATAAATAAACAATTAATAGCTTCTTCAAGATTGTATAGTCTTCCGTCTCAAAAAATTATTAATGTGGATATTTTATATTGAATATTGCTACTTTTTGTCTAAGCCTATAATAAATAAACAATTAACAACTTCTTCAACATTGTCTAGTAAACTAGTTGGTCGATCCACAATTACCAAATGCCTTATTCAATTGAACTTATTCAAACTAACGTTTGCATACAATCAATATAAAATTGTTCTGGCGCTATAGTTGCAACAGTGTCATCTTCATCTACAGAGAAACTTCTATCGCGGCATCATCGTTATGAATTAAACGGTGCTCTTGTCATTGTTTCTTTAGATAAGACGGATAGGCGTGAGCCGTATCCTTCTCGGCGAGAGCCGTTTGTTTCGTTGAATTACTCTAATGAATGTGTGTTCAGCGGCGAGGAGACCGCATGTTAGCGAGTGTTTAGCTAAGTTTAGCGGCGGTTTCAGATGGCTGCCACTGTTTTCGCGACGATGTGTTATCGGGGCGTTAACAGCATTACGCGTCCCGAACTTGCGGTTCGTTCAACCCTCGCGAATCGCCGAGGGGGTGGCTGAAATTTGTTGGCGGTTTGAAAGCCACTCGAGCGAGAGCATTGTGACTGGAATCTCGGTTGAATCAGATATTGAATGCCGAAATGAAGAGCAATCGCGGAATTTATTGTTGCGGCTCGGTCACCTAAATGCAGTTTCATTTCATCCCTTAAACAGGTTTCAATGGAATCCGTTTCTCCTTTATTTAGTGGCACGTATAATTCGTTAGAGTGGCGCACAATAAAGTATTAAATTCAATAAGCTGAATAAAATACGGTTTTTCGTATCCTATTGGAATATACATAAATGTGAGCAGTACTATTTTGTTTTACTGTAAGGTTATCATGTAAGGTTATTCTGCACTGAAAGTAAAGACTTTTGTAGATTTAATTTTTCTCTTAGCTCGTTTCTGAAATATCGCTCGATTATTAGAATCGTTTACAGAGGATAAAGATGTTGTGTTCATTGTTTCTTTTAGAGTTACTTTTTAGTTATTAATTAATTTAAATATTTGAATTTAATCTTTTTAATTTTCATCTTCCTATTGTTTGCTTGTTTAAAATTATTCAACTCTGTAGATAAATCTAATGGGGAATTATTATATTATTGTAACATTAATTACAAAGGTGAAGTATGAAAAATAACTTCGCTCATGTGCAACGTCGTGTGCATTGACTTTTAGAATAAAGTGTCTTTCTATAGACGATTCTCCCCGCTATTTCACGGTCTGCCCACTACTGTTTACGTTTGAGAACGAGCGAGCACATGTGCATGTGTAAACTGTTGCGTCTGCTCCGTGCGACTCTCGATTTCAGAAAATGTTTGAATTCACTTTAATCATTCTATCCGCAGCACGCATCCGATTAGGTCTTCCTGTCTAAAACTCTAATGGTTCGGGAATCCTCAAAAGCTGCACCTGATCAAATGATTTCGCTTCGGCTAAACAGCTTTGAGACTAAACACTTTGTTCTGCGGACGTGACCATGTGTTTGGTATATTCCTTGAAAACAGATATGATAGTTGACAACATATTAAAGGTCAAAGTAAAAAGAGAAGAATAAGCGAAGAGAAGTGTACATGACTTAGTAAACGGGAAGCGTACACACTTCCATTTGCCTAACTTCTTGATCACTAAATATAGATAACTTTTAAGATTTTAAGAGTTACATGCTATAAGTATTAATACATTCATGAAGGAACATTAATAATTTCTAAAATTATCTATTTATAGTTCTAAGTTTCTAAAATTATCTATTTATAGTATGCATTTATAATGTTATTTAAAATAATACTTTAGATTATAAAGATCATTTAATGCCATTATGTAAATTTTGCGTTGTAGGTATATATATAATACACCTATATATCTTTTCTTTATATTATATTTTTATAATGACAACAAAAATGTATTACGAAGTAATATTTACTCAGCTTTCTCTTCACCACTGCAACAACTCAGAGTTTCTCTTAGAAAAAGGCAGACAATTTATAAACTTACATAATAGAATAGTTTCAAGATATACCTTCCAATTACAATTATGTTTTACTAACAATATGTATATCATTAAGTAATGGCGTCTGTAATGCTATTAAGGGTCCCAGATAATTTAAAAATTAATGATATGTATTTGTGTAATAATTTCACCTTTAGACAAAGTTAGTGCGATCTTTAAAATGGAAACCGTAAAGATGATTTTGATCTAGTATGATTCTTCACGAAACTGGTTTGTACAATATTACTTACATAAAATATAGATTCCTTTACGTACGTTTTGCCGTTTGTACCCCCCGCCCCAATCTTCGGACACTTTCCTCTAACGTCATTCCAGTCGAATCACGGAATCGATTTACTCGAGGAAAGTATGCAGTTCCATTAAAGAGAGGAGCAACCGGAATTTGCAGGTGGGTCGAGGAAAGTGAGACTCTCTACTTTTTCTTCTACATCTTTTTCTATCTTGGTACAAATAAATCCCCGGAAGTTAATTTCAGCCCCTTGTAGACGAAGTCCCTTAAATATACTGGATCGTTAATTGTTGAGTCAGATTCCATTGCAATGGTGGCGGAAGTGTAGGCTGCTGCATAAAGCTAAAATATACAAGCATTATAATAGACATTTTTTCTTATAACGTTTCATATTCAAATTTTTGGTACGTGATAATAATTCCATTTCACAATATTTAAAATGCATATACAGACTGTCCATGAAAGATATGTACAAGCGGGCACCAGGTGATTTCTCATAAAAAACATGAAAAAATATACAATAACTTTTTTGTGGATTTACGTTTCGAGAAAATTGAGTTTGAAAGGCCACTTTGCCGCAAGAGCGTATGTATTATTATAAAGGGAATTATTAAACTTACTTTCCTCAAAAATTATGTTCAAATCAGAAACAGGTTATTGAATATCCTTTTTCACGTGTTTTTATGAGGAATCATCTTGTGTCCACTCGTAGTGTGTATTGCTCGGAAAAAGTTCACTGAGAACAGTGCAGACCCGATTCCCACCGACCAGCCCATGTTAACTCGCCTAAGTAGGGTAAAAGCGCTGTCTTTATTGGCAGAAATGATCTCTTCTTATTAGCCTTAAGTTAGCGGCAACACTGAATTTCTGCGAAACGTGGCACTCGAGTCCGGTCGATTTAAAACAAACAACGCCTTCTGACTCCCGTCAGCGTCTCGCTACCCTGTGGTCGCCATTATCGGCTAGGAGCATATTGGACGCGTGTGCCTGTGTTGTCTGTGGGTGTGTATATTATTTATGCAACCACGGACGAACGAGACGGAAGTTAGGAGTCATCGAACAATCGAGACAAAGTGAAACAAACGCAACAATTATAAGATGCAAGAGAGTTGACTTAAACTTAGAGCATTAACACGTTCTATGCCGAGCTATTTTTACTCGGCTCTTCACTCTAGTCATTTGTTACTCTACTAAAACTTGCTATATTATCTATAATTATTAATAATCGTATATAATAATAAAAAAAATTCATTGCGATTAATTCTTGTGGTGGAAATTAATTCTTTACTTCTAGATTCGTCACAAACTATTTTTTAGCCCATTAACTAAATATACAAGCATGTACCATCGGTGGTACACGTGGCACGGAATGCGTTAACTTCAGATTCTTCTAATGAACACATGATTAATTGTAATTACGAATTACTAATTAGCATCATGATTAATTTTTGATTGCATTACACAGGAAACGTGCTGTACTACTCATACATCTTTTATATTTATATTGTATCACTTGAAAATGGTTATCCAGTATGATGCAACAAATGAATTATGTAATTAATAATTCATTTATCATAAATGTTAGATACTACAAAGTAGCTAGTTGAAAATAATCACGTTTTACTGAAATGTTTTTGCTTTCATGAAAGAAATCTGAAAATATTTTCAGCGGGAAGTATCATCGGCGAATGCGTCTGATCGACGCTGATATTTACTATGGTATCATCATTCTATTTGTATATAGACGATTTTTCTTGTATCCTGCAGTAGTGTGGTACCTAACATTCATCTCCATCGAGCAAGATCTATCGGTCATTATTCGCCGTCGTGTAGAATACGTTGTAGCCGCAGGAAGTCGCGTTATAGCCAGGGTGCGGCTCTGAATTCGTGGTACAACCGGATAAAGGTAGCTCGATATGAGAATATCGATCGAAAATGTAATTCGTACTTCTTTCTACGAAACAAGCTACGGTCGATATCAATTTTATAAACAATAGAAACGTTATACACGTATTTGTTATATTCATGTATTCTCGGACTTGTGTTTAACGCAAGTAAAGAATGCAACTAAATTATATTTCACCGACGGTATGTTATTGAAATTAAAAGAAACAAATGATACTAAATGCAAAGTGATTACAGTACGAGCAGAACAATTTTTTTTTAGAAAATTATGTATGATTTGATTATCTAGCTGTTAACCTCGGGATGATGGAATATACTTATGACCATTCTCAAGTTTATTCAACAGCTTTAATAGTTTTAACAGGGTGAGTCAGTAAGAACTATTATCTGGAATAACCGAATACATTGAAAATCAAATGTAATTGTTTAAAACAATTTTTTATCCATTTCTAGTAAACCGATTCCCCTAATATCTGAAAAATGTTTAGAACGTACGGCCCAATTATAAAAAAAGGCTTGTCCGTTTTAAAAGGTATACGAATGCTGTTTACACCAACTGTAGGATATTGCGTGTAATACAATAAGGAGCCCGTCGTTCTACATTATCAGTGTACTGTTACTCTCGAAATCATCTACCATTGAATCCATCGAGTGAAATGGGGTTTACGAAGGGGATCGCCGCATTTATTGTCGTGCCGTGATATCAGATCCGCGCCCAGTATGCCGTCGTTCCGTTTTCTGACACAAAACTGCGGAGATTCTCTCGGCGAGCATGCGACGCCGGTCACCACGGAAAGAAAACTGGCGATCGCATGCCGGCAGAAAAGAACTCGATGCACCATATTCGGAAGCGGCACGGTTTCGTAAGGAAACCTCCACGTTGCCTGACGCGACGCCAGTGATGGAACCAAGCTCCATGTATTTCTCCCATTTGAGTCACCTCACCCAAGTGTCGAATCATTGCAAAAAGTACCTATCTGATTGAAATCGGAAATTATTAGAAATACATTAAATAGATCACTTACGCTCAATTAAATTAATATCAGTATGAAATATCAGTGTTGTAATTATAATATTATGACGGCGACTGAATTTTTAAGATGCGTTTTATTATTGGGGCAGGTATGTTTTTCTGGAGTAGGAGTTACTAAAAATTTAGTATAAATTAATCACGGATTTTATGCATTTTTGACACGAATGACTAAATACAGACATTAGAAGAATTTTGACAATAATGTGGAAGAAAATAATCTTCCCGCTGATGCTAGTCATTTATCATTGTTAAGTCGGTCCTTTTATCTTGCAGAAATGCTAATGAGAATGTCAGTATAAGCCGGACTTAAAGCCGATAATTAGATCACTGCGTATAATCTCCGAAAAGAGCTTTACGATTATCTCAAATAATTATTTTAAATAATCCCCGAACAAAATAACGCGTTACTTAAAATAATATTTCAAACATTGTTATTTCAAAACTGATCACAGGCATGGAAATAATATTTAACTAAAGTAACATGTTATTAGAAATAATATTTGCAATGCGCTCAGATTTATAGCGTATTATCTCGAGTTTTTCGACGGAACTTACGATTCACTTGGCCCCATCGCTGCCCCACGTCCAGGAAAGACACAAGACACTCTTGCGCGCGTATCTTACGGCATACTTTACTTCGACGACGTGATCGGCATTCGGGATTCTTTCGATGCTCGCCTCCCTCCGTTCCCGCTATCTTGTACTCGTTCGAACGTAAGATAAGTATTGGCCGTTCATTCATTCGCCGCCGGTGACGTCCGCGCTGCTCCCTGCCGTGCCGCTCCCCATTTAGCATATTGTCGAAACACAAAATAAGAAATTAGTATCTTGTCCAGACCGCGGACCGTGTACCTCGAGGGCGCCCGATAGAACGTGATTAGTGCTCTGCCGATATAAATTAGGCTAATCGGTTCGGGATGCACCGACTCGTAATTATTCGAAGCGTCCGAGAGATGCGAGGAACGACGATTGATGCGACTTTGTACATAGATTAAAAGCAGCACGAATGAAATTAATGATCGCGAACGAGATTGCTCGGGAAATATAGTTGTCGTTCAAGTATTCGAGTTACGCGAATTTTTATTTCTCTGTAGATCTGCCAGGCGAATTAGCATTTTCATGTTGCGTTTAATGTTTCATTAGCTTTCTCCATAAACAGTAATTTTATACAGAAAAGAAAAGACGCTGAAATGAATGCTCGTCGGAGAATATACGTATGGGGAAGAGGTGGTATGGAAGGTTTTTGTGCACGCAACTTTTATTTCGTATACGATACTAAAAATAAGTTAAAAGTATCTGTTAAGGAACACCGCTTGAATTACGACCATTTTTTGAAAGATTAACACAAATACCATATTTTTATCCAAAAAAATGTCAGTTAAATTTAGTTTTATCATATTTATGACAGAAATATTTTTTTAGAACCTCTGATTCATTAATTGAGCTGTTGGTAGGTACTATTAATTGAAACATTAAAATTTTGGTTTTTAACTGAAGGATTATATTTATTTTTTTACAAAGCGTTTTATAAATCTCGGTAGCTTATCTGCAGTTGTAATATTGTTGTATGGCAAGTAGAAGAATTGATAGATCATAATTAGGCGCAAAGCCGATTACTATGTAATATAAAATACAGACCTGAGCATATTGATATTATTTAAAATATTAGTTCAAATGAAATGTTATTTTATATAGTACATTACTTACAAAATTAATGCCAGTATTACTTCATTAATTTTGATTTTTAAACATTTGCTCCATTCGATGTAATTAATTGATGCATGGGACCAGATCCAATTTTTAAAAAATTAAAGGTAAAGCAAGAAAACGTAAACAAAACTCATTGACGAACTTGCATTCGTATAGTAAAAGAATTGATCTTTCAAATGTTTGTTGTTATCTCGTCCTATTTAAAGGAGTTCCATTCATGGCAGTGCTGACCTATCTGCATTAGTTTTAGCATTAGGTCTAAGTTTAGTGCATTAGCAGCCACCTGGTTAGGAAAATAATTAATCACCTATTGACGTTCGTAACACTCAGTGTCATTGTTGCATTATTCGATGTTCGATCAGGATCAGTTTGCGCAAATCGAGTTTCTAAATTCGAACAACCGAACTTGCATAACTGGCCTGAATTAAAAAAAGCTTTTGCAGTAAATTGCAAATGCTTGTTGATGAAAGTGCTGCGGCGCAAGTAGATACCGTGTAGCATCACTTTGTCAGCGTAAGACCGTGATTACGTAATCATCTTTGAATACGGAATAAGGATTTTATGTTTGTCGATAGAGAGCCGCAGGTATTTAAGAACCCTGCTTATGGCTTTCTGTTGGTCGACCTAAATTTCGAGAGTTTACTGCTGCATCTCCCGGGGTCAATGAGTGTCAACGTGGTAGATGACGAGCCGTCGTTGCCACGTCGACAATAATTTCGCGGCGGTGTCGGAATGATAGTGTATCTGTCGTGTGCAACACGGAAATAAAAAGTTCCTCGATGAAGGAGCATTTTTTAATGCGCACGATGATAACTACGATTCCGGTATCTTTCTTAGTATTTTCTGTCGCTGTTAGGTATTCATTGCTACTAAACGGTGTTATGCACTATATAACACTGTATTACACCTGGGTAAATTTTATTTCATATAAAAATGAGGAGCAGATATTTGATTTCACATTTCGTTATTTTTTTATTTTAAATGTCACGAAAAGAATAATCCTTATTTCGTCCATACACGGTATTGAAGATTATTGTATGAATTATTAACTAGTTTTTTTTTAATCAGTGTTTTAAGTCTAAGTAAATAAGTAAATATTGCGAAAACAAATTTTTTATTTATAGTAATAGATAATATAAATAGAGTATCTTTATTTTGGTTGAACTACTTGTATTAATTTATTGATATACCAATGTATAGCTGTATAAAGATTCATATATATTTTACATTCAACATGGTTTACATTTATTGAAATATTAAGATAAATAAATACTACTATCTCAAGAAGTTCTTTCATGTAATTATTACTGTAATCATGTTCATGTGGACGTATTTTTACCAGTCAACTGCGATAATGCTTTCTTGCAAAAAGATTATTTTATCACAGTCTTACAAATGGAGGTACTTTTGTAATGTATCGCTGGAAATTACAATATTTTTACGCAATGTGTCAGAGAAATTGTGCACCATACATGTTATAATTTGATTCATATTTTTAAATAGTAGTATATGTATTACATCTCATGTAATCACATGTATTTCTGTGTTACAGACGAACGAGAAGATGTGCAGAAGAAAACATTTACGAAATGGATCAATTCACAACTGCTTAAGGTAAGTTTCTTATTTTCTGAACACGATGTAACAATACATGCTTTACAAAACAATATTAAAATACGTGAACGCATGTAGAACTGTCTAGAAAATTATGAGACCTCGAAATTTCTTTATTAATTTCAAGGAATTGCGAATTTAATGTTTAATCATATTCTTCGTAGAATCAACACGAACCGATTACAGAGTTATTCATCGATTTAAGAGATGGCAATCGCTTATTGTCTCTTTTAGAAGTCCTTACATCCAAAGTTTACGTAAGTACATACATTTCGGTATTACACATTTCAACTGTTACTTTGCATATTTGTCATTCAATTGCGTTTGCGTCTGATACGATTTAGAATATTCTACCTACTAAAATTTATAACAGTACATTTATCGTGAATAAGTTATATACATATAGTTAGACACCTTTCCTTTGTTAAATATTAATTACGATTAAATATATTTGCAATTCCATATAAGTTATTATTATATATGTATATACAATTTACCTTGCTATACACTAATTATGATATACATTATTAAATATATTGAATACATATTTCTATTCAAGATGATTAAGCACATACACTTGCGGTATGCTAATTACGTTTAGATATATTTGTATGCAATATAATTTAGTGTAATCTGTGGGTAGGTGTTTACGTAAGTATACTCGGCATGAATGAATAATTGTGCGATCTTTCTCGTCGCCGCATCTTAATTATTTCGTGTTTGATGTAATCGCTCAAGCATTCCGGTACTCGTCTTATTTCTGATCGTTCCGGCGAAGTAGTGGCATTTACGTGTACGTTCCGAACCTCGTTAATAGAATTCTAGGCAGGTGCGCGTATCGGGTATTACGAATATTTGCATAAGAGCGGCGATTATCTATGCGCGGTGGGCGTGCGAGCACGTCGAGCGAAAAGTGCGTGTTGCCCCGACCATTTAACTCGTTCCGCCGCCGTTTTTCTTTTACGTACGCCGAAGATACGTACCGACCTCAGTTCTTTTTATAAAACGTGTGATTTACAAATCTTCTTTTAATGATGATCCCAGACACGTTAAGCGACGTAGACGCGTTAACGATTGACTCATCCTTTCCTGCACCATTATATGATTCTATTTACAGAAAAGAGAACGTGGTCGTATGAGAGTGCACCACCTTAACAATGTTAACAAAGCGCTGCAAATCCTTGAACAGAACAACGTAAGTCAGTGACTGCATACCGTCGCGTGATAGTTGATCTGTACTAATTCGATTTCGTCTAATTCTTAGGTGAAACTTGTAAATATCAGTAGCAACGATATCGTTGATGGTAATCCTAAGCTAACATTGGGATTAGTATGGAGCATTATATTACACTGGCAGGTCAGTTTCACGATCTATTTCGTTTGCTTTAGATAGAGTTCATCGCTAGTCATTGAATAAATCTTTTTCTATTGTGTACTAATTACATTGTCTATCCAGGTTCATTATCATCTGAAGGATCTCATGACGGAACTGCAACAGACAAACCTAGAAAAGACACTTTTGGCATGGTGCCGTCAAAATTCACAGGTGAAACTACGTGGGAGATAATAAATACACGCGTTTATTTTTATTTAAACCCTTAACGTCTTATTCATTATCTACCTTAACTTCTTATTTCGTTGATTAACATTTTTCAGAATTATCCTGGAGTCGATATCAAAAACTTCACAACGTCTTGGTCCGATGGTCTCGCTTTCAATGCGATTCTTCACAGAAGGAAACCACATTTGTTCGATTTTAACAACATTGCCCGCAAACATCCTAATGCCAGGCTAGACCATGCGTTTCGAATTGCTCAGGAGCATCTGGGCATTGAACGATTGCTTGATCCCGAGGGTAAATGACATAATTGTTCATAATATAGTAGTACTTCGATAGTAAATTACAATTCGGGGTACAGCCAAATCTGGTCATTATGCGAATAAAATTTTATTCGAAATGTTATTCGAATAATGTCTAAATGAATTATACAATAATATAGTAGATTATGATAGTAGACTGCAGTTAGAGACTACAGTAATTTTCTGAAAAAATTCTAAAAGTCAAAGGAAAGAATAGGATTTAAATACTGATTTGAATATTTAAAGAGACAATGAGTAGTGAGGTTTATGGTTGCATTATTTATGGCATAGCGACAATGTGTTAGCTACGACTTTTTTTTATAAAAGAGATGATAGTAGACTAGCAGCGTAGGGCAATAGGGCACGATAAAGGAACATTGTACTGAAATTATACTTATATATTTTCGCAGACGTAAATACATCCGTACCGGACAAGAAATCTATAATGATGTACGTTATGTGTCTTTTCCAATCATTACCTCATTCTGGAGATGACATAGGCGAGTTAGACCTTTCAGTAGCGAGCGATGGCAGTCCGGTGACAACGCCAGGAGCCGAGGTAGAAATCATTATAATAATCATGCTTCGTCAGATGAGAAACAACGGCATGATGTTTGCGTACATTACCAAAACTTCTGATACTTCCATTCATAGAATCCATTGTCATTCACGAATTTTGGAGCGCCGGCATCAAGACCAATGAGTTTAGCCACGAACGTGTCCGTGGAGCTCGGCGGTTACCAGGTCGCTCTCGAAGAAGTTTTAACTTGGCTCTTGGAGGCGGAGGATAAACTGAATCATGCCCCGGAACCAGGTTCTAGCCTGGAAGTGCTGAAACAACAATTTCATGAGCACGAGACCTTTTTGATGGAACTGTCTGGACACCAGGACGGGGTCGGTGCTGTGCTGGAGGAAGGTGCAAGACTATTAGCGGAAGGCGGCTTACACAAAGACGAGGAACACGAAGTTCGTGTTCAGATGTCGTTATTGAATTCTCGGTGGGAAGGGCTTCGCATGCGGGCAATGGAGAGACAAACTAAGATTCATGAGGTATGGGAGTTATTGAATACTATGATTAAAAAGGAAACTTACCCAAAACTTCTGTGAGTTATCGAAATTCAATTGTACACTACTTATAAAACTTGTACTATATACCTAACTTTGTAACAAAATGAAATGACTGTATTATACATTGTAAGGAACTTGATTAAATGAATATTGTGAACTTTTATTACATAACGAAATATACAAAACGACTTCTGTTGTTTCTCACACACAAACATGCATTCGTGTTCATCTTATTACTATACATTCATACAATCGCACACTCTTCTTACATACCATACACTCTCACCCATACTATACTCTTACAACATATACGAAAAAAATTAGTAGATCGGATACACAGAACACTAGAAATGTTTAAGAACTTTAAGACTGCATTAGTTTCAACCCAATAAAATAATTAAAGAACTGATACCATGTTTGGTGTTATTTATAAACATAACATTGTCATTCTATCTTTGCATTATCAACAGTTATATAATGTTTAACACGTTCCCTGCCAGACCGTTTCTTGAAGACTCTCCGTTCAAGCCGCGTGGAGCGTATGCGCCGCACGCTTTACATTTGTATCATTTTGTTTCTGGCATGTGCCTTACAATAATTAAAATAGTGCAAAAATCATAATTATCAAGGAAAGGTTGTTTAGTTTAACATGCATAACACAACAAACCAATATATTTATTTTTTTTTTAATTAGTTTAACAAATACCTAGCTGAACATTATTATGGCAAGCGAGTTGCATCCTCACATATAACTTTTGTTATCATGCCTATATCAGTTTAAAATATAACATTTTAGTTCAATTCAAGTTTGTATGCGATTACAAAGGGATGTTACGATGAACTTTGTTAAAACATGGCAAACATAAGTGCGGTTTATCCACACAACAATCGCAGAATGTTACAACTTTTACAGTACAGTTTCTTGCCGACTGGGAACCTAAATTTACACGCGAATAAATGACTGATCGGAATAAGAGAAATGCAGTTAACACCAGCTACAGTAAAGAAAAATTGCCCATCACGCCGCGTGGGGCGTATATGCCCCACGATTAAATGAGGGCATCAGCAATAGTATTAAGATGTCCATAATTCACTGCATAATGATTTTTTAAAAAATTCTTCATTTTACAATGGTAATACCAAATGGCTTGAACGGAAAGTTCAGCGTGGGGCGTATACGCGGCAGGGAACGTGTTAATAAATAAATAATATTAATGAATTTGTAAACATTTCGTAGGTTCTAATGCAGATGCAGCAAGGCCAGTTAGACGACCTCAGGCAATGGTTAACCAGAACCGAAGATAGAATTTCGCGAATGGCAGCCGCTGAATTGAATCCATCTGCCTTGGACGAACATCTGAAACAATTAAGTGAATTAGAGCAAGATATCCAGGCGCAGCAAGGAGTTGTCGATGGTATGAGGAATATGGTCGTCGTCGTGGACGAGGAAAACTCGGAGGCGGTTTACACCCAAATGGAGGATCAATTGTCAGCTCTTGGAGAACGATGGACGCATATCTGTAAATGGAAGGAGGAGAGACGACAGCGCTTGCAATCTCTTTCGCAGCTTTGGCAGAATATAAATGATGATTACAAGAGACTAGTCTCGTGGTTAAATGAGACTGAAATTACTCTGAAACAAATGGAGGCGATCCCAGCGTCCGAAATTGGCGAAGTATTGGAGAGAATTAAGAAATTGCAGATACTAAAAATAGAAATGGACGCGAATCAGAAGAAACTAACTTCTTTGCAAGAGTCGGTTCAAGAATTAGAGGGTCAAAGCACTTCCACCGAGTGCGTTACTGTGTTGCAAGATATTGAGAACCTGCAGGATAGATGGGAAGCAGTAGGGCAGATAATGGAAGTCCAAAGTCAAAGGGTAATTCGAGGAATTTGCGTCTTTTCTTAGATTTTTTTTATAGATTATTGTATGCTGAATATGTACATCTAAATCATTTTTCCCCGCATATTATTGCCGAAAAAAAACGTATTGCTTTTTAAGTTGAAAGTGTTCTACGAATTCTCGTGAATATAATCGTATTTAATATATTTATAATACAATTTATTTTTACATTATGATAGATAACATAATTTATTTTTACATTATGATAGATAACATAATTTATTTTTACATTATGATAGATAACAAGTTCAGGATTCGAGTTTGATATGAAGTCTGAAAGAGAAATGACAGTGGTTTCTAGTAACGACTGGATGTCCGAAACTGTAACAAGTATCGCTTACAAAGAAGAAATTACTGCTACGGTATGTTATATAAAGATATATTTTCTGCAGTTTGTTACGCACTATAATGTATCTATAAATGTATACTTTTGTTTCAGTCTACGCCACATAGTGATCCGAAGAAGCGCCGTGTCGACAGCACAATCCGACACGAGTTTGAATCTGCTCTCACTAATCTCTATAAATGGCTTGATTACGTGGACTTAGAAATTGGACGATCCGAAGGAGTGTTTGACGAATTGAGCATTGAAGAGAAAAAAGTTGTCTACAATGATACGATTGGTGACATAGAGTCGCATAGAGATGATTATAATAAAGTTTTGGAATTGGGAAAGCAGCTTCTTGAGGAATTAAACAACGCAAACGAATCGATAGAAGCAGATGAAGCAAAATTAAAAGACGTGCAGAATTGTTGGTCAGCAATTAACAACCGTTTGGATGAAATCAAATGTCGCATAGAATACCTAGAAGAAGTGAAAAAGTTCCGAACAGAATTGGCTAGTTTGAATTTGATGTTAGATAGCTATACCAAATGGTTGGACTCCAATAAAGGAAATAACCAAGTTGAACCGTTTAGGGTAATTATTTTAAATAACTTTATAAATAATTTTATCACAATGATTAAGCAACATATTCATCAAAATATGGTTTTGTTTCATAATTTAGGTGAAAATTAAATCGATGAAGTCTCATGAAGAACGCATTAAGAAATTGATGGAAAAATCAAACGAGATTCTGAAAAATTCACCTGCTACTAATGAAAGCACCAACTTGAACGTGGACGTACAGATGTTCATTACTAACTGGGAAACACTATATAAAACGTAAATAAATTTTAGTACGTTAAGTTAGATTTTTAATGAGATATTAACTTTATTTGCGAATTTTGTTTTAGGCTCTCTGACAAGTTAGCCGAAATAAATGAAGCGGTCGATAAAACTCCACCAAAGAAATATACGGATGCGATTGTTAATCTTACCGCTTTTATTAATAACGTGGAGAGTACATTGCTATCAGAGCATATAGTTATGTCAGATGATCAGACCATGGCAGATCAGTTAAAAAAATTCAGTAACCTTCAAGATGCTCTGCAGGAACACCAAGAGATTTTTAATTACGTGAATAATGTTGGGCACGAATTAATCATGAAGACTAACGGCGATTCTCAGGGGCAAAGACTAAAAGACGAATTGCAAGATCTGAATACAAAATGGAGTGATATACCTATAATATTAGAAGAACGTCAGCAAAACTTGTTGAAAGGTATTCTTATATGATTTTAATTATATCATTATTTTTGACAGTTTTAAAAAAATATGGATTGTTATTGTATAGATATAGAGTCTCTGAAAATGTTTAATAATGAACTTTCTGAGCTCGAACATTGGCTTGAGAAATCGTATCAATACCTGGAAGAACTGTTAAAAGACAACGTAACCAACGATGTTGAAACTATGGAACGTGGATTGAAAAAGGTTCAATATCTCTCTGAGCGTATAAACCAGACGAAACCGAAGATAGAAAAATTACAAACATCAACGAACAGATTACTCGAAAATTCGGAGCCGAAGTTTGCAAGTGTATTGAACAATAAATTAGAAGTTATCTCACATAAATGGAATGCTATTGTAGACGGTGCTAAAAGTTTAAATGACACATATGAAGATACCCTCAAGAAGAATGATGAGGTATTTCTAATAAATATTCTGTTTCTTATAAAAAATTTGTTTATATAAAGTGGTATGATATTCTACGTCTATTCTAAGTCTTTTTTTATCTAACACATTGTAGAATATAAAATCTGCTTTTTTTGACTTATATAGATAATCAGTGGAATAGAAGACTTTACAAAGTGGCTGTCAGCTTTAGAGAAAGAAATACCGGCTGAAACAAAAATAACATCTTCAATCGAACTTTTCCAAGTTCGTGGACGATATCAGTCATTGAAAGAAAAGATTGACAAACGAGTCGAAGAATTCAGAAACCTCAATGAAATGGGCAACGACAAGTTGCTGAGCTCCGAGGGGTCCTCGGTTCAAGAACTTGGTAGACGTTTTACGTTCTTGAATGCTCGATGGACTGACGTTACAGATCGTATTTACGAGCGATACAGACACTTACAGAATGCTAGCCACGAGTACGGAGAATTTCGTGCTCTGGTTGCACAAGCAAGTGACTGGTTAGATAAATTAGACAAACGACTGAAGAGATCTACGGAAAGTGCTGCTGACGCTGAAGAAATCTCAGAAGAACTTGATGTAAGTATCAGTCTTATGACTCACAATGTATTGAGGCATGATTTATATTTTATGCAAATGCTTTGAAAAGGATTTGGAAAATTACATACGTAATCATTCGGAAATGAGGCTGGAAAAAATTCAAGAAATTGGTAAACAACTGATCGAAAGCAATATCATGACGCAATCTATCCAATCAGACGTTGAAAGTTTGACGAATCGTTGGGAGAGTTTGAATAACCAGGTACGCGAGTGTTAAAATATTAATTTTTATGTTTATTATGCAATCTATATATTCGAAATGCTTGACACATTAATAATTCTTCTTGAACTTTGTGTTTAACATTCAAGATTGTATTTATTTTTAACTGCATGCATGACTGCTTAACAGAAGCACACATTAAAAAATATTTGGAGATCGTTTCATTCTGCTTGGAAAAATTGCTGTGGGTCTTCTGATAAGTTATTCTCCATCATACCTATTGTTGATTTACTTGTGATTCATTATATAATATAAGCCAAATTTTCGAAATTTGTTGTGCTAAATGTTAGAAATTGAAACAAAGTTGTATTCAGTTTTGCATAGCCGATTATATTATTGATTTTGGTATTGTAATGTTATACATAGTAAAATTTATTTACCAAAGTTATGCAGAAGATTAGAACTATATTTTGAGTAGGCAGGGCAACGGGCCAAACTGCTGGAAGGATCAGTGAAGCAAGCACAGCAATCAGAAGGACGAATTCGTGCTCTTCAAGACTCCTTAACGCAAATAGATTCCGAATTAACTGCACTTCTTGACTGCGACCTTACTGCCGATGATTTGCCTCATGATTATCAGGTCTGTTGTTCAATTTTCAATACTTTTTCATCTGTCTATGTTGACTTTACTATAATATTATATTATATTCAATGCATTAGTAAAAGAGCATGATAAAGTGAATGTTATTATTTTTTTGCACAAGTTTATTTTTACACCATGCGGAAGTGCGTGTTAGAAATCTACAATTATGCAACACTTCTAAGATATATTGCTTGTAATTAATATATCTTAAAGTATAAGAGAAATGTGGAAAAAATCTATCTTTTTAAACACTTTAGAAATTAATGGAGAAAATGGAACATCAACAATCCACGCTTCAAGACATGGCATTGCAAATTGAATCTTACAAAGCTGCCGGAAAACAAGAAGTTGCACTCAGATTGCATGAACAACTATCTCTAATAGAACAAACGTTTTCTGAGGTACAAAAGAAATTCCAACGTTTCTGTTGCCCAACTAATTTGGAACCGAGATTATCCAGTGCTCTGCGAGAACTTCGAGGAATAGAAGAAGCGACGTGTTTGTTGGAGTTGTCTTCAGAAGATCCAGAAGCTATTGACGGTCAACTTAAACATTGTTTGGTAACTTGTTATTCAAATAGTATTTGTTATCTTTTGAAGGAAAACCAAAAGACTATAACGAAATGTTTTTATTTTATAGCGTTTCTACCAAACACTGAGTGAAATTAAAAGTGAGATTGAAAATATCATTCTTTCTGGTAGAAAATTAGTTGAAGAGAAAAATGTTGCTGAACCAGAGAAATTTTCTAAACGAATTGATATGTTGAAAGAATTATATAATAAGGTAATACAGGTAGATCATTGATAGAATATGGAAATTTGTAAGAAACGAAATAGAAAGAAATTTTGCAAATGCTTTCAATGAACTATCGCCTATTTTTTATTGCAGTTGGGACTACACATTACACAATCAAAATCAACGTTGGAAACAGCTTTGGATTTGTCACGTGATATATATAAGAATATGTCTTACATTAACATGTCCATAGATAGTATTAACAAAGAATTAGATAAACAAAAGAACATGCCAGATTTACCTGTCATTGCAATATATGTGCGTGTAAGTAGACGTTATATTTGTAAAACTGAAGAAATCAAGGTCATACATTCAGTGTGTGTAGTAAATAAACAATATAAATACTTCTTTAAATAGGAAACAATGACGGAAGTTATTCCAAGATTGAATGTTGTGAAAGATAAATTGTTAAAATCGCAAGAAGAATTTTCCAAGCTTTGTGATCCAATGTGTTTGGAGCAGCTTAAGGAGAAACTGTCAGATGTTGTAACGAGATTAGCAAACACAGAAAAAAGGCTGAAATTGTGTAATGCTTCAGAGGTAAACATTTATATTTGATATATAATTGTATTAGTTTAATGGAACAAATTTGTATAATTTCAGGAGGAACCTAACGTTGATGAAATCAATGCATGGCTTTCACAAGTCGAAGAAAAACTAAATGAACTGGATAATGTCCCGGTTGATCAGCTAACAGAAAATCATTTTGAACAGTGCAATGTAATTTAAGATTTAACAATACAGTAGAGACTCTCTTATCCAACAGTTTATTTTTATAATATTCTGAATATTATTAGATGACAATGAATCTAATAACATTATTATTAGATAATATGTTTGGATATCAGACAATTATTAAATAAAAGTTCGAATAAGAGAATCTTTACCGTAATTTATGTGGAAAGAAAAAGATGTAAATGTAGTTATAAGAATACTGATCGACTAATGTATCCTTCTAGGCGGTTCAAAGTGAAATGATAGAAGCAAAACCAAAGGTTAATCAATTGCAACGTTATACATATTACCCGAAAGTGGCGGAAGTATGCAACAAATGGGAAGAAATATCAAACAGAATACAAGTAAGTGAATTATTAGTTATTTCAAATATCATCCATTGCTTATTTTCTCACGGCTTGTATTGCTTGATCTTTATCTTAACATTTGGTATATGTAATGCTTGTGCTTTATAGTACCATTACGTATATCTCATTTAAATGGAAATATTGTGTTTGACACTAAATTTTTTTTATTAATTATCAATATATTAATAATCGATCTAATTCTTGGTTGTAGTGTTCTTTAAGATGAATTATTCTGTAATTAATTTTCATTTCGGAAATACTTGACTACATTTAACAATTACATAAGTTTTAATCATTCTGCACATTTTTACCAATTCATTACTTATTATGTGTAAGTTATATTGCGTATTAGTGAAGTATGTGAACTACTTTGTCCAAGAGGTGTTTTCTAGCTATGTATATACAATATTCTTGTTAGTACTGGAGAAACAGAATCACCTTTGGTAGATGGCAATGCATTGCTACTGGTCAATTATTTGTGACATTGTCTCTCCCCTTATATAGAATTTCCTAGAGAGGTCTGAACACGATTTGCCAGGAAAAAAAAGCAATAAGGAATGACATAAGATGTGCTCCGAGTTTTTTGTATTGGTGATGGAATACACACGCAACAGAAAAAAGCTTTGTCTGCACAACAAGATTGCATTGTCACTTTCATTCGGCCATGCGCTTGATATTGTCACACTATTAACATGCTCTTTCAATTAACCGTCGCCTGTCCATGAATACACTGTTACCTATCATGTTTTCACAGGAATGGATCCACAAAATCACAGACAATTTATTAATAAAAAGTAAGGTGGGAGAAACTAAGGGGAGAGACAATTACGGACGCATTAAACCGTTCAAACAACCGGAACAAACTTCGGTGCAGCTAGTTAAAAAAGAAACTAAATTAATCGATAAAAATGAGAAAATATATGGGATAGGATACCTCAATCCTGCTTTCGACGACAATCAAATTAACGTTATAAGCACACCTGAGAGCTCGCCAATCGATATCGTTCATAAAAGTAAGAAGTCTTCTGCAAAGTCCGAGAAAGTAAAAACTAAAATCGTAGATATTAGTAGAACCGTTAGACGAAAGTTAGACATGAGCTCTATACCGGATGTCGTTCAAACCTCTCAGCCTCAAGTTGTTCATATTGACGATGAACTGCCCTTTACGTCTCCCGACAGGGATGTCTACATGCCCGATGAAGAGTTCTTTTTGTCAAAAAATAGTACCTTATTTTCTCAAGTATCCACTAATACGTTGGTCACAAGCGACTCCAAACCGTATATTGAATATACTGCGCAAACGAATCCGTTCCGCATCGTAGAAGTGAAAGAAATGGAAATTAAAAAGTCTGTCGCATCTCCCGAAGATCATGTAATATTACCAAGTGCGAACGTTAGCGTAGGATTAATGCCACAAGTTGTTGAGAGAGTAGAAATTGTCGAAGATACGGAGACAGAGCCAGAATCGGTAGATACTGATACTGAAGATAAAGAAGCTAGAGGAAAGATCTCTAGTGGAGGGCAAGTCGTTAATAAGAAGAGAGAACTAATCCCTATTTTAAAGAAAAATAAATCGATCGATCCATATTCTGCAAAGAATACGAAGAAGTTGACACTTAAGTTAGACACCGAGAGTGTTCAATCGAACAGTCAGGTTTTGAACAGTAAATTAGTCAAAGTAGATAGTAGCAAAGCGTCGGCAAATGTGCAAATATATTCCAATGTAAAAAGTATTAAAGAACCTATATCCTATGGCTGGAAAGATAAAGACAGCGTTGCCGAGTATCTTATCCTTGATGAGGCTGAAACCCAATTGAAGTCGAATGCAGGAACTGCTGCCATAGCATCCCCCTTGCCAGTTAGTTACGCAAAAAGAAGAAAAGATCATATTAATGATAAAAGATCATCGTCTGAGAGAGACACCGAAGTTTTTAAACTGCGTTCGAATGACAAAGATAATTTAGATTCTGAAAAGAACCTCCGAGCTTTGTTATACAGACGCACACGTAGTATATCCAAAGATGATACGTTAGAAGATTGTGAAAGTTTCTACGGAAGCGATAAAGAAACCGATGATATTTTAATTTTCTCTGACGACACAGAAAATGACGTTGGAAGCTCCAGTTCAGAAGGGGAAGACCCAAATGTAGGAGAACATGTTGAGCACCTCTTGGGCAAGGTAATTTTAATGGCACCAAGTTTGCCATTAAAAGTTTGATAGCGTTTGTAATATTATTCATTGTAATATCATCATTCATAATAAAACGATTTTATATGAATGAATAGCGAGAGATGAAGGTTAACACAATACTTAACACGTTCACTACCATTCAACAGAGTGTTTATTTTGGCAACAAACAATTTATAAGTCTATTTTCATTAAAAAGTTGTGGACTTTTGTATATACAAAAGACTTGTGTATAATACAAAACCGTGATCATCACATTATATGACTGGTAATGAACGTTTTAAGAAAGTTTATTGTATAGTTTTTAAGTCGTCTTTCATAATGTTGTTATGCTTAGATTCAGGCTGGAAAGTTGTCACACGAATCGCAGCAGAAAGCTGAGACAAAGGTCTTAGGTGTCAGGAGACCTTTTAAGGCTTTAACGTCCTTATCCAGGACGGGTCTGGAGAAGTGTATTCTTGAGTTTGAACAATCTGCCCAGAAAATGTTGCACAGGATGGATATTATGTTTATGAGTATTAGTAGTATCAGTAATGAAAAAGATCCTGCCAAGCGTCTTGAGGTTTGTATAATACATATAATATATTTTTGTAATACTCCTACATTTGATCTTTTTATTTGCAAATTATATGTGTGTTTTTTATTTCAGGTACTAGAAGGTGAAGTTAGTACTCTTGCACCAGATGCAGCAGCTTTGATTAGCAAAGGTGATGGACTAGTGATGACAGTGCATGCATCTGATCCTGTTAGAGCAGAGAAGATAAAAAACGAACATCAGGACAAGTTGAGGAGCAAATGGCACCAAGTTATGTCAGAGATTGAAACTAGAAGAATCCAAGCACAACGGGGTGAAGATATGCTGCGACAATATAATAGCCTGGTGGCAGAGTTTGAAGATTGGTTTAGAGATGTCCCATTAAAACTTGAACAAGTGAATAACTACGAAGGCCACTTAGAATCTTTCACAGAAGAGTTTGATGCTAAGCGCGAACAGATTCATAAATTGAATGATCTGGCTGTTGAATTAAAGAGATTAAATGTTGGATATTCCGAAACTGTACGCTACAGTATCAATAGTAGATGGCAAGAAGTTAGCTCACAATTTAAAAGATATAGTGGCAGCAAGGATAAGGATAAACATGTTACTGACAAGAAAGTTGAAGTGGTATGTATAAATAATAGCAATATAATAGACAAGCAGTCGATACAAAAGGATTACTAATTTTTTGAAAATCAGGCACTACTATTTTTAGAAAACTTATCCTTTAATGTAATGTTTTGTAGGATGTGGGCAGAATTGACTTGCAAGAATTTACCACAAGAGTCAACAAGATCAGAGAAGCTGTGGTAACAGTAACCAGATCTCTAAACTCGATGCCGCTAAATGGCGATGATTATGAAATGTTCGCAAACCAAGAGGATTGTTTAAAAAAGATTAGTAATGCTTTGAATATTCTAAAACCGAGCATTGAAGAAATTAACTCAGTTTTTGAAAATGTCGCTTCACAATTAAGAAGGGACCAAGCTGAGCAAATAAGACGTTTAAGCGATAAACTACGAGAGGAATGGATTAATGTTAATCAGAGTTATGTAGAAAGGTTTAATCGTTGGGATAAATGTTATGAAAAATGGAAAGAGCTTTGCCACACGTGTAGAAGCTTCTCTGAGTGGCTGGATAAAATTGAAGAATCCTTAAAGAAGGTGAATTCTTCTGGTCACTCGAAATCATCAAAGACAAAAATATTTGAATTGGAGCAAGAAATTTCGAGAATGCAACGAACAGTTAATAATATTAATGTATCGAGTGCTAGCATTTTTAGTCGTTCCAAATCAGAAGATATGATCGAATTGAAAGACATGATTGAAATGATAAAGCGCCGCTGGCAAAATATAGTGGCTGATTTAAATACAAGAAAAGAAAAGTATGTATTGAGTTCATTGCATGAATTATTTATAATTTTTTGCTGTTTTGTAATTAGATCTTAACAGTAGTAGTTCAATGATTTTGATGGACACGTTCAAGCTATTCTCCCGATTGAGCTATTTCAGTTGTGATTTGCCTGTGGTGCTGTAGTGTTCAACGCAGTATAATCTTGAATCTAATAAAGAAATTTGTGCAAGAACGTGTAAAAGTATTAAATTTTATAAATTTTATTTTTCACTACGATTGCAGAATTATATAAATTTATTTTCAATTACTAACTTTATTTATATAAATATTTAGCAGTTTTTATGTCTTTCTAATATCAATATTACATCTTTAAGGACTTTTGCAATGGAAAGAAAAGTGAATACTGAAGGAAGAATTTTAGACAGTGCTTACAACATCTTGGAACAGATAAATTCCTTACTGGTGTCTCCAGCTAATCCATCAGATGAAACTTCTCTATCAATAAGATTGTCACTGATTAAAGTAAGTCGTACCTAAAATGTCACTATTTTTCTTTTGCTTTTAGACACTAGATTGCGTTGTATACAAAATTTATTATATGAGACTAGTCTTCATATGAGTATATTAATTTAAATTTTTTTTATCAATCATATATCTAGTTTATGTTTCCCATAAGTAATAGTTTGTATACGATCACTTTATTCCTTAACTAAAAAATTAATCCCATCAAATCAAACATCACTAGCTACGGTTACGTTATTAAATACACTGAAAGTGAACCTAATAATATCTTCACATGCCACGACTGCATGAACGAAACTGTGCCAAGACATAAATAGCATTGAACTCTCCCTTTTTTGTATATTTCCTTTCCAAACATAAACTTGTCAACCCAGTGGATCAGATTTTATATTTGTTTGCATATTTTTAGGCGAAACAAGAAGAACTTTGTACTCGTAAGAGATCACTGCAAAATTTAATACCTCAAAATTCGACATCTTCGAGTGAAGACGAGTGCAACAAGCTTCTTACTGATATGGACAAGGTACTGCCTAGAATGATTTGTTGAAATTCATAAAGTATGGCAGTGAATGACAACTATGTTAATTATTTATATTTAATTTACAGGCTAATTCAAATCTTTCGAATCATCGTGAATACGTTGAAAGTAAGCTTGCCTCTCTTAAAAAGTACATTTGTACTTTGGATGCTGTCATGACTTGGGTCATGGAAACGCGAACAAGAATAAGCATATCTCGAGAACTATCTGAACAAGATCGAATTAAAGTTATTAATAATGTTATGGTAAGTGCTAATGTGCTTGTGAATTGCAGACAATATGGTAATGTTAATTGTTAAACTATGTATCGATAGACAAAAGTAGAAGACCGTGAAATGGAAGTTAAGGATGTATTGGAGAACTATACTAATTTGGAGAAAGAATGCGAGTCTGCGAAACAACCAATTTCCGTGGAATTACAAGTAAGTGCAAAAATATGCGTACGCTGACTTTTTAATAAATTAATTAATTTTCTAATTAATTTTTTATTTTGGTTTATAATTTCTACAATCGTATCTATTTCATTTGGAATTAATTATTTATAAGGCTATGCAAAACATACAAATTCGAATATAGTATTTTTGTCTTAACTGTATTCCCATCCTGCCATGGCGCATTTCGTAGTAGATCTGTAAGAGATCTACTATCTTTAATGTTGCATAAAACATGTTTGACTCTATATGTGAAATATTTTACGGGGTGATTTTACAGGGCAGAATAAATCAGGAGTGATAGTGTACCGGTTTCGGTTTTGTTTTTAAATGATTAACATTTTTTCACTGTGCTTACGTCATTGTTCAACCTCTTCCTAACTTAACTTATATTATTTCATATTTTATGTTCTTTAAATTCAGATGTACATGTAAGATTTATGTGTACTAGGAAAAGTTAAAGAAGCTGAGAGAAGACTGGCAATTTGTTAAAAATAGCGGTGACATACAGGGTCATGATATCAAATCATCAGTTCCGGTTACCGTGACATCCAGGGAAAGAGGTAAGTCTTTTTTCTTAAAGTATCGTTTCATTACTGAGCTAAATTTTATTGTATCTTATCTTTTCCTTTAGAGAAAAAAAATTGTTATTTTTATTCAGCATGTAAGCCAATTTATATGTCACTTGAAAATAAGTAGCGCAATAATTATCAACTAAATTATATTATTCTTAACTTTTCAATCGATTCATGCGAGAAATTGAAATAGAGAGTAACATTTTCCCGTGTCTGACAACAGATGGCACCTTCCTCTGTTATCGACGCAGTATTTCTATAGTATTTAAAAGATTAAACAGCGTACAAGAAATGTTTTTTGTTTAGCTCAAATTGAGGCTTTTTCATTTCAATTTAATCTCATATTTAGTGAAATTTAACATATTAGGTGTCGATTGATTTCTTCTCGTAGGATAACTAATCTTCTCAATTTTCTAATACTTTTAAAATTTCAAGAACTGGTTAAAATAAGAGTTGATGAATTTCGATTGCAGTAGGTATATAAGTATATTATATCAAGGCTTGCTCTATAATTTATTTAAAAAAGTTAAATTGATTTTGATATCTATTTCACAATTTTAAGTATATCGGAGTAATTCTTAAGTATAAGGAGTCTATATTATACTCCCTATATAATTTGGGTATTACTGATAACACGGTTAACTTTTCCTCTTTTTATATACTCGCTCCTACTGCCCCTAATGATCAGGGGTCTGAGAAACTAAAAGGGTTTAGGTGGACCGAGCGACCAAATTCTCTTGCTCGAGGCATTGTTTTGTTTGTAGGTAGGACCATTCTTTTCAGCTCTAAATAGTATACTTTTGCACGATTTAATTTGGAAGTCACCGTATGAATCGAATTTACGTGAATTTTTCACGACCAACAAAAATAAACGTTCAATAAAGAAAATTTCATTTTTAGCCACCACCTTTATAATTTAAAGCATCAATGGCTGAGATACCTCATTCATATATACCTTATTAAAGAAAGTTCAATCACGATGTAAGAAAATTTAATCAAAGCTATTCTTGGATTGATTAATGCGCAATATATAATATTGAACTCTTCGACAAACATAGTCCGATTTACATCGCGTTTGGACTTATTTTAATCAGGAGACGCAAAATGACAGAAAATAAAATCGTCTTTTCTGCATATTTACTTCGCCCAGTCACGTCATCCTATTCATGTTCATCGCTTTCCTTTCTTATCACTATTGTCACTCTACATCCTTGTATACTGAGATAAGACTCTGCCGAGCTCGAAGCGCTGTGGTGGGTGAGATATGTGGACTGGGGCTGGTAAATTTAACCGTGCACAACTGTAATAGCAATTGATAGAAAATTGCGGACCTAGTCTCCCTAAGGAATTCGTCAGGGTTGAAAGCAATTGTAACTCCCGCTAAATGTACTCTTTCGGAACTGTCGTAGGATTCTCGAAGGGACTTCGTCGACTGAACAAGAAATAGTGCGTTTAGTCGGACCGGTAAGCGTGGTCACATATCACTTCCGTTCCGTGCTACGGAACGATATATATCTGCCACGTTAAGTGCAGTCTTTTCACCGAGCGCCTGTATCTTTTCTTCTTCCTTCGTTCGCGGATCGATTCGTGCATTTGGAATCGTTGATGCCGCGAATATTGCAGAGTCATCCGGCTTTTAGCTCGAAACTTCGTTTCCTTCTCTAAACATAATCCGTTTAAAAAGTCTCAGTAGCAAACGAATAAGTCGTGCGGTATAATTAGAAACGGAGAACTTGTTAAGCTTATTAAAATATTCGACGAACAACTGATCTTAATGTTCGAAGCTAATATTTTTTAATAACGTTCGGAGGAACTGAAGATGTTGCTATGTAGGGTGGTCACCAAAATATCTCGTCGAATTGCTTTGGCTGGCACGTAGTAAATTCGAAATAATATTTTTCACTTTGTCTTTTAACTTTGGTCGATAAGTGTACATTAATTGATCGATGCGAAGCTATTAATGGGAGAATTAAATGGAGCGAATAAAATTCCTTCGGCAAGGTGCATAATTCAGGATCATGTCGGTTTAATCGCGATGATTCAGGAAGGAAGAACCGTGGGGTTTGTTGATCCCGCGACGCAGAGCTTAACGGAAAGGTCGTAAGTTTGTAGTATAAGCGCGATCGTCGGGCCGCATAATGAGCGGATAAGCCGCCTAATGTAGTCGCGGTAGAATATCGCCAGACTGGAGATAGCTCGGGTACGCTTGCCTGGTTCCCTCGCTTCTCTTCAACCCTCTGTTTCCACCGCCCTTTCCTTCCCTCTATTGTTTTCTATGTCCGCTCTGCGGCGCGATGTCAAGATGAAATCACAACTCGTTTTGACGAAACTTCGGGGACTACAAACGGTTTAGGTTCGCGTTTTGTAACGTAACATTATCCTATTCCATTTCTACAATTTTCCACCGATGCGGCGAAAAGTAAGCTCTCGTTTCGGTGAATTCAGCGGGTAAGATTTCGGCTGCTAATTATGCATCATTTTACTTGAGTGAAATATCAGTGCTGTTTAATGCATGTTACATTACACATTTTACGAAAGTAGTTATAATTTCATTTTCTATAATAAAAGTTACGTTTTGTTAGGAACATGCATGCGATGTAAAATTAATTAGCGTGATTAATTAAGAATTATTACTCTTGTGCATTTTACATATGGGTCAGCACGATCGTATTTATGAAAATAAAAATTTGCTATGTAAGGAATGATTTAACTGTGTAAATAAGGTATAAGAACCGTGTGCTGATGTCTGTTCAGGATCTTATCCTTTCAAAATTTATAGATACAGGTATGTGCATGTTTAGCGAAATAATTAAATATAAAATTAGAATTTAAAAATCGTAATAAATGGTAGAATAAATGGTTGAAAAAAAAATGGAATAAAATGAGAATGATTCTTTTTCGCTATTAGTGGATCGACAGGGCACAGCCGGCAAGTTCTCATCGGAATAATCGATGAGGGAAAAATCTAGGTGGGCTGGTTTTTATGTTTCCCAGAGGAACGTAGGGTGAATAGCGTCAGTTCGTGCTACCTTCCCCATAACTCTGTCGAATCACTTCCATAGATTCATTCTTAGTTGTTAGCAAACCAGGTTGCATTAGCTGATTGATTTCCCTCATCTCATAATTATTAATATATCCTCATTATTGCGGTCGCTTGCTTCTGCTGTTTTCATTTCACATATTCAACTAAATTAAATTTAAAACTTGTGTAAAAACCTAAAATGCATTTTATTTATGGAACCCTTTAATTTAATATATTCTCACAAAGAAACAGGAGTAAATGAGTCTAGTCATGCACGGCAACAGGTGTAAACAATATTGCAAGATAGAATGTGCGTGAGATGGATGAATGATTAAGATTTTTTATAATTGTAATTATGACAATGTAGATAAAGCCCCATTTTTAGCTATGGCAGTAAATAAATACTATTATTAATATTATCATTATATTGTCTTTTCATATTTGTATTGCATTACGCTTGCCCACTTCAACGCTGTCACTATTACGAATAAAAATAAATAAAAATATTCTTTGAAATCGGCTATAAACATATATACAGTGTCGTTTTTTGAAAATGATCTATTCTCGCTAATAATAAAAGCCGAACGCCAACTTAGAAAACCTTAGCTCTAGGTTAATCCAATTTTTGATTATTTTAGTGTTGATTAGTTTAGTTTCGTTACTTTATTTTATAATTAGTTGATATAATGATTTGAGATATTTGTGACGTTCTTGTTGGAAAGTACAATATTGAAAACAACAGTTCAAAATTAATTATGCGAATAGTTGTCTTTTATTTGAAATAAAGCTTGCCCAGTTCTGGTCAGGAAAGGGTAATGTAAAAGCATCATTAAAAATATTTTAATAAACTGTTTATTACTAAATCCTTATAGTTGGCCTTTACATGTAGACACCATTTTCCTAAATTCTCGACGTTTTTCCTCTCCGATGAACGAACATATTACCTTGATAATCTTCTGCAAACACTAAGATAGCAGTCTGTTATCCGATACAAAGTCCATTGCAGTCCGAGCGTCGAAGTTGGTTGTAGCCCACAGCGAAGCTGAGAGGTATCGTAGAAATTCGTGCGATTTGCATCGAACCGAGTGAATATTCAAATGTACATTAGCTCGGCTGCTAGTCAATAATTGACTACACGGCGATACATGACGCGCGAGGTAAAGCTGATTAGGACAATGGTCCCGCGGCGTTGCCGGAAACACAATATTTCGTTTGTACCGAGGCGAATCGGAGATTGATTCCGACTGTCAGGATTATAAACGTGTCATCTATATACGTACGTATAATGTTACGTGCACGTTGTGTGAACATTAACAGCGAATTACGCCAATCCCGGAAAAGCAGATTTCAGCTAGTCTAGCTCTCAAGGCCCGGGCGCCGTGGATGGAGCTGATGCTCGTTCGAACGAACTCGTTCCTCGTTAGCGAGAAGGCTCATTAAGGCTTTCATGTTCCTGCGGTCACGTTTCGTGCCTAGTCTAGCAACATAGGCGTTCCCTCGTCTTTTTCCAAATCGAAAAGGAACAGATAAAAGTCGAGGGAATCGCGGCGGAATTAGACGGTGGAAGCGTGGAAATTGGAGATCGCAGTTTTGAACGGATACTAAAATAAACGTGTACACGTGGCACGCGGAACGTGTGGAAAGGAATTAAGGATCCAGAATGCCAGGATCCTTTAACCCCTTGCCTTATGACTCGTTCTTAAAGAAACGCGTATATGAGCAGATAATCTAATTTAACCCAACTCAATGTGAGGAGTTACTACGAAATTTAGGATTATCTTTATCACCTATCTATAGTTGCCCGAATGCAGAGATCCATTCTTGTCTGTAAAAGATGCTAAAATTCAAATATCTTCTAAATGAATGATTTTACGCAATAAATGCCTTGGTATTTTTATGAAGAGAACGCAACATTTCATTAAATTGTAACGAAATTGGAAGGTTCGTTGAATGTTTGGATTAATGTCTATTAAGGCACTTTACAATTTTTTTGGCTAATTCGAAAGCCTTGCGAGCAATCACTCCAGCTACGTAAATTCAGATCGCTTATGAAATATACCGCGTAAACAGTGTTATAATTTGCCGCGTAAAAAAGAGACGTGCGTAAATCGAGGGATAGATCTACACGCGCACACTGAGATCCGGATTCGTTTACTACGCGTGTACACGTGAGATAGGGATTCTCCGGTGAGAACCTCTATGCGGCCGAGTTCGTGTTTAAAATCCATGATCGACACGAAAGATGCGTTCGGTATCTCTTTATGCATTTTTCATTCAGCCTCTCCCGGCCCCTGCGGATAAAATATCGCGCGGTGCCGCGTTAAATTTCAATCGCCTACGAAACACCGGCATGTAAACGTGTCTTCTCTTTCTCTCTCTCTCTCTCTCTCGCTTTCATACGGTCAATTTTTCAACGTTGTCCGATTTTTTGTTGTTCCGTTTTCGGCTACCTGTTCGCCGGTCGTTCCCGTAGAAATCAACTCCGCCGACAGAGAGGGCGGTGTTTACGATGCCCGCCGTGTTCTCTCGGCGGCGACAATAAAAAACAGATAAAATTTTCGCCCCCGACGAGAAATATCGGATGTTGTGACACGGGGATCGAGCTGTATGACGCTCCGGTAATTGCGCCGGGCCTGCTGTACCGGAGACAGCTTTTTATGCCGCGACTGGTAATGACACCCGCCCCGCGCAGCTGACCCTCCATTATTTCTCACCGGCGCTTTTCCTATCGAACGAAAATCCCCTAGCCGGAGGGGGAACGCGCAAACCGCGTGCTCGTCTTTCCCCGAATCCTAGAGCTTCTTGCGTCCGCGATGCACAGTCACTCCGGGTTCAGTACAACGTATCTTAATATGTACTATTTTAAATGAAATAGTAAATTCTGAGATTACTGGTCGACAGTATTTTCACCCCTTGCACTGTTGCGTCTTTCAGAGCTACTTTCATTACTACTGTTTAGTCTTTAGTTATTTTCTTGATGTCATGAGATGATTATTGTGTCCCGACTGGACTCGTCTATTTTCATTCCCAGATTTCGATGACAGGGGATTCAAACTTTCTTTCAATTTAACACTAAACCTACCACGGTCAAAATGACCGGTTTCTAGTTTTACAATATTACACAAGCTTTAAGCGACCCCTTTGTTTTAATAAATTAATTATTGTAGTAAGCTTTGTAATTAAAGCTTGACAGAGTCTAAACGAATTTTATCTTCTCACTCTTACGAGTCAAGGCACACCAATGCATACAGTATCACTGCTCGGTAGGTTTAGTGTTAATAGAAATGCATTGGCAGCCACATTTATCGAATCGTGCATGAAACGTTCGTCACTAGTCTGACTCGTTATTATAGCGCGAGGGGTTTATATTTAAGGTAAACTGTTATCGCCAAGGCTTGTTTTCAGTCATAAAATAGTAAAATGTGCGCTTATTGTGTCAGTATCATTGATAAGAACATACGCGAGTATATGAAAAGTCAAAGGAATGATATAATCTAGTGATGCATTAACTACACATTAATATTATAAATTTAATATTGTAAGTGTTAGGTATGTAGTAAGAACTGCAGATTAATTTATACCTTGGAGATCACAGTTGCATAAATACAAAAATATAGCGCTGAAAACTATGATCACCTCTTTTGCTGCGACTTATATTGGATAGAATGAATCTTTAAGCATTACGTTTACGGTGTCCTTTTTCTGGAGTTCTCGGCTGCAATTTGCATTTTTCGTCATTCAATTGCTTGCTTGGAGGTCGAAATTCAAAAGTGCATTATTCTTGCGAGTTATTAGATTTTGGGATTTACCTCCTTTTTAGAGGAATTATTAGCGGTCGAAATCATACAATCGGCGGATCCTTCGCTTTATTAAAATCGGAACTCGCACACGGCGGCGAGCGGGGTACGTAAAGCGAAAGCTACTTTTATGAATTCCTGATCTAGTTCCCAGCTTCGCCCCGGCGCTCGACGATCCTTAATCCGAATCAATAAAACCGTCACGTATCGACGCCAGCCGTCGGAAGTGAAGAATGACGAGTGTCATGGATTTACGTCGGGAAATAAGACGAAGAGGCACTTCGTCCGGGATCTAATAAGAGCCAGCTTAGCCGTGAAATTTTATTGTACTACGAAAAAGCTTCCGACGGCGTTGGGCGAGCGCGCGCGGGGGCGGGGGCGGTTTTCACCCCTCGCCATACGTTACTGCTTCGCATGAATGCTCGTAGAACGCACGTGTGGGTGGTGCGTAATATGGGACAGCAGTCTACACAACCACTGGATACCGATGTCGTGGAGGGCGAATGACTAGGGGCGGACGGATGAGCGAAATAATGGTTTTTTGGGGTGGGCGGGGGCGGTCGCCGGAAGAATGAAGGCGGCGAGTTTGGAGGGAGGTGTTCTTCGATGCTGAAATATGTTGCTCTATGGACAGTGGCTACGCGTTACCCTCAATGAGATTTTGTGTTTAAAGGGTAACGTAGAACAGTCATTTAAATTCTCATTTGACGATGGAAAATTCTGTGGTTAGGTGAGGGAAATATTTGTAATATAATACCGGTGCTTATTCCATTAAATTCCTGTGCTACAAATGAGATTTTCATAAATTGAATAAATAAAATAAATAAAATCTTGAATAAGAAGAGCGTCACCCATATCTATCGCCCGGTCTTCTTATTCAAGATTTTATTTATTTTATTTATTCAATTTATGAAAATCTCATTCGTAGTACAGGAATTTAATGGAATAAGCACCGGTAAATATAATATATATATGAGATAAAAATCCTAAAAATTCATACATTATTATATTCGTTATACATTAATTTATATTTCATGTACAAAATATAACGTTATCCTACATGTTCCGACTATCGAATTTGGGCACGAACAAATTCACGCTGGGCGACGAACGTGTTAATCGCATCCCATATATGTAGAATCGTCTTCTTTCTTTCCATCTCGTTGTTGATTTCTCTGCAAATGCACTTGCATTTTACGCGGAGCCTCGCACAGTATTGCGTTGCTCTGTTTCAAGACGGTATTCCCCATTCACAGAGGAAAGATGATTCGATCCAACATCCAAATACAATTTCGTGTCTACGACGAGATGAAGTGCATAGATTCTCTCGACGTCAACCGATTGGGCCATGTTGGTTTAGAAAGCTCTTTCGCAGTCTTCCTGCACTCGCTTCCACCTCGTTTCGCGAGGCTACATTCGATTCCGCGTACGTCGGAGGAAGTTCGATTTCAATGTGAATCGTACACGTTCCGAAGAGATTTAATATTCTTTCAAGTAACTGCTGCGATCTTACGATCGCCATATCATATATACCTCCGCGAAAGCAATCGCTATACCAGTCGGAAACGGTACGAGGCAAGTTCTAAAATTGTCGAACAGATCAAACGATATTCGATTGTGAGCCTATAAAATCTATATTGTGCGCGTTTTATATTTGTTAAATTTACAATATATATACTTAGCGACAAAATTGAAGAAACATATTACACAGATGCGTATTATTTGGTGTAGTCAATGTTCTTAACGTAGAAAAAACATTAGTACCGTGTCAACGAAATTATTAATTTTGTGGTTTTTAAATTTTTTAACTTCTTTATTTATATTTTATCGTGCACGCGAAACTTACGATATAACGGTGTTACAAAATTACTCTTCCATAAAAAAAAATCAACTAGAAAGACTAACATCTGCAACGCGGTGTAAATTAGATAAAGTTTTAGTATAAAATTAACCAATGGCGATATTATGGGCTCTTGCTGATCCTCCATTGCCTTGCGCAAGAATGTACAAGAATCCCTAAAATAATAAAAGTTATTAATCACCGAGAAATAATGTTTGTCATGATCAGCTTACAAGCTATGAAAAATGTTTGGCACAGTTAATTTGTGAGAATGACATGCGAAGTTGATATGATTTTCCATATTTTGCGATATTCCCTTAAATATAAAAGCATTGTTCGCGATATTAATTAAGAAAATTCCCTGTCGTTAGAGTTCTTTAAAATTATTTTTCTTATTTGTCGGTTGCACTAAATAAAACAATATTGCAATATAAACAATACATTGTATATTTCACTACAATATCTACTTTCAATTTACCAAGACGTACATTTGTTGAAATATCATGTCTCACAAAAATGTTAACGATATGAAAAGTTTCTTAACTTTTGTCCGTAAATGTATAGTCTATGTAGAACGTAATGAGTACAAACAGCGTTTCTGTTGGATAAAAATCTTATTGATCTCATGTGAGTTTCACAGAATGGTGGAAATTGCGTGAAGCAGTCGCAGTAAAATCGTTTCGGCGTCTAACTTTCTTGTCTCTCTCACCTGCAACGCTTTTTTCGCGTTTCTGATCGCGCCGACGTGACAAACTCTTTCTATCATGCGACCCGTGAGACCGTTTAGGGGCGATCGAATGGTGGTGCGCCGCGTCATCATCGTTTTATTCGGATCGCAGTGACTAGGTATGTATTCGGTCGTTTCCGAGGCGACCACCAGCTTCTTGTGATCGAGGTTCCTCGTCAGTGACATCAGCCGTTTCGCGCACAGATCAATGATCGCGTCTTCAAGTATCAGAACCTGATAATTACTGTCGAATTAAAAAAAGTTCAGAAATACTTCGGCTACAATTAGAAGATTAGATTCAACACGGTAAAATCATGTTTTATGCACTATGCCATTTATTGATCGTGAATTGTGTCATAATGAATTTTTCTCACGCCGTCATTGGTATAATAAAATAGTGCAATAAGATTAAATAGAAGTAAATATATATATTAAAATTGTTGATGAAGGGTTAAGTGCTAAGAGATTTGAGGTTGTCATAATTGATATGTCAACAATTGAGACTTTTGACTCAATAATCACTAATCGATGTTGTATGATAATTAAGAGTAAGATAGAAATTGAAGGGGTTATTGTAGATTGCAAAATAAGTGTAAAATAACTTTTGAACGATGGGAAAGGCCAACTACTAACGCTAGTTCGTCTACAGGCACACTGAACGATTATTTGAAATGCTTTTGAGCCAAAAATAATGTTGAAAAATGAACTTTCGTGAAAGGTAATGTAATCGTGCATAAATCAATCGGGACATAGCTTAAGCTTATTTGAAAAAATAATCCCCTTTTAGTTTGACCTATACGCTCTGCTGACGTAAATCCAAAGAAAAAAAAATGGGATATCCTTGTTCGCAGATTTTTTTTATAAAATACGTGCACGAGGAAAGATCTTTTAGAATGTAAGCGTAAAACATAAAAAAAGAGTTCGAAGAATATTTTGACGAGTTTTAATTTTATCAATTAGTTTGATTAAAAATCGCAAGAATTTAAACCTAACAAGTCCACAGATATTATTGATTATTGATTATCAGGTCATTCATTCGTTATGTACAAACGAATGGGTTGGAAATACAATGGCCTAAATTCCACTTTCAAACATTTTAACTTGTCTTAAAATGCAATCGATAAATGCCAAATGTCAGAAAGACGAGCGAAATAAATTATAAAGTTACGATAAACTAACTCTAAATTATTTGAACGATACATTTAACCTATGAAAAATACACGTGTTAGTAAACGATGATATTCTTTGTTTCTCATAATCAGGAAAATGTCCCCTATTGGAATAATGCCCACGGAAAAGAATAAGATTGATGATGAAATAAAGACGATACATGAAAATGACTAATTTCTTTTTCAAATATATCGATTGGACTCCCGCTGCTTTCGGTTACGTGGCTTCGATTCTTTTCAATCCCACATCTCGTCGACTTCTCCGAGAAGCTTTCTGTGTGTCCGTGTTCAATCTGATCTTCTGTGCCATGAAGAAGACGTTTATTGTAACGGAAAGATGTACCTGAGGCTCTTTCACGATTTTTCTGAGCCAGTCCGGCAGCGAGGTCGTCGAGGTCTTCCTGAAGATCCTTTTACTTAAGAATTTACCATCCTTAATTTCTCGATGCACGGTATCCTCCGACAATACGTGCGAAGCATACGGATTCGGGTAACGCTCGAAGAACCCCCGGCAGACTGTGAACCAGGAGTAAGGGAGGATCGTTACCTCCGCGCTTTCCTTCATCGACCGAACCTCTCGATCCTTCTTCACGTCCCCGTTGACTCTCTTGCCTCCCGGCTTGTATCGAATCACTCGACGCGGCTGAAAATTACGTAACTACGATCACGCGAGATTTCTCACTCCTCCCCCATCCACGGCCTTTTTTGTCCCGATCCAACGCTATTCATACGAATCTATTGAGTTACTGGCGCATTACTCGTTCATTCACACTCGCGCGGGCACAGGCTCAGTCACCGAGATGGACACAGACGCAACATTGACAGAGCCAGATGTACAGACCCAGACACCAACATTGGCATAGCCACGTGTACAGGCACAACCACCGATACAGAGGTAGCATTGACATAGTCACAATTACAGATGCAGTCATAGGACGCAGACACAGCACAGAAGACACAGACACAAAGCAAAAACACTGCATCTGACATAGTCACAGAGAGACAGAGAGACAAAGACGGAGACATAGCCATAACCATAGACAGAGACAAAAACAGAGACATAGGACACAGACACGCATCCCTTATCCCAGGCGTCGCTTTCATCCGTCCTTATTCTTGCAATTCATTAGTGAATCGTCAGGTGCTTCGTAGACAATGGCTCCACCTCCCGCCCCTCATTAACGTAACCTCAATGACAACAACGCCCCCGCGATTTTAAATACCCCGTATCACTCTGCCCGTCGACAATGATCATCAGCTTGACGCGAACAACCAGTGGAATATTTCGCTTGTATTGTGAGCTCGTATTGTTTATCGGTAGATCGGGGGAGTGTGCACGTTTGTAGCATCGTACAACGTTGGTAAAACGAAGATCGGAGTGCGGTAATTAGGCCATTTTGATCCAGTGTGTAATAACAATTTTAAAATTGAAATTAAAGTTTAGAGATGTTAACAAACTTTAAAAATGATTTGAATCTTTTTTTGAGATCTTAGATAGGCTAGTTTTCTATAGAATGAGTATATAACAATTCTTTCTTAGATTACAACTGATTGGTATGATAAAAATGATTCAGTTTTTATATTATTTTATATTTAACACCGATCAATGCGTTCGTTAATATCAAGTAACCTACAAATGAATAACCTACGATTGTTATTAACGAGAAAACGTAATCGCCGATACTTATGTACAAGTATCGCACGCTTTATAAAGAGTTTAGTCACGAATGATATTCTATTAACAACGGGGTTACCTGTCAATGTTATTTCCAATTCAGCATTTTTCTTTTGTATTCCACGCTGTGGACCATTCGCGTAGATTCGAGGTTTTACATTTACGCTTCTTTTTTGTCGACAGAGAATGGGTGTTCCTTCAGTACATATCATACCTTGTTCTTGGAAACTTCATTCATTCGTGTACATACGGCGAAATCTTTTCATTCACTAGCGTTATTATATCGATTGCAAATAAGTAACTTTTCACAGCGTAAATAACAATGCTCTATACATACGTATGAAAGCAGTTATTATTTTTGACAACGAAATATTCGATGATTTTATGCAGCGCTGTTAACTGGTATTGTTACGGACTGTAGATAAAAAATAAAAACCATGACCAGTCTACGGTGTTGAAAATTCCGCGTGGCGATCCGGTGTCGAACTGTAGGACGTGCAAATTGCTCGGCGGGCGCGAGATTGTGTCGCGTTAATCCGAATATCTTGCCGGTTGCCTCGGTGCAACTAGATAGTGGACTACGCGATTGCATCGCGGCGTATCCGTGAGGAAGCCGTAACAATTATTGGCGAAGAAGAGAGAGAGAGAGAGAGAGAGAGACCCGGGGAGGTCAGGTTTCTACGCCGGTGTCTAAGCCGCGTTCATTACTGTACCGACAATCAAGCTCGCTCCATGGTCAAGAGGGCGGTAAAGGGCAGGCAGAAGCAGGCAAGAGCAGAGGATGGTTCCGGGTTGGGAGAGACACTGGGAGCGAGGGAGTTAGGGGTGGTTTAAGCGAGTGTAGCCGCGGCGGTCAGGCTTGTAATCTGACGGTGGTGGGTCGTTCGGTTGGTCGAGGGTAAAACGGTCCATTAAGGCCGGCTAGCAGTTAGTGGGCATGCTACAGGAACCAGCCAGCTTACTAATGCCAGGCCTCGGGGATCCCCGCAAGGGCCGTTACCGAGGCCGGCCCTGGGGGTGGTTTCACCTTCGCGAAAGTTAGATTTCGTTCGGTCGCATGCGTTCTCTCTTGTTTGTCTAAACGGCGATGCATCACGCGGCCGCCTATCGGTGGTCGATACTATGGTTTGTCTTGAGGTCATCCTTGCTTATTTCTATAGGCTTGTCTGCGTCCTCAAATACAGTGGGACCTCTATTATCCGGCTTAAGTGGAATGACACGAATGTTTGAACATTAGAACAGTCACTTACTGTTGGTTGTAGTGCTGGGTCTCGTCTTTATAGATTTGTACAGTATAGGCTAGCGGTGGCGGTGATTACTGTGGTATAAATAAGACATACTGATATTGCATCACCTTATGATTTTGAAAAATAGCGATTTTGCATCTTCATTAGTTTTCACAAATTTTTAATTTTTCTTAATGATTGATATTCAAATTGGAAATAATATTTTTGGTACAACTGAAATTCTATTAATGAATAGTGGTATACATGTCGCGATATAATAACGATAATTCGCCATTTATGATCGAATATTATAACTAGAAAAATTCAGTATTTTCATACGGTTCTAATACAGTGGACAAGACTGTGTTTGACCATTAACTGTACGATCATTTTCACAGAAGGGGCTAATAAGTTTAATAGCCCCATAATAAGTATAATATAATGTAATAATATAATATAAGTATAATTTAATATAATATAATACGTTCTAAATACAATAAGTCACAAAATTATTGGCACATCTTTTAAAATGCAATAACTTTTTTCAAACTGAACTAAACGATTTAGTTTTTTTTTTAGATGATAGAAGGATTAGTCTACTAGACAATGATTAAAATGTGTGCCTTCTTTCAATTTTGCTATTACAAATAGGATATTCGCATAAACATATGGTACGATAATAAGTAACAACACGAATTCGATTAGTCTACGCAAAAGTTGACTACGTGACACAGCTAGGTCGTCGTGGTGCAGATAACGCGATCGAAAACGAATTATGGGGCACCGGAAAAACAGATCAAGCGATCAAAGCTAACAGGGGTGTCTACGCGAGGGTTTGGTAGTTTTAAATGATAGGGACTACACGTTGAAGCAGGGAATGTGTGAGTAGGAAAATGGAGATTGGTAGGACGAGATAATGTCACTAGTATGTTAGCGCGGAAGGGTACTGACCCACTTAACGGTGTTGTTCGTATAAAGAAGGAAACAAGAAGGGTCAATAGAGATCTTTGACTTAATTACTAGCTACCATTAACTTGCAACTCAAAGTTACAACTAAACCGCCCATCAGATCTGAGTGAAGATATTTGAATTAACACGTACAAATATTTGCAAATATTATTTCTCCCGTAATTCATTTCTGTATTAAATGGAATACAAGTAGAAATCCTTAATTGATTTTACAAATATATAGTAAGTATTTAAAATGTATAGTTTACAATGTAAAGCTGAAATACTTAATTGAAATAATTAATTGAAATTTTCTTAACGCTTGAATATTATTTCCAAGCAACTACTGTAATGAACTATGTGCATTTGTAATACATATTTTTTGAGACACGTACATTGTTAAATGCAAACCGATAAAAATGCTCCAATTAGATTCATCGATTAAGTCAAATATAAAAAAGCTTATTTTTCAAAATAGTAAGCATTTGTATATTTTTTTTTTATAAACATCAGCCGGCGTTGGAGGTAGATAGGAATGCCATATCCGGCCAACGTCGTCTTCGGTTATCAGGCGAGGGCGATAGCTTTGTTGTGGCCACGGGTTGAACGCGATTTACGCGATAAAGTTTAGCTTGGCGGTAACTTGAACGCCGGACATCGAGTTGACGATGTTATCGGTATGTGTACGCTCGAACAAATTACCGTACGCGCTGTACGTACTGCTCGGACGAATATCCGAGAACCGGTCTCGCCAGAGGAAGGGTAAGCAGAAGTTACTGATGCGAAGGGAAGAACACCCCTTAAACGCGGCCCGACCTTCGGTTGGGGTGACTCTGCCTTCACCAACCAAAGTTTGATTACTGTTTTCACTGCGGGACTGCGATAGAACTGCAATACATACGTATCGTCTCCACAGACCTCGATACACATTCTCACGTCGTTACTTCGCTGACGTTCGAATTTTACCAGTTCTTCGCGAACTGCTAATTCCGAATTACCCTTTGCTACAAGTTCTCTGTACTCCCTTCTTGCTTAAATCGGCAATTTTCCGCCTCAAATATTGATTTAATTATTACTTAGACAATGGTTACGCGATACTCTCCGGCAAGGTGTGGCTTTTGTTAGCTTTCATTGAATATTTCGGCTTCTTAACCCTTTGCACTCGAAGCTATTTCGACATCAAATATAAAATAATTTTTCTGACTCATAGTATTTTTATATTGTATAACAAAGTGCATTTTATGCACATGAAATCGAGTCTCATGATTCATACAACAGTTACATTTTCAACAACTTTTTAAATTTGAGCTTTGTTTGATATCTATAAAAATAACTTTAGAATGTCGTATAACAATTTTAATAGCGCCTCAGAGTTGCCACTCGAGTGTAAAGGGTTAAATTATTTTAGCATATGCTGAGTATAAAGGTCCATCGACTTTGCAATCAATTGCTTAATCAATTACGTGCTCGTCTATATAATTATTATTATAGCACTTTTACTGTAATAAAATTGAATTGCATTTGCAGCAGTAACCTCTTCTTTCTCTTTTTCCTTTTACAAAGAAACATTCCGTTGCGCAGCAGTCACGCGAGTGTCGATTTTAAGGCCCGCGACCTCTGCAGGGTTAAAGCATTTTCTTGTTGCCCGGAATAGGTAGCCATAGACGTCGACGAAATCGTCAGAGAAATTTAATAACGTTACTGCGTTAACTTTCACCGGCAAGCTCCTCTTTCAGACTTGTTATAACAGCGGCCGTAATATCCTTTATGGCTTGCGGCTGACGGTAATGACGATGCGACGCAACGATACAGCCGGTTTCTCGTTGTTCCTGCGAGTCGAGCCTGAATTAATCAAATTATCCGATTATGATCTAGACTTATTTTCTTCGCTCGAAACGCGCGATCGTGTTGTCTGCAATGGTGCGCGGGAAGATACTGTTTCTTTTACGAAAGCCCTGTTATATCTGATTTCTAGATATATGGTAATTTTTGTTACGACGAACAAACGATATTTTTACATTAAAAAATTCGTGAACCCCTTGCACTATAGCAACGTGTCAGACTCGTGATAAAGACATCTGCCAAATATGATTATTATTAATTTCTTCTAAATCAAAATTAAATTAAATTCTTTTATTATTAAAGTTTAGATACGGAAGTAGATAAAGACAATATAAGAAACAACAATTATCTGGTCTTATTGAGGAAAATATTAAGGGAAAATTATTTCCAAATAACGCAGCATGAAAGGAGTCGTAGCGCAAGGGGTTTATTAGATAACTTAATCTACTAATTAATGTTTAAACCAAAGATAGGACTATCAATTATCGATACTGTAACTATATTTATTTATAATTCCCCCAACTGATCGCAAGCATGAGGATAATTGTAAAATAAAATGACATGTTATTTGAAATAATATTTCAAATATGATCATGTCAAATCTGATCCACTGTGATCGGGTAACAATAAAAATTCTGTCTTCACGCGTCGGCGAGATGGTGACTCGTAATTCTTGCGGTGAATGTCGAATAGAATATTTAATGAACGCTCGGAACCCATATGGTTTAGCTAGACTCAACAGCGAAATTGAGCCTGATTTTCCTAAATAACACAAGCCACTCCACACGAAACAGATTGGCAACATGTCTCTTCGTGTTCATTATCGGCACTGATCAATCAAGGTCCGGTTTCAAAGGTTTACGTATTATTACATAGAAACGAAGACGCTCCGAAGCTTTCCATATGGGGAAGTATTAAGAGATCTTCAGTAGTCTCTTTACCGTATCATGCTTTTGTGCCGGCTTTACCCGGCTGAAGCACAGTTATGCTCTCTGTAAGTAAGCAAAAGGATCTACAAAAGTCGTCTTTCTTTTCGAGGAATGAGGTCGCAAGCACGCAGTACGTCCACCATTTGGATTTCAGTGGTAGAAATTGTTTCTTTTCGAACTTTTTTTGTCACAGCGCATTGCGCCAAACAGTTATGTAAAAAAGTTCAAGTTGAAATCTAAAGTTAAAAAGTTTTGACCACATGAAAGTGGTCTGGAATTGCTATAAGCAGATTGCAAACGATTTGTTGAAATTTATAATATCAAATATTGTGACTTTAAGTTCATCGTGAGAACAAAAAGTGACATATCTTCACGATGCTATAAAAAATTAGTGAAAATAAAGAAATCAATAACTAGAATAATTTTGGTAGGTAAAATTAATGAAACTTGCAGTGTGTTTGGTTTTAATCCTGATTTAAACAAATCAAATTTTCTCCAAATTAATTTTATCATTAGTGTACCTTCAATAATTCAACTAACGTTCCAAAGTGATCGCGTTTATGCTATATATATATATATATATATATATATATATGACCCTACCACCGCCATTACCACAAGATCTTATTAACAACCGTAGGACGGTCAATTACGTTGCTCGCGTTGCAATTCTGGCTACGCTTAATCTGGTCTTAAAATTCCACTCTTCGTGACACACGAGGAAACCACTCGATGTTCCTCGAACTGTATTTCTCGTTCGAGTTAACGTTCGAACCAACGACGTAATTAATTCGAAACGCTCGTGTCCGCTGAGAGAAGTTCCCGGACCAAGTTACGGGATGTAAAAGGATATTTCCTGAGGAGGTACCCCACCGGGGCTGGGGAAACTTTGATTTGACTTGCACGCGACCGCTTTCGCACGAGACTGTGGTTTCCGAGTTCCACTGGGCCGCTTTATCATCGAACGAGTGATAGTGGCTCAATGAAATTAGGAATCTTGTCTGCGGTCGAGATCTCCATGAACTTCCCCGTCAAAAGTTGTTCCAGATCATGATTGTGCTCTACAATTTTCTAAGTTCATTTATCTTCACACCGTAGTAACACAGCTTCAACTTCGAATGAAGAATTCAGAAAGACCAGGTGCGTAATATGAGAGAGGCTATAGGCTATATAGTGCGTAATATAGGCTATGAACTTTGCATATAAAAGATATTGAAGTTGCTTTGCACTTATGTTGATGCGACGAATATGTCACCTGCTTTTACTTTCTTCATATTGTATCAGTATTTAAATTATTTAAATTATTTAAATTATTAACATTTATCACACGATTTGAAATATTCTACGCGTTGCGATCGCCATCGGTCTTCTTCACATATTTATTCCAAATTATTTCGACTAATGCCTCCTCGGTCTGATTTCCTGAAATGTCTGCAATGGCGAATGTTTTTGTAGATTTTAATTACGGAACGATGCACGTAGTTCGATCGTAATTTGTCGTTGACGTATTCGATGGTCGAACTTTGGGGAGAGTGCCATCCCTTTTTGGATGACACCTCCGTCGAATTTCGCGGTATTCCTCCGCAGAAGTTTGCGCGGGATTGTGAAAGCGGCGCGGCGCGGCGGCTGGATGAGAGAGAGATAGGGCAAGGGAGAGAGAGAGAGATAGGGCAAGGGAGAGAGAGAGAGAGAGGGAGGGAGAGAGGACGACGCGAGGGAATAATACGCGACCGTTCCAGAATCCGGAGTTTCGTACGAAGGGAACAATGGACAAGATTAATGGTAAATGGCGTGAGCGGAGAGCCAGTTCCGAGGATCCTAACACAAGCGTAACGAGAGGTCGGTCTTGCATAATCTGTCTTGCGGTATTGCTGGGGGAGCATCGCGATGCCGTATTATTGGAACATTTATGGAGAGAATTTCATATCACCGGATGGTACTCGAAATCGTTTTGAAAATCCTCACCGATTCGAACACTATTCTGATCGCGCGCCCATCGGTTTTCAGGGTTAATAACCGCGAATGATTCTTTGACCGAATCGGTTGACCTAGTAGTCCATTGTGCACGCAGTATTAATACTTTTATAAATCGTATTCCCCTTTTTACGACAGGATTTCCCAAATTACCTCTTATTTCGTAAATTACCCCTTGGCACTCCGCGCCATCATGGATGTTACCTAACAGCGCTTATGAACATTTATATTATTATATAGTATACGTTATATATGTATATGTATATGTATATATAATATTATTATAATAATATTCGTTTTATATGAATTTGTAGACATCGAGGAATAGTTGCAAATCGCTAATAAACTTTAATGTTTAGTCATATACTATAATTGCGATGTAACCTGAGAGGGGACAACGGAGCGCAAAGGGTTAACGTCTCTTCAAGGTTTTATTCATCCTTTTGTAAATAATGCTCACCAAATTAAATTAAATAATTTCTAGTTGATTGGGTTAGGATTAAAAGACTAGTGAAATTACTTATAAAATAACAATACAAATGTTAGTAACCAATAACACAAAATGTGATGTATGATTTAAACCATTCTGATTCTAACCAACTCAATTAATTGTAACAAAATTCATGTTACAGTCAAACATTAACTTTTATAAATAATTATTTGAGGTTAATGGGGATTAGTTGTAATGAAATTTATAGAATTTTGTATAAACTAAACAATTATGATATTGTTCTTCCCCATCCAAATTGCATACGAACTGCAACCTATTTCAACATTAATATCCATGATTGTTACAAAAATGATTCGTATGGCATGGAACGATCGTGATTAGAAAAACATCGTGATTCACCATAACAGATTCGATTCGAATACGTCATTGTTGCACGTTGCGCAATCTCGTTCCGAACAGAAATCGAGCCATCGAAAAGAGAGCTCTGTTTCCCCATTTTTCCTCCGCTGCGGCGCGATACGATGACGCGTCGGCAGCGCAAGCACAACGTGGAAATAGATCGCGGGAGATTGACGTTCGTTTTATCCGCATGGTTGAAAGCTATTTGTCGATATCGACAAGCTCGGTTCTCTCTAAATGCAATCCACCGGGCGCAAATCGAGAATTCTAATAGGCGGACTATAATTTCTCGGTTGATCGTCGAACGTTTTTTTTTCATTCGGTGTTCTTCATCGAGGTTCTCGCGTCCTCCCTCCGCCACCCTCTCGCGTCTCCGCCGCCCTCTTCCGTCTCCTCCGCCGGCCGCGAAGAAAAATCCGGTCGACAAATTGATTCGTGAAAAAAACCGAACGATCGGAAAAGAGAAAAAGCTGCTGCGGATCGAACGGAAACGAAAAGACGTCTGGCCGGTTGCGATTTCACGCGCGCGTCGCGGCGTCGCTTCGGTTTATTCGAGAGCATATTCGAGAGACGACGTCGGCGCGCCGACATCGCCGACGACGACCCGCCGATGGCGACGCGGCGGTTCCCGCACTTACGACGGACCAGAGAATAGGATATTGAAAAATCCCCGTCTTACATCGACATGCTTCTGCTTTCCCTCGCCCCTTCCCCGCCACCGGCTTCCTTCCGCCTTGGCTCTAACCGGCTACCCAGTCGCGGATGAATGCGCGCCAAAGTGCCGCGGACGGTAGCAGGTGCGCACCCTGAATTTATCGCGTTGGAGAAGCAGAGCGGCCCAGAGAGCTCGACTTATGAGCGTTGCTTGTGATTTGACTCTGCCCGAAAAAAGTTCAGCCCCTCCGGTCAGTGATCGATACCATCCGGAGCCGGAGAAAAGGCGCAGCAGCCGGCATCGAAATAGGCACTACTTTTTCATCAGGGATGATCGATTCCTCGACGATTCGCGGGGAGACACTCGAGGGTCACACCCTGCCAAACTTAATCGCTATCGGATTGTGCCGTCATCTTTCTTTTCGCGCCCGAGACCGACGCGTCGAGCGTCAGAAATTCATTGCTGTTCTTCGGAGGATCTGACCACTGTATACGCGTTTGGGTCTATGATACTCGAAATGTAACCTGTCTCTTAACCCCTTGCACTCGAGCGACGCCGCCTTTGAGACACCATGAAAAATTATTGTATTACATTTCAAAATAATTTTAACATTATAATAACATCATTTAACATTATTTAACATTATTGAACGCTATACTATTGTAATAAATTCTTTAAATACATCATATAAAATACAGTAAGTTACTTCAAATGGAAATACTATAGGTCAGGGAGAGGATTTTAAATATCGAATTAAAATAGCTCGGAGTGCAAAGGGTTAACCATCTAGCTGTCGCATTTACTGTGAAAAGTGAGTAACTGTAATTATTATGACTATAGTCGTTAAAAATAGTCCACAGTTTAACAATCGATAATTGTGCAATCATTCGCTTAACATGTTCCAAGTTCCGATAGCTTTACAGTCTGACAAAAAGATCGTAAAAGATTGCAGCCTTCGTTCAATCCGCGGGGGTCCTTGAACCGCAGAATTAGTCCCGACAGTACCACGCGACGCGACACATAAATCCCGCGCATCAGGTGCATAACGCGATACATTCCTGGCGTAAGAAGCGTTCTCGATATTGGCACGGCCGAGGGCACGGCGGCGTGGAAGGAGGTAAAGGTGAGGCGTCGGAAACATTTGAAATCAGTGCGTTCCCCGGGGACACCTCGTAAATCGTGCGCCCCGTTGTTGGCGCCTTTCCACGTGCACCACCGTCTCCTTCCCCCCCTCGCCTCCACACCTCCAACGTTTTCTCCGGTGTCTCTGCGTCCTGTATCCCCGTAGGTCTCCCGTCCCTTTCTGTCCCTTCGCCCGCGCGTCACAACCGTGCCGCGGCGCGCCGACAAAATCCGGGGAAATCCGAGAAAAATCGCGTTATCGCTAACCCGTGAAACAGAAGTCGTAACGGAAAGGACAGGGACTCCTGCGGAACGTTCACGGCGAAGTATTCTTACGCGCGGCGAGGAGTGTTGCGACTTTCAACTCGCCGACCGCATCCCCCCCCCCCGCCCCCATCCGCTCTGCCCGTCGGAGTAGATTTTTACTGCTGAGTGTGAAATACGACGATCATTTCTTGCGGACTTATCGGCGACGATAAAGGAGGTCTTCCAGGCTGATCATTTTTTCCGCGGTTGTTACCTCTTCATGATCGGCAGCGTATATTCCTGACAGTTCCGCTCGGATTACAGTCGACCGTTCGCGTTTCCGAAGCGGTTTAGCGCTGTCTTTTGTCGATGCGACGATGGTCGGTGGAATTTATACGGTGACTTTCGAAAGTATTCGCACACTGGTGGAACTTTGACCTTCTACGCCATACATTTAACACTTGATTTAGCAGACCAGTCAAAATGACTGGTTTTGCAATTTCTAAATAAAACTATTTTTGTATTACAATTTAATATTATTCAACTTTTTTTGTCATTTTTTAAAAGTAGATAAAGACTGGAAACACCATTACGCACTCATTCTGAATGGTATTGGTAGAAATAGGTATACTTAAATTGCCGGCAAATCTAGTGTTAAATAAATATGCATTAAAAGGAAAAAATTCTTTATGGTATATTAGTGTATATAGAGATGTCAATTATAGTTTATATTTTTCTGTAAGCTTTACAATTTTGTGCTCGTACAAGTTTTGTCGTTATTAAGAAAATATTGAAGTAAATATTTCTTTAAAACTCTTAAAAAACGAAATTTTGTTAAAAAATGAAACAACTCCTCGAACGATCCAACACAAGTCATTTACTTTAAATTATTTAAATAATATAGTTGTTATAACAGTTCTGCAATAGAAGCTTCCTTCAACAATTTCGAATATTACTATGTAATGGAGAACAATTAATTTATCATCTGCATAACATGTAAGCGATGCAACAAGCACATCGAATACCGTGCATTCTTAGAAAATATTTAATTATGTCAGTCTGAAATATTCAGTGACCACGCAGCTTGCGTTAACGTCGCAACACAAATACTTCGGACTTGTTGGGAAACAGGCGCTAATAGCTGGCATTGTGACTGAAATCTTTAGAAGTAGTCGCATGTTTCTCGCATTGTGCAGGTATTATTATGTATAATGAGTAGATGTAAGAATGTTCGTGCCAGGCACAATTGGCATTCCGAGTCGTCGGAAAGAATGTACAATGCCTGCACAGCTTGCATTCCGTGGACAGAGGGTTAAACCTCGTTATGTTAGAAACCCTGTAAACGTGTACAAAAGACTTGAGATTGATGACTCTGTGTGGACCGCGGTCTGTTTGCTTCCGTGTCCCATCCAACGATTTAACCCTTTGCAGTACGATTCGTTTCACGCTGCGTCGATCAGCACTTATTTATCCGTAATATTTTCAATAAAAGGACCAGACAATTTTTGTTCCTTTTTTACGTCATTTTTCCCTTGCTCCGTCTTTATATATTTTTGTTTCTAAGCTTTGATGACAGTAGAATTTATTTTTATCTCGATGTAGAAGAAATTAATAATATTCATATTTAATAAATGTTACATGGAATCTGTATCACGAGTCTGACTCTTTATAATAGTGCAAAGGGTTAAGATAACGTTCTTTCATGTGGTACTAGAAATTTACGAGATTAAATACTTTGGTTATGCCTAGGTTATTAATACATTAATATAGCAAAATATAGAAATTAGTTAAGAACATATAGAATCGTTGTAAAAATAGTTAAACATATGAAATGTATATTATATTAACTTCACTTTTATAAATATTAGGTTGGTGCATATGAAATGTCGGATGTTTACGTAAATATATAAAATTCTATATCTTTTTTCAAAAGCTGTCGATTTAATCAAAATGCCCCGTTTGCTTTACTACACCCTTTTCAACAAGATATCAATACAGAAATGCCTGCCTTAAACAAATTCTAATCTTTAGAATTAATAAACTCTGATATGGAATATTTCAGATATTTATATACTATTTAGCCCGTAAAAGCTGTCCTAAATGTTTAAAATAGCGATAGTCGCTTGGCGAATAATCTATATTTTATAAAATTTTCTATTTTACTTCATTTAATTTCGCAATTGTTTTGTACGACGTATGCGTAGTTTTTGTGGGCTAAACAGTATGTAAATGGAGACAGTTTGAAAAATTCCATACTACAGCTGATTGATCCGAAAAGTCAGAATTTCTAGAAGACAGACATTTATGAATAAAACTCGCTTTGGGAAAAGTGTATTGAAACAAATGGGGCACATGTTGATTAAATTAATAGCTTTTGAAAAAAGATATGCAGTTTTATATACTCGCTTAAAAATCCGACATTTCATATGCACCAACCTAATACTTTTTAAATAACCATTTATGTATACATACACTTATCGAATATAATAAAGAATAGTAATAATATAAGAATAGTAATAAATAGATGAATTTAGGTTCGATTCGTCAGAATTTATTGCCAGTATAAGCATCGCAATACGAGCGCAGTATCGCATTAATTCTTGTACGAGTAAGGGAAATTGCCATCCTAAGGGAAATAGGTGTTACCTGCTGCAATTGTAATTTCAGATTTCAGGTAGACCGTTGAGATGTGCACACATAGAAACCGCTTTCACCTCGAACTACCTTGCACATAATTATGATATGGGAGATTAAATCAATGACATTGCACTGCGCATATGCTTTTCCATTTACTGAAAGATAAATTTCATGCAGTTTTTTACACGGTTAAAATGGTAACACGAGTTCAGTATTTAAACAATCTAGAACATGTTTATTTGATTATAAGAGAAACATGATTATAGTAAAAATGAATTTGCAAGACCTATTCTACGTATCAGACAATAATAAATCAAGTGACATAATTCCTCCATTATTCACCACTTACAAAACAATTTCTTGTCATTTTCGTCCCATTATCCACAAAACGACCTTTGTTTATGTGTTAAATACGAATGTTTATACACATCGTCAAACAAAGGTCGCTTTTTGTAGAGAATGGGGCTAAAATAAAAAAGAATTATTTTGTAAGTGGAGAATTGTTAAACATTCGCATTTAACTCACATAAGACGAACGCAGGTAACTCTAGAGCTAGTTCTTACGTCAACAAAAGTTTATTTACGCGAGAATTTGTCATAGGTCAGGAATGTCACGACACCGTTCTCTGCGAGGTCCATTCTCTAAGGGTTAACAACCCGCGAGAATATTTTCCTAAAACGAACCGTTCCGTGTCCAAGCGGATGCTCTAAGCCGGTCGTAAAACGTTAATCATTTCCAAAAAAGAGATACGGACGGCCAGATTATGAACAGCCTGTACCATTGGTTCCATTGTGTCCGTCTTTTCTGTCGGCACATTCATCGGTGGCGGTGTGCCTGTGCGCGAGTAATTCCGCCGGCTGTGGTACCTCGTCCGCTCTTTTACAAATATTGATCGGGGGTTAAAAAAAGAGAAGGAAAAATAGTCGGTGTCTCCGATATACGAAGACAATTCCAACTTGGACGGGAAATCGAATTTTTCATCGAGAATCGAGTAATCTGGGTCGCGGGTGTATCCTTGTTGCTATAGAACAGTGTCCATTGTTCGATACAAATTCAAGTTCTTTTCCCGGCGTTGCGAAAAACGCAAGCAGCTCCCGGAGTTATTGAAAAGGAGTTCAATATCCTGGCCCCTTTCAACAGAAAATTGCATATCTCGGCGGGACTGAATGAACCGGCTCCGATAGGAGGATTAACCCCCTTTTTTAACGCGTAGCGCCCCGGTCACGTCGAAGTATCGATCGCCTAAGATCGGTATCAATTATCGGTAACCGAAAATATCGCCTCCTTCAAAGTTTCCGCTGCGCTATGATTATTATAGTACTCTTCGTCTTTGTACAATATTGTTCGATACTTTGTATGTAATATTCGTTAAGCATTAATCTAATACTTCGCCTAACTTCACCTAATTTCTACGAAGTGATAAGTTATATTTACAATAGCAAATTAATCTTGTCTTTACACGATAGTCGGTGCTAGAAAAATATTCCATGTTACAGTCTGTTAGAGTTTTCAAATCTCGTTCAATACAAAAAGGAGGATTACGTTCTGAAAACTTATTAAAAACAAACATATTTTTAATTTCATATAGCAACGTAATTTTTATTGAATGTGTCAATATTTATCTTCATTTGATGTAACTTTAATTCAATACATTTTTCCTTATTGCTGCTCGGTAATGTTTTATAATATTTTATAGCGTCTTATATAATATTTTATGGCACTCTACATAAATGTATGCGTAATTTTTAAAAGAATATTGAAAAGACCGGCCATCACGGTCGTTATCTATTGCAAATTTCCATCGCGGATAAGAGTCGCTTATAACTGACCGCGATTTTGCGCTCACCGATCCATAATTCGGGGGTATATTGCATGCATAATCAACGCTGTTGCCACCGAAGTTAAAACGAATGAGAAACGCCGCCCGATGTCGATTCCGTTAATCGACTGCAAGCACTTAGCTCCGACTCGGATCATTTCCGCTAGAAATGTTCCGCAAATTGAGCCCGCTTTGGTCCGACGAATTAATGTCTAATAGTCTGTTCCGAGAATGGAATTAATTACTCCAACTTCAAGCCGCTAATATTAAAGACGTGAAATAACCATCCGGAAATATCCAGCCACGCCACGTTTTACAGGTTTACACGCTGGAACGTTTCTGAACTTGATCGCCTGCTTGTTTTAATTATAACTCGTACCAACATATTATTTAGCAGTCTACCTCGTGTAATTTTCTCCAGCTCATTTGCTGGAATAGCGGAATGAACGTGAAAGTATTTTATGTGATTCTTTGATGTAGACTTTCTCGATTCTTATTCGATGTAACTAGACTGCGGATTTTTATGCAAAACTGTCTAATTAACTATAACTTAAATATATAGAATATGACATTTTTCAAATATATTAAATATAACTTTGTTCGTAGTTAGATAAAAATGTTGACCCTGGAGGATTAATTAGTCAATAGGTGGTTGAATAAAACGGTGCTTGTAATTTTTAATAATCGACTCAATATACAAAATTTGAAAGTATCTAGAATTTTAAAGGAATTCTCACGATTCTGCGGAATACCATTTTTCGAAATTGAATAGGTACCACGTTTACATATTTATATACAGGGTGCGGAGAAAATTCTGTCTCCTCATGGAAAATACTTCTTCCTTTACTGCTAAAATGCTTCTTCTTTTACTAATTCGGTGTGCAAATATTTGTCGAATTATTTATGTATTTTTACATCTATTAGTACTCTTTTTTCAACTCAAAAATAAAATGAAAGACGGTAAGGAACATGTTGCAATCAGTGTGGCCACTTGCCGGCAACATAGGGGCGTCCCCCGTGTCCGCACTTTCCCCTCACTAGTCTAAAAACTGAAAAGGAGTAATAGAGGGGGATTGTCGACTTTCCCAACTGCGATGAGTCTGCGCTGACACAACGCGTAGTTCAGCTTTTTGCTACACGGCGCATTCCCACCGCCTCGGTGTGCACTTTTCAGTAGGAGTGGGGGTTTGTCGAGGATTTAGGGGCGTGTATCATGAGAGAAATACTCCTACGTTGCAGTCAAATTGTCATATTTCTTACAATTATTGAATTGATACTAAATTGATATTAAATGATACTGTTTTCAATGCTGTATGCGGAAAGAAAAAGGTAGAAAGGGCGGTAAATGGTAGTTAAAACTAATTTTACTATAATAATGATAACAATTATAATTGTCGAAAAATGTTTTCGTTGTTCAGTTTTGTAATTGATATGTTTACTAAAGTGGTAGGTAAAATATATCGAATATTAGAACAAAGTGCCCTTATTTCCAAAGCAGCTAAATATGCAAATATATAATATAATGTAATATAATATATGCTAAATATTAGGGACAGAATTTTCTTCGCACCCTACATATTGACGAATGGGTAGGCAGGTAGGTCTGATAAATGTAAGGCTTCACCCTGGACATCCTAGATTTACTTACACATTCGTCGAAGCCACGGCGTGTTCCAGAAGGATCATACTTTTCTAGAATCAAGTGTTCGAAGAAATGGTTTTCAAAATTGAATGTCCGTCGGTGCGCCTCTTGGAAGGAATCCATCCCATACAATCACTAAACTTCAATTTTCAATCTCAGTACTCTGCGTTCACTCTCGGGTAGATTTGGATAGAAGAACATTTTGAAAAGATTACACTATCTTTACATTTTTCCTTCGAGAGAATGTAGTAGCAGGTCGTGTAGTATGAAATGTCAGTTTGTCCCGAAAGAGGGGCCGATTGTTTCCTTTTAAATTAAATGAATATTCTATTAATCAAAATATCCATCATTTGGTTGAATACATTTTATTTTAGTAAACGTTTTACTTTTCGAATTTCGATAAAAATTTCTCTTTCAAAAAATCGCAAAAATCTACCTCGAAATTTGTGAGGGACAAGAAGTCTGATGTTTCGTGTTAGTATTTATTTATATTTAAGAAAAGCTGTAAAAGTGGCCTCAGGTGCAAAGGGTTATAATAAAATAAAAAGATTTTGGATATCTAATGGTACTTATTTCTCTTTGGAGGAATTGAGGTGCTACATCTAACAAATCGCAGTTTAACATTGTTGCAAATTGTACGTAGACATATTTTCATTATTTTTGCTGATATAAAGATTCATTATTATGAATACTGTTATGATTCATACAAAGATGTTTATATAATATTATAAATCGTCTTGATTTTCACCACAATTCTATATTATTAAAGATGTTGATCCATCGCCTCTCACTCAATAAGATAAAGTATAAATGGAATATGCGCGTAACATTTACATAGGCTATCCCAAAAGTCACTCGTAATCGGGAAATGGAAGGGTACACTCCTGATGTCATTTGAAGTAACTTTTTTCTTAGCGAAAATGCAATCCGCTGCTGCGTTTACGAGTTATTAACGAAAAATAGTGACCAATAAGAGGCGAGATCAGCTGGTGCGAAATGGCCGAGCCAATCAGTGGAACGGGGATTGGTCTACTCGTTGGCTGGGCTGGTTCGCGTTAGCCGAGCTCGCCTCTTACTGGTAACTGTTTTTCGTTAATAACTCGTAAACGAAGTGGCGGATTTGAATTTTTGCTAAGGAAAAAGTTACTTCAAATAACGTCGAGATCCCAACGTTCCATTTCTTTATTATGAATGACTTTTGGGATACTCTGTATAAAATGCCTCGTTTAGCTTATAGATTCTAGTCATAAATCAAGAAATCTCAGAGATTGTTAACTTGGCATTCCCTAGTTTTCAAACAATCATTTCATTACTCGCATGGAACGTATAAGTATTCAATCGCATAATCCACCAATCGCTCGACGTTTGAAACGTAACTTAGTCAATTACCATACAATAAATTTGAATAAAAATTGAAACCACGCCGACTCGCGGTCCAGACCAATAAAATGGCCATTCAATTTTTGTTATATCTCGTTCGAAAGAAAACCGCCTCTTCCATGCGCTCTGCCTCTCCTAGTACCACGGAATCGGTTTTAGGCGAATTCTCGAGGCATCGATTTCGAAAATGGGACGGTTCGGGCCGTCTGGCTCGAAAGTGGCTATATCTCCGTGTCAGGAGCCGGAGTCAGGGATGTCGGGTGACATTGACCGCGGGAGCAACCCCCGTGGAGGGTCGACGAGGTTTTCGCTGGCGCGTGGAAACCGCGCTTGCGCACCGAGGCGCATCTCGTGCAGCCGGGTTCGCGAAGAAAGGGGCGACGGGGTAAAATACAGTACGACCCCGAACGGCCTAGGGGTAACGACACGTTCACCAAACACACGCCTCCGACTTTCCGCCGAGACACCGGACCCCGAGTTCCCGCGGATAGTTGCTCGCGTTTTATCCCCGGCTGATAACACCGGTGCGCTGGCAACGGATAGAGATAGGAGAGGGCGGCCGAGTTTGTCGGTCCAAGTGAGAGTTTCAATCGGATCGGAACGCGGGTGACAAGTGTGCTAGATCATCGTCCCGTGCCCCGGTGGTCAGGTTCTTTCGCGCGTGAGATTGTTTTCGTCGAATCACCTCGCCGCGCCGCACCGGACGAATCACACACCGGTGCTGCTCGTCCGACTCGTTAGATTACACCGAGCTCTTCCGGTACGTCGTTCCGTTGGTGGGTGACCAGTGTGTTGTCTGCGTGAAACCAGTGGCTCTCGTGCAGTTCCATGGGTTTATTATGAACAATTCCATGTAAGTAGCGGGACCCGGGGTGTTGTCGTTCTGCCGGGACAGTGACACGTTCTTCGTGGCCGCTGTTTACTGGTCGTTGACTTCCTGTTGCGAGCTCTGGAAGCTGCCTCGTGCTTTTCTCACACGCTCGCCTCGTACAGAGTGCCCGTAGATTGATGCGCGCTTCGCTCAACGTTAATAACATATTTATGAGCTGCTGCGAAGCTCTCCTGTACGATCGAAAAATAATCCGCTTGCTAGTATAGAATTATTATTATTATTATTGGTAGATTGCCGATTTATATCGATGAACGTTTGAAAATTTCGGGAATGCAACGTTTCGTTTTTATCCCAAAAGATCTCGTTCTTTTACGATCAGTACACTCGTAACAAATAGCGAACTTGATAAGAAGAACACGTAGGTTGGTATTAACCCTCAAGCACTACAATTACGAGACAGACTCGTGATGACCGTATTGTGCATGATCTAATAAATATGAATGCTTTTCGTTTCTTCTAAAACGAAATCAAATTTTGTTTCCTTCACGAAGTCTAGGAATGACAGTAGATCAAGATAAACAAGAAACAAACATTATTTCGTTCTATTAGGTAAGATATACGTTTTCTTTGTCAAGAATGAAAAGGTGCTGAATGACATAGCTGAGAAATAAATTTTAGTACAAAGAGTTAAATGACATATTTTATAAAAGTATCGTGTTTATTATATGTATAGCATAACAACAGTTAATTTCTTAATCATCCGTGGAAATTAGAGCTTGCGAACTCGCAGTTGCGAAATAAATGAATTATTGTATAACACTTCCGTCATTAGATCGTCATACTAGAAACCATTTCGACTATTCAAATTGTTTATAGTATTGAATAAAAGTCGCTCTAAATGACACTATCCAAATAATCCCTTCAGATTTTAGCGAAATTTTCGAACAACAGAAAAGCCGAGAAAGGTATTCGTTATGAATTTCCATTTAGCAGCTGTCATTCGTATTGACAGGGGAAGGGGTTTGAAAATAAAAGGAGGTGCGCAAATCATGCTCGCTCGGTTATCGAAGATTAATTGTGGGGAAAAAGTTTTAACGAGCGTCTCGGTTGCTTTTAATGCATAACACCGATACTAAAAATCTGTTGATATTACCCTAACTTCGAAAGCTATTTATTGCCCCTCCAAATATGAACGATGACCGTTAATGGAGAGAATAATGCAATATTCTGTCACTTTTTGTAGGATATATTTGGTCGTTCGTAAAATTGTTTCGTTTTATAAAAGAAACACGGTTTGTATAGGTATTAACCCCTTGCACCAGTTATAGGGGGAATATACATGTATAGTGGAGTATAGTTCTTTCCCGTTGCGTTGATTAACACTTGTTTGTTCTTAACCCTTTGCGCTCGAAACCACTTTCACCGAAAATCTGGAATAACCTTCCTAGGTTATACTATTTTTATTTTATATGACAAAGTACATTTTATGCATATAAAATTGACTCTTGTGATTCGTATCAACTGTTTCACTTTTAACAATTTTTTAAATGTAAACTCTGTTAGTATAGAATAATTTTAGTGGCGTCTCAGAGTCACCACTCGAGTGCAAAGGGTTAATACCGTCCTTAATGGGACCAGATAACTTTTCTTTCTTGTATTGTCTTTATTTACTTCCGTTTCTTGTCTTTGATAATAGAAAAGTTCCATTTGATTTCGATTCATAAGTAATTAATAATGTTCATATTTAGTAGAAATTACGTGGAATCTTTATCAAGAGTCTGAATCGTTATCATAGTGCTAATGGTTAAAAGGCAGATGATTCGGTATCTTGGCAAATAAGAAACGCGACTTCTACGAGCATAAGATTTCAGAGCTAACAGGAACATGTCGCAGTTTCCTTTGCTTCGTTTCATTTTCTTGCGAGAAAAGGGAACACTGGATGACGGCTGTCGATAGTCGGTAACGAACAAGATGAAAATTCTCTGAAACCTTTGTCTTCTGTCGTGTAGCGAAATCGCATATGTGTTAGTCGAACGAAATCCCCTATCTAGCTATTGTAAATGAATCCGCTCGAATTTCATGGATGATAGATGCGGACCATTAATATCGTTTATCGTTTAATGTTCTCGGTGGGAAAATGGTATCGCGGAATAGGCGAAATTTTTTAATCGACGGATCGTTTAGTTGCGCCGAGCACAGAAAATCTGATACCTTGGCTACCCCGGACGGCCGGCAATCTTATCGGTGGTTTAATTCGGGCCGTCAGGTGAGTCCGAGTAAGACGGCCATACAGCCGTTCCCTTTTGCCGGCGCGCTTTCACCGGGGAGGCTTTCACGAGAGTCCCCTGCATATCGGGCCGGCCTGAATAGACGCGCGCGCGGCTCATATTCGACAATTCGTATGCGCGGCTCATCGCATCGAACGTTCGATTAGTTTCTACCCCGAAGGCGACAGTTAATCTTTCTCGGCTATCTCGTTACGCCGCGCTCAAATTAGCTTGCTTTCTAATCATTCGACGTTTCATGATTGCCCGTCAGTTTTTCCGATAAATGGTGCGCAATTCGGAACGATCGGGCGCCGCGCTATTTTAACCCCCAATGGGGGTCACCGGCCTAATAGTTAAAAAAAGTCGGGGTGTTTTTCTTATAGTTTCAAGCGTGTAGAATGTTATTTCAAAATAATATTAGGAAATTCGAGTGTTTAGCGACTTAAGGTAAAATTTAAAAAGGCTTACTTTATCAGAGAGAAAAGTTGATTTTTATGCTAATGATGAATTTATGCTGATTGAAATCTAAATGGAATTAATATAATATAAATATAGTATGAATCTATGAAAGTTGTACAATAAGTAAGTAGTTTTTCATATTTTATCATTTCAGTAATGATTCACAATAAGAATTACTTAAAGAATTCTCGCGAAATAAATTATTAATTAAAACGAGATTTTATTTTATTTTATTATAGTTATTCCTATAATAATGATCGATAAGAGCAATTCTGTTTTGCTCACTCAGAACAGTGTCAGTGACGGTATCTTTATTACGGTCAACAATAATGGTTATTGACTGCAATAATAATAATAATACATCGAAAAAATATAACATTTCTATATAATTTTATAATAAAATTCATATATAATTTCGCAATAACATATAGAATTTTTAAATAAAGTTTAGTCATACACGAACGTATAACGAGGACAGGGAATTAACAAAGTTTCAGGACAATCATCAGTCCAACAAATCCTCGCGTGTTCGCCGTTTAAAAGAGTATTGAATTCGATAAACACAGTACATCGGTAATCCGATTTTTTTTCATACGCATTTTAATGGGCGCCCAGCGATTCTGTGGTCAGTATATACGATCGGCTAATACCATCAATGGGCAATCGTTCGCTATTAATTGATTCAAACGAAGCTTCTAATTACCGCGTTGCGTGAATCAGTATGGTGTAGCAACGCGAGCAGACGTGGCCGGTTTGCACGGGGAATTTCGATGCCGGCGCGCGCGTTGTCGCTAAACGGCCAGATAAAATATTTGCGTTCGATCGATTACGTTTGAAAATTTTCGTGCGGTAACGTGTAAAGCGGCGCGCCGCGGATCTGCACCTCGTTTGATTCATCAACGGCGTCTGCCGCCGCCGCCGCTGCATTATTAACCGGGGACTTTGGCCCGATAGATTATTCACGCTCCTGCTTGTAATAACCGAAAATTAATTTATTCGACCAGCGGCTGAGGATCAGCTATCGGGGACCGGTGACGATTCAATTATCAGAAGGGAAATTAGAGCGACGCTGTTAACGCGGCGAATTCCTGATCAATCTCTTCGGCTGTTCCTAGTGCGATCTTAACCAATGAAACTGATTGCGTTCCGGACAGAGCTCGGTATTGTTCGAATCGTTTCGAATAAATAATGGTTTATTTCTGCGAGTTATACGAATAGAGATTGTCAAATTATTCGAATAATAATGTGAATTCATATGTTTATACGTATCTCTAAAATTCATATGTATCATTCATAACCCAAATTGATATGAAAATGAAGCGTTATAAAATTTAATTGTAGCTGATTTTAACGGCAATTCTAAAATAACTTTTCCGGCATACAGTATTTCCATTTTATATGATAAAATGTATTTTATGCATATGAAATTGATTCTTGTGACTCGTGTAACAACAGTTATACTTTAAATAATTTCTGAAATCGAATTTTTCATAATATGAAAATTATTTTGGAACGTGCTGTAACAATCTTAGCGGTGCCTCAGAGTGCAAATGGTTAATTTAGAAACTTTTTGAAAAGCGAAATTGTTTCATTCCTTATGCATGCGCAAGATTTTCTACGACAAGAGAACGGAATTACGTTAACTTTCCGTTCTCGGTCATGCGGAAGGAACTTTTATAAATTTACAGTTCTGCAATGACGCGATGAAAATTATTGTACTTTAACCTCTTAGGCACGACGCGCCATTGTAGTAGCTTTTGCGCATGTTTCGTAGTTTACTTAATTGTATTTCAATTTTGTTATAATATAATTATAACAATTTTCAATTGTGTTACAATTCAGTAACAAAAGAATATATGTAGCTAATACTATTATACTAAATGTATATTAAAAAAAATGGTAATTTAGTTATGAAAAATTTCGTTCGCGTAAAATCCATCCTTGTCTAAGAGGTTATGGGGTGAAACTAAACTCTTCTAGGGACAAGTAATTTTCTAACGGTCGCGCAGGTTTTCTTCGTTCGTTCTCGAGTGTTCCGATACCGTTCGCGGGTGGAGGGGTGCACGCATTATCGCCGTTCCATCGTAGATCATGACTTCAGCAAACGAAATCCACGCCTCTAGCTCACAGCCGTTCCACGCAATTAGTTTAACACTTAGCGCGTTAAGCGAATCACGTGGGCCGTTAATTCGGATTTGCTGATGCCACACCGTAATGCGCCGAGCAAGCAAGCACATTTGTGTCCTCGATGCAGTTAATCGCGAACATGAATCACGCGTATCGCGCCTTTTCTGTGTTCCCTTGGTTTTAGGGACCCATTGAAATTCGAAAAATCCTGGCGAGATTTCGGCGTTCGGGACGACGTCGGGTAGAGTCGTGTCGGATACCCGAATGTATCGAGCTTCTCGTGGATATTTATTTGACATTCTCGAAAATGTTGAGATTCTAAAAAACATTGACACTTTCAAAAAACCATCTGTGAATTCTTCAGCCTCGCTTTTTTCTTTATCCGCCAGAGTTTCTCACTTTACTGGTTCACATTTAACACTGGCTATTTGATATTTTACTAAAAGTTAATATATTATACGCAATTATTAAGTATCGTATATACAGCAACGAAACGAACTTGTTACGACTCATTCTTCTGGTGGAAATTTATTTCCCTTACCGTACCATTTTCTTTACAATTACTATCACTAGAATTTTCTCGATCGCACTAATTTCTTAGAAGGAGAAGGAATTTTATATTTATTGTGTGCTTGCATCTACTCGAATGTTGAAATATTGGTGACGAGAGAATAAGGTTTGATTTTTACTTAAAGGAACGGATGAACATTTGTATATAACTGCTTATTATTATAAATCTCCATCACGAGTCTGACTCTTTAAAGTACGGCAAGGGATTAATTCTTTACTTCTAAATTCTATACTATTACTTCTAAATAAATATGTAAGCATGTGCCATCGGTGGTACGCGTGGCATGGAACGTGTTCAACTAAATTAGCAATAATTCTGTTTTAATTCTTGAAGTAATCGAGAAATCGGACACTTTCGAGATTCTCGATATTTTTCAGAAATTTTGTAGAATCCTAAATATTCTTGGCGTAGGAGGGCAACGATGTTCTATGATCATGGGGTGTGGTGAAGTGTCTGCTTTGGTTTCGGGACTTTAGCGATAAGGCGGTCGAACCGAGGCCTCGCGAGGGTTGGTAGAAAATATGATGTGCTAGGTGTAGTGGGGGACCATGTGCCGACTGTCTTCTACATAATAAGACTCCTATTAACCCTTTGCACTCGAAACAATTTAAACTGTAAATCTAACATAATTTCTCTGGTATATAGTATGTTTATTTTATATAACAAAGCGCATTTTATGCAATTGATTCTTGTGATTCATACTAACATAACATAACCTCAACAATTTCTTAAATGCAAACTTTGTTAGTACAAAGATTATTTTGGAACGTAGTAGAACAATTCTTATGGTGCATCAGAGTCACCACTCGAGCGCAAAGGGTTAATTAGAATAATCTGTCTCAGTCTTAACCAGTTAAGTGTGTTTGACGACTATATCCGTCACGGAGATGTGCCAGAATTTTGTATCATGACGATTATATCCGTCATGCGTAAAATTTTGTTACAATTTGATATTTAAATTGTAATTTTGGCGAAAACTAAATTATATTCGTAAATTTTAATATGTTTAAAATGTTTAGAGGTCAAGACGAAATAAAACAAATAAATGAAAATTATAAATAACTTGAGCTGGATTCATAACTTCCTCCGTCATCGCTTGATTATCGCGATACACATAACTGGTTAATAAACAGTTTAATGAAACATTTTATTACAAAGAATAGATTCCAACATTCCCAAGATAAATGTTTCTGCTCCGTCTCCGTTCGAAATTTTCGAGTTTTTGTACAATTTTATTACACGAAGAAATAACTCCGGAACGAAATAGATCGCCGTTCGCGTAATTTAGAGCACGGCTTAAAAGGAGCCGAACTGCAGACGGAATAATTCATCGGGGGGGATCGATCGCGTTAACTACATTCAAAGGCTCGGCCAAATTTAATTCGGTCACCAAAGTGCTCGTCATTATTTATGCAACCTTTCTGCCGGATTCGTTCGTTCCTGTCCGCATTTAGGCCGGGGCAAGAGGGAATCGAACACAGTGTGTCTCTCCTCGGTGTCGGCCCCCTCCCCTGATATTAATTTCGCGACATGCTTTTCTCTTCGTTTCTTTTCTAGTTAAACGCCCCCAGGATCCCTTCTCCTTTACGCCTCATTTGCGCACCTTGGCCCACGTTTATTTCAAGCCCGCGCGCTTGAACGACGCCGAAATTTCTTCCGATCCCCTTCGTCGACAAATTCCTTTTATTTCAGAATTTACATCTATTTTTATAAACAGCTGCAATCGATTTACATGAAAATGGTTGCTGCGTAGGCGATTTTAATTATTTGTACTCGGTTGATTGTAATGCACTGCTATTTTTAAAGGGTCTATTATGGAGATATAAATTTATTCATATAAATTAACCGTTTAGTGCCACGTGTCTCTGCTGTTTTCCCGTCCAAAAGTGACAAAGAGCGCTTTTTTCTCCGATTAACATTTTACCCAGCGGTCATAAAAATTTAGCTTAACGTTAAATTTTCGTTTCTATTTTGATTTTATTTATTTTATTAATCGTGAGAGATATGTAATATTTAGAAAATTATATAGCAACATTGAAGCTTACGGCAGTACAAACTAACATGTTTACCTTAATAATTGATATTAAATTATTGATTGCCATGATAACCGATTCATAGACCACCAATCGAGATTGTTGTGCGCGAAAGGGTTAAGAAAAGAATGTATGTATAGCTATACCAAACAAAAATACATATATTAACAAAAATTGTATTTTAGTAATGAAGAATTTCATTCGCGCAAAATCCAGCCGTTTTCCAAAATCCACACGTTTCAGTGCAAATTGTTTTAATTCCATGAATCGCGACTTTCTCGACTTTCTCTCGTGCAAAAGGTGTTTCGGCTGTAGAAGATCGCACGCCAAAACAGAGGGTGTGCATAAGACACTGGCTAGTCAGCAGCGGTCTGTTTACGTATTCGCTTTCGAAAGACGGAAAAGCTGGCCGTTCTCCAAAGGAAAATATTTCGTGGAATGGGTAGCACATGTCAGGACTCGATAGCCGAGTCATGGGCCAGAGACGTGGGGAGAAATTGTCCACACGTGGCGTTCACGCGGCGCGTTCCTTGGGAAATAAATGTTTACGTTTACGAGATGGATCTTCTAGTTTCGCGTTGTGTGGGCATCGGCACACAATCGACCGTGCGGAAGTAGCGAGATGGCCACAAACATTCTGATCGTTCGTTTACTGATTGCATAAGGGTTACTGTACGCATAATGATACTGATCGTGATTATGGAGCCATTGCTGGTCCACTTATAGTACTTTTACTCGCCCCTAAATTTACTATATCTAATTCTACTTTTACACGGTTTTGATTTCACACTGTTCAGAAAAATAAATTCAATTTCCTTTTTACATAATTTCACTCGATTTAGTACGCGTAGAAGAGTTATTTGATTTCAATTTTGAGGCCAACTATTTCCATTGCTCATAACTTTTTAGTTGTATTTAGGGCAATACTATTTTTCCGTATATGTACACGATGCCATTTTTACATAGTTTCTTTTGGAATATATTCGCTGTGTATAAATATAATTCGTTGTATATAAAAAAAGAGAGTCCATCTTCGTAATATTATATTTTCAATATATTTTCGTTTATTCATTTAGATGGGTTCTCGAGGTTGAATTTTTTCTAATACACTGAAGATAGAAGGCTCATTTATTGACGATTTTTCACCCTTGTCAATTCTATCCGCTGTCTCAATATTACATTTTTTCCTAACCATACAATTTTCATTGCTACTTTATTGTTTCAAATGTGCGATAGTATTTGCGACGAGTATTTGTGCCAGTACTGTACACTATTACATCTGTGTTAGTACTGTATACTATTATATTTATGTGCCGTTACTTTATATATGAAACCCATACATTTTTCACTGTACTAACAAACGAAATTTAAATCTGTAATTAATATTAATAATTAATGTTTCACATATAATTTGAAGTCGTAATTGACGTATCTAAATAAAATTTAAATAAAATTGAAAAATATAACTTGAAAATTCTTTCTTTGAATATAAACTAATAAATGCTCTATCAAAATACGTGTTATATTCGATTACGAAAACACGATATTGCCAGGTTATTTCGTGCAATTGGATCACTGACTTATTCCAGTTTGAAATTGAATTTCGCTTGCCATCAACCGCAAATGACAATTGATTATTAGAAGTCACGTCCAAATTACTCGCGAGAAATCCCATCTGCCCTCCGAATGTAACGCGTGTATGCACCAACGTGTATTTCATATAAAGGGTGTCCAGTAAGTATTATTGCATACTGTTTAGTGTAACAGAAATTATACTAACGCTGCAAAATATTCGGGTATATAATAAACATAAATCTTTTTTTCGTCTAAGAATTTATTACAATCGAGATGGCTGTAATCATTGTAACTATGTAGATAATAGTACAGGGAGAGATTAGTACATGAATTAAAATTTAATATTATGATATGGAGTTTTAATTAACAGCCACGTGATTATAGTTTTTCGTAACATTGATTTGCAAACGATGCAATATTGCTGGCACACCGTATACAGATCCTTCGTCGCACACCGGGCGAACGTTTAATTCAACACAATGCTTGGCTCGTTCTATGGCTGTTGCATTCAACGAGAACGAATCGATCCCGCGCTTCGAATCGAGCACGCTTTGAATGAGACACGACCTCGCTAGGAAATGATGAGATGATTAATGGAAAACCCGTCATAAAATTTACCCGTCTCCACGTTTCTCGCCGGGAGTCCGCTGTCGGCTGGTTTGACTCCCGCGCGAAACCGCCGGGGGCCCTTCTTTTATTTTCAAGAATTTTAATGACATCGCTGGTAAAAGGTCGGCCGACTTCGCGACACCTTTCGACAATTGCAAATTAACGAATCGTCGCGGAGAACGCGACGAACGGGGCCGCGATAGATTTTGGTTTTTTAAATGAATCTCTGTCGTCGTATCTCGTTCGCCTGATTAAAATAACACCAAACAGGATATAATTACGATTATAAAATAATAGTAATACTGTGCAATATATATATATAAAGAAGATATTTTTATTTGATTTTAATTTTATTTTAGTGTCTGTGTATTTATTTCTATTTCCTACTTCTAGCCTGAACGTATTATATCTGTCATGTTCATTTATACATACGCATAATGCTTGTAAATAATTTTGCTGTAGCATGCGCTT
>NC_135778.1:14947222-14947996 GCF_028453695.1 Augochlora pura | reverse complement strand
CATTCGCGCGAAATTCCGCGGCGGTAATAATGGCCGGGGCGATGCAAAGTCGCAAGTATCTGCCGTTCTGCGTACAGTTCGAGTTGTAGCAGTAATTATGAGCGAACAAAGCCATTAATGCGGGGCGCGTGGAATGGAGGCGTAACATTGCCGGAGGTTCGGCTCCGAAAGCGTAAAGTTTAAAGCTTTCTCGCGCGGAAAGCTCTATTCGTTCCCAGCCTGTCGAACGCCTCGGCCGGCCTTACGAGATTATCACAGTCGAAGGAAGCTCGTTTAGGGAATTTATTTTCAATTCTATCCGAGAGGCGTACGGAGAACGGCTCCCGGCGCGATCGAGCACCGAATAGACTTCCATTACTTCTGTTTTTTTTTCACCCTCCGCGGGTGGTGGAACCGCTTCTGCGGAAGAGAAGATTAATTTCTCGCGGTAAGAGAGCAGCAGCCCTGAATTCTCGGCCGCGGCTGATGAGGGGACGGAACAATTGCCTTGGCAAAGACGAGAGATTCAATTACATCGAAAACGCGGCGAGCAAAATGGCCGCCTAGCTCCGCGCGAAGTCAGATTAATTCGTCCTTTGCCGCTATCGTTCTATGAACAGAAAAGAGTGCTCTCCTTTTCTTTCTCCACGGCCGTCATTCCGTCGTTCTTTCTCTCTATTTTCTTCCTCTCCTTCTCCCATTCTCCCCGTTTTTCATGAAATAGTTAACAGCTTTCATCCGACGGAGAAAATTGCACGCTTCAGCAAATTAGCCGTTCGCGTTGTTGACAACACG
>NC_135778.1:14902184-14946722 GCF_028453695.1 Augochlora pura | reverse complement strand
GATAACTATTTTACGCATCGGTTATTGGCTAGTAAATCATAAAATGTGTTTATTCAGATTAACCCTTTTGCAACGGAGCGTATTACTGAGTAGTTGACACTGAGGTACGGAATGCTACGAAGTAGAAGTCGTTCCTTGTTCCCTAAATTTTACAATGATATTTATTGTATTTAGTAATATCACTTTGCTTTCTAAAATATAAAAGTTTATAATCATAATTTATTTTTTTAAAAATCAAATTTTAAAATTATAGTCAACTGTTTGTTGATTAACCAAAGTTTCTTACGCATAGTATGAAATAAAAATGGCATGAACGTATATACATATACGCTCTTCGCATATAATACTTAAATTGTTTTCGTCACTCTAACCAATAAATTGAGTTAATTCGTATGGTTTCCTGTGAGTGTCTTATAGCATTGTCACGGACCAATTGCCGTCTAGGCGAAAGGGGCGATGTAACAGAATCGTTTAATTGGAGTAACGGTGTTCGTATTTATTCCGCTGACACGTAATTTGATTCGTGTTGGAGGTGGCTTAGGTACCGCCTGCAAATTAGGAACGCTAATGGAACTAAGCAGTTTCAGCTGTGGAAGTAGGTACCTCGAATAGACCAGTTCCGCGCCAGTTCGAGGACAATACCCGGGGCAAATCCCCTTTGCGGCCCTTCTCTCTCGTCTTCTTTGGCTAAAACAATGCGCGATTCTTCCTCGGAATCACCCGCTCGAGACACGGTATAAACAATGGTCCTACTATAACATGTCCACGTGCTGGAAGAAAATCAATGAGCTATACAGTTTGGTAGCTCTATTCTTTTTAGATAGCCGTTCATCGTGACACCCCCCGCACCGGAAACGGGCGCAAGAGGCGCGGAGCATATTTTCAGCTTGGAAGTTTCTCGCGAAGTCTCCTGTTGAATCCACCGCCGCGCCGGCCGTAATTTCTTGTTAGAACGATGCTGAAGAGATCCAACGTATGAACGTTGGCTTGATGAATCAGCGTTAGCTCGGCGCGCGGATGTTGGAAGTTATAAGGAGTCATGCGAGATATTACGTAAATCGTCAAATTTTCCTGAATCCCTTACACTAGAATATCGAGCCAGACACGTGATGAAGATTTTATGCAAACTCTACTAAAATATGAATATTATTAAATTCTTCTATATCAAAATGAAATAAATTCTTCTGTTATTAAAGTCTAGAAACAAAGATAAATATAAATTATTAAGTATTGCATAGAATTTATTCGCAATGTCGATTTATGCGTCGAACATAGTACAATATCATTTATTTTTTTTTATTAATTATCATATTTGCCTTTGGAATGCGCTATTCATCTATTTATATTAAGAAATGTGGAGATATCCATATATAAATAATGGAAACTGAAACTTATTAGATAGCTACAAACAACGATTAATAATTAAAGGAAGTTAATACTTCCTAAATACCTAATAAGTAGAATTTATATTTTTAATCGTTAAAATATTTCATTTATAACATTGCTGCAGCGACTATTCGACATTTTCTAACATATTTGAACATTTCACGTAAATTTAACAGTAGAATACTGTACTCGATCTTCGTCGAGTCGTATCAGCTCATAATGGCTATCGCGCATTTATGGCATATGTTAATGAAAGGGTGGGCGAGTCAGCATCGGTTTGGTACATATCCAGCCGAGTAGCTCGCTGTCAAGACGATTAAAACGCCACTGCGGGCTATCGTTCGGCGCAGGGATCCCAGACGACAAGTCTCTCTTTCTCCTCCCTACTCTCTCTCTCTCTCTCCCTCTCCCTTTCTCGCCCCTTCTCACTCTCTCCCTTTTCCACGCACACGCTCTGTCTCGACTCGTTTAATTACCAAATGCAGTCGTCGTCTGTGATCCGAATACGATCGGCTTTGTACCCCTAGTGTATCCGTTTTTAGGGGAGGATTTGCTCGGGAGCACGCGGATTAATCGAGCCGAGGGGGAACGGTGCAGGCGTTATCAGTGCGTCCTGCAGATAATGCGTGTCGGGATGCGGTCGCAGATACACACGTATGAGAAGCGAGAGAGAAGGAGAGAGAGAGAGAGAGAGAGAGAGAGAGAGAGAGAGAGGGTGGGAGGAGAAAGAGGAGGCGGAGGAGGAGAGACGCAGAGCGCAGAAGGGAACAGGGAAGGACAGCAGGACAAAGAGGGAATCACGCGTGTCTGTCCATTCGACCCTATCGTGCGAAATAGCCGAGCGTGTTTGCTCCTCGTAAACCACCCCCGACACGCGTGCCTTCCGAGCCCCTTCTCTCGTACGGTGTTCACCTAACTGCATACCTATGTCGGCGCGGGCCAGACGCAGTAAACGGGCTGCATAAATGGTCGCCGGTCGGCCGGCGGTGGTTTTCAAGAACGTCTCGCGATCAAATCGGCCGCGTGAAATCGAATTTCGGGGAACGACAAACAAACCGGAGCCGGAGCGGGCGGAGCGCGCCGGGACCGAGGGGGCCGCTGTTTGTGTCCCCGTAGCTTTCAGATGCTCCCGGCACGGGGGACACGACCAGCCCACTGGATTGTCACGTGCCCGTTATTTATTTACGCCGGATATTGCCGGGGGATTGGATTTTAGGATACATGGCGGCGCGGACCGCACCTGTGTGTGGACCTCGCGTAACCCGTGCGCGTGATTAGTTTTCGAAAGAAGGTGTATCCGCCGCGCGCGGCGCTGGTCATCGGGCTTAAGAACCTACGGTTGGCCATGCGGTCGAGTTTATGACGGGTTTCGTGTTTCCGCTTTCTATTGGCGAATGAAGTGGGGAGCTTGCGAGCTAATTTTGTCGGTATCGTGTACGGTGGTGCATCGATTAAGGTAAAAGTGTCTATTATGGAACGCTTTACGGGATGACTAAGGTTAATATTGATTTTATTACAATTTAGAAGTACTGTTTATGAATATTCCTACTACTGTTCGATAGTTCGATGTTTCTAGATCGGTGTCATGAACTTTGAAATACAAAATGATACGAGTGAAATAGTAAACTTCATATTACAAAATAAGTCATTTAAATAGCGGACTTTTTCGACAAAAACCAACTCAGTTTGCTTAGGATAATTTTTATCATTTTATTTATGAATTTCTTCAGCAAATTTTTTGAAATGAATCTATTTTGTATTCGAGAGAATTGCTAATAATTTAGATGAATACATTTTAATGCCTTAAATTTTTGAGGGTATTGACGGATATTGAGGAATGGCATTCAGATTTCCAAACGACACTGCTTATTTGTTTAATTATTCGTTGAAGCCACTGAAATGCCAATTTCATCTATGTAAGTAAGTCGACTTTCAGATCGTCTTGTAAACATTAAAATGTAAACAATAGACGGGCAGACGCAAAGCTTGTTGCACATTGTTTTCGTTTTGTTTTAAGGTTGAAAGTAAACGAAAGGTTATTATATGCTAGTATACTAACGAAATATAAATTATATAAACTAACCAAATATAAATCTACAAATTAACCAAACTTAAATTACATAAACTAAGCAAATATAAATTATATAAATTAACCAAATATAAATCTATAAATTAACCAAACATAAATTACATAAACTAGGCAAATATAAATTATATAAACTAACCAAATATAAATTAAATTATACAAAAGTAACCATAAAAGATATACTTCAAAAATATCTACAATTCTGTATCGGCATGCATTATACTATACATTGTGAACTGGAATTTAGTTCTCGTTCCTACCTTGTCTCGATCATTGTAGAAATGTTCTGCGATTCAAACAAGATCAATGGCTTGGGGCTCGGCTACCCATGCTCATAGATAAACGTGAGAAGATACTTATTACCGGTGTAGTTGTGGCTATCCTAACCCTTATCTTTCCGTTTAATTTTTCACCGTTTGTTATCTTGAAATGCTGTAGAAGTCGAAATAACGAATCCCTATCAGGTGTACCTGCTTGTTCTTACTATCTAGCTAGAGCGAACACAGTGGTATAGGCAACAGTCTGCAGCAAGCCCCGCATTACGGGCTACCTGCACGGACTATCTCCCATGCATACTCGTGTAGACTTTAAATTGTAGACACTCGTGCACTCTACTGACATGAATTCTACAGACGGTACCGCATCTATATGGTGTACATATGCATTTTTGTTTCCTCCGTAGCAATTTGTATTTGCAAACAATTAACATTTTTCACTTGAATTAGTAAAGGATAACATTGACATTTGCGAGTAATAAATGAATTATTTGTGGAATTATGTAACTAACTCTTTAATTAAATAGAAAATTCTGTTATTATTCGCAAATGAAATATTAATTTGATTTGCGAGCGTAGCGCGACTTGTACAATAAAAATTAGGCGAAGCACATGAATGTGAATGTAAAAATTCTAATCTATATTTTTGGAAATTGTTCCTTGTCAATTTAATCCTACAAATACTGTTACGTAACATTTAGCTGTAAAAAATATTTATACGAGTACGGTGTTTTTAAACAAGGTATACTGTTCCATATTCGTTTCCTCAATTATTTTATATTATATTACTTTATTTCATTACCCGATTTATGGAACACGAACGACATAATACGAAAACGGTGTTTCATAATAGGCCCATACTCGTGATTAACTACATTAGTGATATTATTTTTTATTCATGTTAAATAAATGTATCAAATTTCATGACATTATATAGAAACATCAACCTATCGAACTGTAGTATAAACATTCAACAATAATACTTTTAAGTTGTAATAAAATCGATGATAACCTTACATCCTATGAAAAACGTTGTAAAAATAATATGTAACTTTATCTTAACAACTTTTCTGGGTGTCGTGTTTCCGCCAAATTCGTGCACCAATACGGTTACCCTCCGAAATCGGTGAAATGGTTTTCGACGATCGATCCGTGCGTTGTTAAACAATTGGTGGAACTGGGACCATTGATATTCTAAATCTATATTTCATCACCCTGTGGAAATTATGTGCTCTTAGGCAGGGACCAGAGCAACGGAGAACGATTTCGAAAGTTTTATGAGATCGGGATCCTTCCCAAAGTTCGATCCCCGAACTTTCCGTTCAACCGATCCCTTCTGTTTGCTAAATAATCGTTCCAGCAGCTGTTACTGTTTTTTTATTGTCATTGCCTTTCGTTTATTGGCAAAAGATGGACCGGCGCAGCTATTGATCTTATATTTGGAGGGGGTGAAAGTAGATATCAGTAGATTAAACCCGTGATGGCCAGATTGAGAGTGTCACGCGTATGTGGTAATTTTTTAAATAAACGACACTCCTCAACACATTCGCATCGACATATTTTTCCTTAAATTTTCATATAAATTGGGGTATTTTAACAATGTAACACTTCTCGCAAAACGAGAATTTTCATTTCCCGATGCCAATTTGGTAACATATTCGAAAAGATAATTATAATACAATTTGATATCAAGAATTGTCTAATAAGATATCTCAAGTGCTTTATTCAATTTCACTCCTAGAATTCGATGACATAAGAATCGATTACGATTTAAATGAAATAAATAACATTTATGATTTTTTGAAAACGCAGTCTTAAATAAAAAACTGTTATCCTTTTTTCGACTCATTTTTCCACGTAGAATCTGGCCGCTTACGTTTTGATTTACTTATAAAAATTACGGATGAAATTTTGTTCGAGAAATTCGATATCTTTAACCATAGATTGTCTTCTTTATATTTTTCGACATATCTAACCAAACTAAACTAAAATAAAATCTCAAGAGCATAATAATTAATAGACCTACTCTAGTCCACCACCAATCTCATTACTTTTTCCACGCGTCCAGTGAACTTCGCCTCGACCATTTCATCGGCTAAGGTCCGCGCGAAGAAATTTTCAGGAATACAGTCTCATTTTTGCGGGCGGGGTAGGGGGGGTGGGGTCGGTTAAATAACCTCGTTATACCGCGATAACAACTCCCTTTGAAGCTGACAAAAACCAGCCGTGCTTCTCGCTCCGGCGTTTCTTTAGCTGGCCTCGGGTCTCTAGCTGACGGCAAAGCGATGTTTTGCGTCGCTCGCCGAGGACCCACAGCCTCTCTTCTACCTGGTTCCGACGACGAGTAGCGGAGTAAGACCTATTTACGAGTCGAAAATCTACTGCGGAAAGAGGATCTCGAGAGAGGAAAGAGTGCGGAGAGTCGGAGTCGGAATAGGGTAGGCCCGAGGGTTATCTTGATTGGGATATGGTAATGTGGGTGGTGGATAGTTAAGGGGCAATTTCTATGGGTGCTAGAATGCGCACCGGGGTTCAATGCGCGTCGGAGTAAGCGATGGGGAGACGGTGGGGGCCGCGGGATCGGTAGAGACAGAAATAAGAGAGACCAAGGCGAAAAAGAAAAGAAAAATAGTGGCGGAGAGCAGAGAAAGAGAGAGAGAGAGAGGGAGAGAGATAGAGTCAACTGTGAAAAGAGAAAGAAAAATAGTGGCAGAGAGAGAGCATAGAGAGAGGGAGAGAAAAGGAGAGAGTCGACCGTGAAAAGAGAAAGAAAAATAACGGCAGAGAGCAAAGGGAGAGGGAGAAAGAAAGAGAGAGTCGACCGTGAAAAGAGCGAGCAAGCACGGCGCAAAGAGAGCATCGTGAGGATCGAAGAGGAAAGAAACACGAACTAGGCGGGTAGGCTGCCGGCATGCTAATATCGGATTTTCCCAGCGCGTTCGGTCCGTTCGCTCGGGAAACCTTTATTCCTCGTTTTATTTCCGTTATGCGGACGGATGTCGATGGATAGCCGAAAGAAAAAAAAAACGATCCGAACACGCCATGGACAATTTCTTTTTCGAGAGTTCTCGCGGTCGGCTTTGCTCTACGAACGCCGTGCCTAAACTTCATCGAAACTGACGGGCGGGTCATCGAGACGTCCACGGCCGAACTTCCTCTTCTGCTTCACAGCCATTTGTTCTACGGAACTTTTTATCGAACTTGCGAACTGTAATATCTTGTGCCCGGTCTATCTTGAGTGTTATTGGAAAGAAATTAATATTATTGTCCTTTGCACAGTGGTTCTCAGTTGTATTAAGCGTTTGCGAATCGAGATGATGGAAAATTAGTGTTTTTTGCTTGAAATATGAAACGATTATGGTAGAAACGTTCTGATTAATATTACGTAATTTTGAGCTCTTAGACCTGGCCAATAATAAAATTTCAATTGTAGTTAAAGACTCGAGCAAAAATTATTGTGTTAAAAAGTAGCGAACTATTGACGAACAAATATGTAAAATAAATAAAGTAGTTAGTTGGTAAAATATATTTTTTAAGATCACGTTGTAATGATATATTTACTGCTTCCTCTGTTTAAAAATATTTTTCATAGCCACCACGTAAACTTTACACGAAATGGATTAAAGTCAAAGAAGTCATGTCTCAACTATGAGATAATATTGTCATAAATATATAGAGCAATTAATTCGTCACAAAATTTTAATTATATCTCACCAGTACCCAGCGAACTTTACGCATTTACAACATTAAAATCAGTCGCTGAAATATAAAATTCTGCATAATCGAATAACATTATAACACTGCATTCGACTTATCAAAATTATTCAAGCTTATTCAATTTATATCTCTCACAACTGTGTCGACAGAATTTGCAGAAACGTTGGAAAGTATCATATCCTACCTTAATTAAAGCACAAGAAATCTACTCCGGCAATGCCGCGATTCATTCGCTCCTAATGATAAAGTTTCCGCGAATAACGTGTCCGTTTACCGCGAGTATCTCTGTACACCGCGCAATATTATATCGACGCTTCTATAACTTTGTTCACACTAAACCTACCGACATCTCATGTATAACTACTCCTACCATGCGCGGTCAAATGACCGCTTAAAAAAAAAACATATGTATCTTAATATAGAAAGAGATTTTAGCCAATTGGATAGTAAAGAAAATATTTTTCTAGTGCTACGATAAAAACTCGCTCCCCGCTTTTCTATTTAGAAAGTTTTATTTACCTTTCATCACATTTTTTACAAATTACAGCATTTTGTATTGCACATTTTCCACATACGTATTTTTTACATTTTATACAAATTTTGACAGTAAAAATCAGTTAGTACATCTTAAAGTAGAGACTTTGCCCTTTAAAACCTGCTAAGCCCCATTGTTTTATCATTTTCGGAAAAGAAGATACAGCTCCTTGAATATGAATATAGAAATTACAGCCTATTCAAATCGGACACCACGGGCCGATTTTGGCCTCCCGGCTTTCCGAACGTAATCGGCGCTCCCGAAGGGTCAAGTTAACAAACGTCTAGGGCAAACTAAAGAGGAGACTTTGCTCTACAAAACACGCTAATTTTCATTACTGTACGGTTGTTTTTAACAAAGTTACGATAGTTCAAAGTTTAACAATCCTCCCATCGACGAACCATCTCATCTCCCAAAGATAGACCTCTTATCTCCGAGACATAAACAGTACGCCGCCTGACCAGCGACCATCTCAGAGATCGCTTCCAGTATTATCGTATAAAGAACGCTATGCATTTCTTCCATTCGCGCGTTTTTCTACACTGTAGATCCACAATTACATTGTAGACTCGTAAAACAATTTCTGGCGTGCGCTTATCGAAGAATATAGTCGTAAATAACATGAATTTTTCAAATGGTCAAATGACCGCTCGTGGTAGACTAGACATGCTATAAATTTTTTTTGGAACGTAAGCAATAAAGAGAATTGTGAATATTGAAAAATGGGTTGTATGTATGTTATAGGAAAAGTCAAGAAGCTACATGGTGATACAGTAACGTTGTATACGAGAAATTCTAAACGAAATTTCAAAAACGGTCATTTGACCGCGCATGGTAGGTTTAGTGTTAATTTCCTCGATACGTTGATAACAACGACCGACGAATTTCCATTCGAGCCGCCATTCCGAGTCGAGCGTTCGGGAGCTTGAAAATAATTCAGCTTTCGATACGTTCCCGAACGAGAAGAGGCGGCGGCGGTCTGGTTGAATCGATCGCGGCAAAGTTATTTGGGTTGAAAAAAGTGGAATTTATACCGGTTTCGCTCGGGCACCGCGAGACAAGCCCGACGCGCAATTATACATCGAGTAGCGTAATTATCAGTTGCTTTTTCATGATTACGCGAAGAGGTGGTGTATCAGTTTCATCAATTACCCGCGAGGACCGTGTCTATCCCCGGTATCCGTGGTTGCAAGCTATCGGGAAATGTTACGTGAATGGGTAACGAAGGCACTTTGTCCGCTTGGTTGCCGAGTTACGCGTCAAAGGGACCGTTTCCTACGTATCCGACGACGATTCTCGTATTCCCATTAATATCCTCGGGTTTTTTTTTTCGCAGCGCCAGTAGCAGCAAAGGCGTTAGGGAATGATTATAGGGAGACGATGGCCTCCTCGGCGCTCGGGCTCGTCTCTCTCGTATGTGGGCCAGTGGAATGGCGCCCTGTTGCTTTTAGTTGATGAACCGTCCCTATTTCCAACGGTTTCCCTTCTGCCTGAGCCGGTGTTGTTGCCGTCGGCGTTGGTATTGGTGCTGCCTGGTGTACCCCTTGCGCCACCACCGTTGCTCTCCGTTTTCGCCGAAAGCTTTGCGATTTTTACTGCCTCGCCCACTGTTTTTTTCGAGTTTCCTCCACGTCCAAAAATATCCTCCGCCGGTGTACACGTGCACGGTGTGCATCCATTCAGCTTTTTTTTCTATCCCTTTTTAACGAGTGATTTCCACGTCGCCGGGAAATACTCGATGACCTATTTACCTCTGTCTCCGCGGCCTTCTTTTATATACTCTGAGGGATGAACGAAGACGGAACTGTTCGCGACCGATGCGTTTCTCATAATTTCGAAACGATGCCGTGTGACAAGAAGGATAAGAAAAAGACAATCAATCAACTAAGTTCTCTGCACACCTTTTGAAAATTTATAACCTACATATAAGTTACTGAAATCTATGAAAGACATTTTTTAACCTGCACCATGGTCAATCATCATCCTTAAGATTTTCCTAAGTGTTAAATAGAAACTGTACTTGATAAGACAATAGTTTTTAACGAAACGTGTTACTCGTAGTTTTAATATTATATTAAAAGATATATAACATTCTGTTATTTATATCGATCATCACATGGACGCCGGATATATCCGACACTCGTTCCGGAAGGGTTAAATTTTCGTTACATGCTCGGATGAAAAATTCAGGACACTTGGCGTAGTTTTCAAAAAGTTATTGTGCTTCTAAGGGTGTAACTTTTTTATAAATCGAAAATGAGTGAAGAAATAATTGTAACAATGTCATTTGAATTGCGACCAGGTCTGCCGCAACAGCGCCGAGCGATCTCTTTCGCGGGCAGCTTGCGCGAGCGCGCGCGCGCGCGCGTGCAACAGAGATTAATTCGCGGAACGAATGGAAACTCTCCGGGAGGATTCCGCGAGTCCGGGGCCGTAGTTGAGCCGGCAGAAATAATTTCGAGCCCAGTTACTGTGCCATGAATCGCGCGCTTAACATAAACAAATAGGCCGGGCCGGGCTGCTTAAGAGAGTCGTTAAGGTGTTCAGCTGCGCGCGTACATTACTCACGCGCGCCTCGGCCTCTGTGTTCTCCGAGGCGAGTACACCGCGCGCGCGGGCCTTATACGCGCGTATTCACCGGTCCGTCTGTTTTCTCTGTTTCAGGTAAGTTCCGCGAGACGTAAACGGCGGTCGGCCCCTCCCCTCCGGCGAAGTTCCGGCTGTTATCGTAAGTAATGTCTTCCATTATCAGCGTCGGCCCGCTCGAACCGGGCGCATCGAAAATATCCATACGAGCGAGAGAGAGAGAGAGAGAGAGAGAGAGAGAGAGAGAGAGAGCCGGCGTGTACACGTACACAAAAACACGCGCACACAAGAACGCGCACACGGTACACGAAAAGTTTTCGTAGCTCGCGCCCGATATTGTTCTGTGTGTATGGTATACGCGCCGGGCCCCGTTCTACTTAACCAGGCTTCGGCGGAGCAGAATTTTCCGCGTTAAACGTGCCACCGGGCTACGAGGCTATGCAGAATCAAGCGGTGTCGGGGAGCACTTTGAATTAAAAGCTCAAATTGCGTTCCTGTCGACGACATTTTAATTACCGGCCGCAGCCTTCATGTGAAACAGGGATTTCAGTTAATGAAACCTTAGGCAAACTGGTCGCTGCTAGCCCACTCCTCGTCGTCGTCGTCGTCGTCGTCGTCGTCGTCGTCGTCGCCGTCGCAATCCTCGTCGTCGTCAAGAAACTTGCAAGCGTTCCTTTTGATTCCATCCCATGCCACGTCTCGTTCGAACCTTTCGACGTTCAGATCCGTCGGCCCGACGAATTCCGCAGACATTACCGGGCTCTGTAAACGCATTAATTGGGCGTCGAGGGCTGGTGGCGCGGCTTTGATCTCGCGATCGTCCTTGATTTCTTTCGACCCTTCTTACGGAACGATGTCGTGTCAACGTTTCACGTTTCACTTTCGCCGTTTCTGCGTCGCTTTATCGATTGTCGCTCGTAATCGTGCTGCAGAGACACCGCCAAATATTAGGTTGGAAACTATGAAACGGGCGTTTCTGTTTAGTCTGTGTGTCGGTTGCGGCGTCCGTTCCATAGTTTCCAACCTAATAATACAGCGCGACTCGCTTTCGAAATCGACGAAATGAGAAATGGTTCAGCGTAAATTTTGGCTGTGAAATATTTTACAAAATAATTCATTGGAAAATGGAAAGTAATTTAATGAAAGATGTCGGTATTTTTACTTATTCTTTGAGAATTGTTAACGCAGAGTTAAGCTACAGACGTTGAAAGATATCGAAATCTATAGATGTCTCAGTTATATTTAATTATTCATAGCATACAGCGTTTCAGATTTACAAGTTGCATTTTCTTTAAAAAAATCCAAGTCATTCGGTTTAGTCTTGAAAAAGTTATTGCGTTTTAAAAGCGTACCGACACAATTTTTAGCCAGGGTGTTTTATTGGACTTTTTAACACGGAAAATAAAAGAAAAGATAAAACAAAATAAAAATACTTGATATAATAATTAGCTATTACATTACAACACGTAAAAATTTCAAAAACCAGACGCTGTATATAATTTAATGTATGATAATATGGCTTATAAATTCAAATGTTACAGCATTCGCGTAATTCTGCCTAACAATGAAAATGAATGGTACACATCCACGTCCGCGAACGTGTTAATCATGCTAGCTGCGACAGTGGCGTAACGTTGGAACATTTTTTCCCTAAAAGGGCACGAAATTTGCTTTCGAAAATTCGAACAACAGCGAGAAAGATTGGAAGATCGAATAGCTTCGATTTATTCGATTTAATCGATTTATTCGATTTAATCGATTTATTCGATTTAATCGATTTATTCGATTTATCATCGAATATTTCCGCGCGACACGTCGTGGAATCTATTTGAATCGATTCTCGATCGGGCCGATAGCGGTCTGAAGGATTTAGAGGAGATTCAGGGCAACGACTTCCTGGCACGTTATGCGTGCAACGATAATGGCTGATGTGGATTGACCGAACTGACCAGTGATTTACCGTTAATGGTTGCGCGCCGTGTATTAGGATGAAGTTTGTCATCTGATGGATGGTGGTGGTCCCACCCCGTGAAATTCGTTCGAGGGTTTAATAACTTCGTTGTGATGAAGGTACGTTCCGAAATTGTATTGGACTTTGCTGGGAACAACGTGGTTTGTTCGGTGACGCGTAACAGTTGCACACCGGTCGGAAACTGGTTAATGTGGACGTCGCACAAGTTGACAGCAATCGTCACTGTTCTGCGAATTTATAATATTTCTTTACATGGAAACGTTGCCATTGGTGGAGTCCGATTTTCTTCGAATTGGTATAGGCTGACCTGTAAGTGAACGAACACTTAAATTATTTGTGATACGATGTTTAATTGCAAGCGACTTGTTTTACTACTAAATTCACACCTTGTAAAACACAATTCTAGCATTTGTTGATTAACATAATTTTGACATAACCTTATATTTTATAAGTGAAATATAAGATTTAGCAAATAGTAAAATCAATGTAAAACACTATTCGTAAAATGTACTTACAATTTTTGGTAAATTGTCAATATTTCAACAATTATAATGTCTAAAAATCCGGAATGGGCGGTGCCACGCCTGAACGGGGCGTGGTCAGAACCATAGGGGCGGGGTCAAACCCAAAAGGGATCTTTGATTTACTGATCTGTTTCAATTACCGAGATCTACAAAATGGATTTTATACATTCTTATTATAGGCTTAGATAAAAGGGTTCAAAAATATTTGTTTTCTTTTATTTTCTACTGTTTTAGCCAATATTAATTTTTGCAAGAAGATTGATTGTTTACTAAACTATACTCTCTAAAATTTTATAACAATTCAAGTCTCCTGCTCAGATTCTATGTTTTAATATTTATTCCGTATTAAAAAGTGTCCGAATATTTTCGTGACCGACTGGTCATATTTATTTCAACGTTCAACAGTTAACAAGCCAGTTAATTAATCATTATCAATTATCGCATCACTTACCCAGTGCATGAATACTTAATTAAATGGACAGACTTTTTCAATCGTTACCGATGCAGTATTTTCTGTTAAAGGATCTTGTAAATTATAACATCATATTGCACAAACTTTATACAAAATGGAGGTACAAATTATTCATTACAAGTTGCGATACCGACCCATTACGTAGTACGATGTTAATTAAACGAATCCGGAGAAATTAAATATTTTAATTAAACGAATGAAATGTGTAACCAATTATAAGCAAAAACGAAATTGGCATCTGATATGCCGGGCTAAAATTTAATGTGAAAGGGTTGGCGTAACAGGAGAAACTCATTCATTGGAGAGTGTTACAATGTTTATTCACTGGCCAGTTCGTCCAATAACGTGTCTTCCCCAATTCTGTTACCATTTATTGTTAATAACCGAAATGTGTTCGTTTCCAGTTTTGAGTAAAATCAATATTTCGGTAAAGAATAATTACACGATCTAAATGATTGAAATGTCCGCCATGTATTGTTATCAACAAGTGTACGCCATCTTACCAGTAATATGCATATACATATTAGGTTGGTGCATATGAAACGTCGGATGTTTACGTGAATATATAAAACTGTATATCTTTTCTCAAAGGCTGTCGATTTAATCAAAATATGCTCCGTTTGCTTTACTACACCCTTTTCAACAAGATATCAATACAGAAATGCCTGCCTTAAACAAATTCTGATTTTTAGAATTAATAAATTCTGATATGGAATATTTCAGATATTTATATACTATTTAGCCCGTAAAAGCTCGGGCAGATTTTGAGCAGTTTTAGGACAGTGTTGCCATTATACGTTGTTCGGCTGAACAATGTGACAGCGACCTGTCATAAATAATGTCAGGATTAAGAGAAATAGAATGAACTCCAGCATGAAAAACGGAAACACATGAGTTTTTCTTCTCTGACGTCAGCTCTCCGGTAAGACGTTGCCAGTAGGTTCGCCCTCGGCGCGTGGCTGTTCCATTACCCACCGCGCGAAGCATGTTGAACAGCTCTGCCTTGTACGATTCCAAATTGAGACTAGTCACAACCATAATCACGCGCTCGAATTTTACCGCATTTTCGTAACTTCCCCACTTCCTTTCGGACATTAGAGACTATTAACCCTTTGTGCTCGAAGCCACTGCCACTGGAAATCTGAAATAAGTCTTCTATATTTTATAAAATGTTATATTTTACTTCATTTAATTTCGCAATTGTTTTGTACGACGTATGCGTAGTTTTTGTCGGCTAAACAGTATGTAAATTGAGACAGTCTGAAAAATTCCATACTACAGTTTATTGATCCGAAAAATCAATATTTCTTGAAGACAGACATTTATGAATTAAACTCGCGTTGGAAAAAGTGTATTAAAACAAATGGAGCACATTTTGATTAAATTAATAGCTTTTGAGAAAAGATATGCGGTTTTATAAAAAACATAAATGTTAATAATTTTACATAAATGTTAATTGGGTGTGGTCATATCAGACGAATAGACGGCAAACAATGTGCTCATATCGGATGAATTAGCAATTAACGAAGAACATCATTGAATAGGCAATTATCGATTTTTGTGGAACTGTGTACGTTTATATTTTATAATTTAGTCAAAAATAATTGTAACGCATTGTTTTAGCAACGATATAAAATTGTACAAGGTGGAATGACTCCTTTGAATTCTTATGCAGCTTCAGATTGATAATATTAATATTATTTCGCGAATTATCATAATGTATAGAAAGGTAAATATTAACAGAAGATATCTTTTTCTGGCTATTGTGACCAAGATATCTTTGTCTGGTTTATTATGAATAAGAAAGCAAATAATCTAGCTGAAATAACCACATTCTCAAATGCCATTTATATTGTGCAAATTCCATATAATAACACATGTAGGTCGCACAAGAATAGCTAAAAGCGCAAACATTAACGCGATTAAAGCTCCAGCTCTATTCTTCTTATAAAGGTAGTTATAAACCCTGGTATTATTATAGCAATTACTCTTTGAGATTTTTTAGTTATTATAAATCGTATAAGGTCGGATCAGTGGAGCCTTAGTGATATATATACATAAATGTCTCCCGAGGTTCGCTGAATACGTAAAAGCAAAATTAATAGCTTAATTTTTAATAAATTAATAGCAGAATTTTAATAGCTAAAATTAATACGTTGATTTTGATAGAATGAAAATAATTCGAACAAAATATTTCATTAATCTACTGAAATTTATTACGTAACGCGATTCTTGATTCAAATCCACCTAAATTGAAAATTTATTTACAGCACCCCTTACTGTCCAAAGTTTGTAACAAACAGGTTCTTAATTTTTTACTTTTTGTATTGTCTTTATCTATCTAACATGGACAAGTTCTAATCGAAGTTGAGTTCGGTATATTCTCTCGCTGATCTTAAAAGTCGGTTTGTCATTATGTCACGGTGCGGCCGTTGATGCCGCTATAATTGCACATAACACAAGCCGACTGCTGAAAAACGTGCACGTGCACAAAAAAACGTCGGTGCATTTTTCGTTGCGACCAATCGAGACATTTTCGCGCGAAATGCCGCGGCGAGGCTTTTATCGTCGCGGTAAATGACGTACGAAGTGAACGTTTAAGTCGTTTCGTCGCGATGCGGCGCAATTGTGCATCTTTTTCTGGAACGAGTACCAGCGATGGGGATGAGGACAGGTTTTCGGGAGTTTCTGTGCTCGCTCCTACCATTCCAATTTTCCTAGATTGTATCGAGTTCACATGCATGAAGGTGCCGTTTCAAATGAGAAAATTCACGCGGCTGGAATGTTGGTGCGAATTCACTGAAAACAATAACCATTGTCTTGTGTATCTTTGGTGGTCGAACAAAGCTGTACAAATCGGAGATATTAATTTGCGGGAAAGCGCAACTCCATACGTACGTATACATAAAAGTTAAAAGAATTTTTCATATTGTTAACACTTGAGTGAAATTTGATATTTTAATAAATATGCGTTTTATTAATTTCGTATTCTAATGAATATGCATCTTATTAATTTGATATTCTAATAAATATACGTCTTATTAATTTGATATTCTACTAAATATATGTCTTATTAACTTGATATTCTATTAAATATACGTCTTATTAACTTGATATTTTAATACATATACGTCTCATTAAATTGAAGTTATAGTGAAGTATATAACACACTGCTATATCGCCAGTATTGTCTCATTTAGTGAGTCGTCTTTCGTAGTCACTTTTCCTGACTTCATTGTGCCTGACATGCACGCCTGTTATCTCCACTCTTCTATGACATTACCGAAAGCACTCCTATTGCGTGTCATATTTGGGCGACCACGTGGGAGCGAGACGCTGCAAGTAGTCAGGTGGCGTAGTCCTCGGCATCGCCTTATAGCGTGCACTTAGGACAAATAGAAAGAGATCATTTCTGTGAATAAGGTAAACGCGTCTACCTTATTTCTGCGATGGCGTTAGTATAGGGGTGGGCTGTAAACTTATTCCGATCACTTTTCATTTAACCCTTTACCGTACTTTAACGAGTCGGACTCGTGATGGAAATTTGTAATAGTAAATCGAATTTTATTTTCTTGTCACCAATATTTAAACACTCGGGCAGATGTAAGTACACAGTAAATATAAAATTCTTGTTTCTTATAAGAAATTAGTGCGATTGAAAAAATACTAATCATAGTAATTGCAAACAAAATGGTACGGGAAAGGGTTAACTTCAAAGAAAAGGAACTTGTTGATTTTAGCTTCAGATAACTTTGAGTTTGTCCACTTCGAAATCATGCAACGCCGAAATCTCTAATTAACTATTGGTAAAAATTTTCTTTGCTACAAGCATATATTTTTATAAAGTGACATTTTACCGCGTTTAACGTGCGTTTTTTCTGCAGGGCGACGCGTCGTTAACGTGTTAATGCACCTTTCTCACGAACAAAGTGAACGGGCTGCGCACCTGCCGATTCACATACGGCAGCCTAATGTTTCCATATAATTATATCGATTTTGGTGGTGGTAACGAAATTTAGAGGCAGCTTGAAGCCAAAATGGAGGACCACCGGTCACTACGGAATGACCGTCGTTAAGCGGTTCGAAACAATAAATCTTGAAACCCTTTTTGCCACGTGCTGTAATCCTACAGTCAGCTTCACATATGTTACCCGCTTACGCGAGCATCCCCGTACAGCTTAAAACGTGTTTGTGGACAGGACGCCGCTGGGGAAAGTTGTTTCCGCTCGTGCACTAAATATCGTTCGGCGCTCGAACACTTTCGTCAAATAACGCTGCGAGCCGCGTACATTCTAAGGTGATTTATTTCTGATTCTATTAAACTCATTAATAGACTGCGGATTTACTTTTGGCGAGATAAAAATTGTCTGCGCTCGTTACAGAACGTACGAACCAAGCGCAAGTTCTTTCAGTTTGTTAACAATTTTAAGGAGATCAAATTAATACATTAACACTTTGCCGACCGATCGGGGAGATTTCCCACTTTAAACTTTAACGACGCGTTTCTCTTTCTCTGTTATTAGAAGTTACTTAGGATAAGACTATATTTTTTAATTCATTATAATATAGCTTTAAATAAATAAATAAAATAAATTAATGTATATTTTTAATTTCGATTTAACCCTTTGCGGTCGGAGCCATTTTAACTGGAAATCCGAAATATTTCTTCGGACTTACAGTGTCTCCATTTTATATAACCTGGAGCATTTTATACGTTATAAAATTGAATTTTATGACTTATGTAACAGATAATAGCTCTTAACAATTTTTTAAATATCAGTAAATTTGATGAAGATTATTTTAAAACGTGGCATCATAATTTTTAGAGGCCCTTGAGAGTCGCCATACGACCGCAAAGGGTTAAAAATCGTAAATTTTTGAAAATCGATATCATTATATTCATTGAACAGTTATAACTGTTGCGAAAAATGTGCCGCAAGCAGTACACGCGCAAAATGCCTAAGTCGCGTGATATTTTCGATCACATCTTAACCCTTAAATGCATGAATTAATGAATTTTATTTAAAAATTAGGGTTATAATATTTCAAATGAGTGGAAATCGGGAGAAATATTAAAAAAAATTATAAGTCATATCTTATAGGGTTTTTATTGAAAAATATTAATGATTCATTTTTGGTACACTATGCAAAATAGACATAAAAATTCTTTTTTTTTTCCTGACAAAAGTACTAGCAAATTAATAAATAAGAGCCTTACCTTTAGAAAATATTTTTTGTTTAACGAATACACCAAAATATTTCTAAATAATCCACTTCCAAAAGTACGTAAATGAACCCGCTATCAAGAATGCGCGCCAATTGGTATAACGTCAAAAAGATACAAATATTGAAGTCAAATGTCATTATTTTAGTTAATTTTTGCTAAGTCAATGGACAAAGGAATCACTGCCATTCAGCCAAATGTATCGATATCAAAACTGTTGTCGGGTATCCGCGCAAAAAGTTATTGATTCATTTTTGGGACTCTATGCATTTAAGGGTTAATGTGCCTTCCAACGAGTCTATCAATCCTGCAGCCAACGAGACAAGCGCGGTGTACAATGCTCGAGCAGATGTCGGCCATTATCGACGGGATCAATCGAATTCTATTCCCCGGTTGTCTTTCGCTGTCCGACGAAATGTCTTGCAGCGCGAAACAATAGGCGCAGGGGTGAGGGCGCCCGCCTTCCGAGGGTTAGGTTAATTAACTGGAGGAGAGCTATTAGAGTAATTTATCGGCGTTGTGCCTTGAACATGGACGGCGGAAAGCGGGACGGGCTACTTAGTGTGCGTGGATTTCAAACCGAGCCAGCCAGTCCGCAATACCCGTGCCGGGGCCGGCAAATCCGCGAACAATGGTTTCAACTCGGCGAAAGAGGGCGGCCGTCGTTGGTGACCAAAAGAAAAGAGGCGCCCCCCCACCGTAGGTGTTGGTGCCGTTGCCCGAATATCCGGACTACATTTATGAGAATCAATGGCAGATCTCGCCAGGAGAAACTCGTTGTCTCACTGGCTAGGCTTAGCCGCGGCATTATTATCGGATCTGCGCATGAACGATGCGTACTCATCTATTGTTCGTCGCGCGGTCTCGTAGAACGAAATAGCAGAATTTCCAAACGTAGTTTACAGATTCTCTAAACCTGAATACACTACTGCAACGTAGAGATTTGTAGATTGCTATAGTAATAATCCGTAGTAATTTACATCGAATGTTTAAAAGCTATATTTATGCGGGATTCCCTTATCGCGAGTCTTCCGAACGAGTATCTCGGTTGAAGAATCACTCAATTTTATATTTTAAATAAAGGACTACACACACTCAAACACACGCCGTTCACACAATTTATGTTATTTCATTCTGAATAAAATATATAGAAAAAAGGAATCGTCTAGTCCTATTAAAGAAAGTAATTAAATGCAAATTAACGCAGCGTGAAAGAAATCATAGTGCAAGAGGTTAATAGTTACGGAAGTTCTTTTGGCTTGTTGATATTTTGTTTGTATTATTACGTGTTAAATCATATTATATTCATTTATATTACAAGAACTCTTCATTTACCCTGCAAACTATAATAGTCGTTGTTCTTTCTGACATCCATAGAATGAATTTGATGTGAAATATGTGAATATAACCCCGGCAGAAGGATGAATTTGATCTGAAAAAAAGTGAATATGATCTGCAAAAAGATGAATTTGATGCGAAAAAGATAAACGTGGCTCGCAAAGGAATGAATTTGTTTCGAGATAAGGTGAATATGATCGAGAAAAGATGTATTCGAAGTGCAAAACTCGCACTGCTATTCGTCGTGTCTCCTTTAGGATAAATATTTGGACTGCGTCGATCTCCTCTCGTGCTTTTAGCCATCTTAAAATAATACCGAAAGCATTTTTAGCTTTGCAATGCTGCGAGGCAGCTCTGGCTTCTGCTGCATTATTATCCGTGTCGTCTTGTTTTTCATCAAGAATTGTCAAAACAATTTGATATTATTCATAAGTATAGATATTATTCACAAGAATATTGTTCTGGTTACAATTTACATATATCGTGTGCCAAACATTTTTAATTTTATTGTTTTCAATATTGTCATTATATTGTTTAATCTTTCACCTATCATTTTTGTTAAATGCATTAATTTCACAGTTTAAACATAACATTCCAATGATCCATAATCAGTTTATAAATAATAAATTAGAGATGATAGCTGCTCGTAATAATATATGCGCGAGAGGTATTTCTTTATCAACGGTGATCTTGGAGGACTGCACGAGCAGGGATTTGGACGATAAGGTAAAGAGTAGGTTTAAGAGGGAATATGACGAGTCAGTGTGAATACGGCAATTCGATCTGAGATTCTAAAGACGACGGTTATTTAAAGTGCTTTTTACGGTAGTTTGTATCCATAATTACTCCTTAAATTTAAACTTATATTGTCGGTACGAGAATAATCCTACATTTATCAAACATATAAATCATCGTAACTTACAAAACAGATTCTTTAAATTCCCTCTAATGTTTCAAAATAATTTTTCATTCAATTATAAATTTTTGTAAAGCAAAGATATATTTTTAAGAACAGAAGTGTCCGAAAAAACGAAATATATTTTTAGTGCTTCAAATCAAAGTTAGAGTATCCAATGTCCGCTTCAGCAAAGCAAAAATTGGCTGAAAGGCACAGATGACAATCTACCCTATTACAGAACACGCAGTTAACTTCTGGTTCCGCCCAGGTGATTTTATGTATATCTCGAGTGGTATCGAGGAGAGACGCGCGGATGCAGAAAGTCGGCTGGCAACCGGATATCCGGGCTACATGTAAAAATCAATGTCGGATCTCGGCATCGGAACTCGTTATTGCAACGGCGGACTTACCTAGAGTATCATCGCCGGATTCAAAGCTCGAAGGCGCGGATCCGGGGGCTTCTTGTATTCTGTAGAATTGGGGTAGAATGGAAGAGGGTTACGGGGCGTGCGCCGGATACAAAGCGACGGAAACTGAAAGATGAGAAACGCCGGCCGGAGTGATGTTGCTGTGATTGTTCGGCCGCGTTATGATAGAAGATGGCGCAAAAAAATATTCACGATGATGAGACGCCGTCGGAGACAAAGATGAATATATATTTTTTTTCTCTTATTTCTATCGATGCTGCGAGTTTCGAACTTTGGCGCCTTTACTGTATACACCGCTCTATATGACACTGAATTATGGTAGAACTCTATATCAGCAGATTTGGTGATTGACAGATTTATATTTACAGGTTCATTTATATTATATATATTATTATATATTTATTTATATGATATTATCTACTATATATATATAATATATAATATAATATCTAATAAAATCAAATATAATAAATATATAATATGATATATATAATATATATTTATTACATTATTATAAAATATCAATTATAAAGTCATACATCATATACATAATTTACCGACAATTAATTCAAAGACATTATTTTATTTGTCTACAGCGTATATTACCTAACTTGATGAATGTTAATATTCCTAAAATATTCTGCGCTTCTTTCAAAATGTTTAAAGTTGACTTAGACCCACCCTTTACTAAATCCTGCATTGATTTAGCGCCATCACGTTGCACCCGAGTTTCATTGCACCGGTTATCTCGCGTTATTTTTGCCACGATAAAAGATTCAAACTCGTACGTACATCCTATAGCTTTTTTGCGATGCTGTCGGTGCTTTACTTTTTGCCTCTGAAGCCGACAGTCTAGAATGATGTCGACAGTAGACGTCCTCCGTCGTCGTGGGATAAAGCGACGCCAAACCGCGTGCCGGTAGATAGCTCCAGTGGAGTAGCTTAGGACTTGAGCACCGGAACAAGATTTTTCCTCTTGGAACGATGTCAGTGACAAATCGCACCAGAATCGTTGCCCTCGTTCTTTGTCGTAGCCACTTTACCTTCTTCATACATATAGTCACATTAGAGTGTCATTTTCCAAAGGCTGCCAGGATCTACCCGTTCTCGACCAACACCTAATCCGTTCGCTCTTCTTTCAGCAGCTTACCGGAAATGAATTACTGTTTCCAGCGGTCCGGTATTTGGAGCTGAAATTTTTAACCAGAATTTACGGTCCAGTTTCTGCACAAAGCTTTTTATATTTTTGGGAATATATGGCAACAGCACCGGAGTAGTATTTTTACTTTTAGACAGTGTTATTTAACGTTTACTAAAAATAATTTATGCAAGAATTTGTCATCATTGCAGCTCTTCATTTATCTATACATTAATCGTATATATTAATTACCCTCATGAAGGTTAAAGTAAATGGCTCTAGATATTTTATGGAATTTGTCGAGTGTATGAAGCCAGACTTTTATGTTAATAAATACGAGGATCCCTAAAAGTATTAAGAGGGTAAACTCGACGGAGGCGCGTCGACACGGGAATTTATATATGTTCAATTATTTGATTTACTTGTCTAGACTATGAAGATCCACAAGAAGATCTAGGGGTTCTCGAGAGTCACTCAGGGTTCTCAAAAGATCCTCGCCTGCTCTCGAGAGTACTCGCACGCAAGGGGTGTCCGCTTCGCTCGAACTCGTTTCGGTCCGCTCCAATTTGCCTCGCTCTGCTCCGTCTCGTTTCGGTTCGCGCCAACTCTTTTCGGCGCGCTCCAACCATCAACTCGCTTCAGTCCGCACTACTAGAGACCGGTAGCCTTCCTACGCTTTTGCCTCTTCTTCTTCTTTCGATTCGCTTCTTTTCGTTCACTTCGTTCCTTTTCGTATTCCGCCGCTGGAGGGTTTCGCTTGCTCCTGCGGAGACGGCGACTCTTCAGGCGCTGTCGTCCCTGCTTTTGAAACTCAGACACCATGCGAGGGTTGCAATCATCAGTGTGCAGCTTTCTTCTTTTTTTTACTTTTCTATTGTAGAACGTTCCTTTATCTAATGCAAATAACGATAATATCAGGAGTATTTTTGGAATGGAAGAATCTTTTAGCCTGTTAACAGAGAATTAATTTTCATTCGGTTTGATTCACAGGTAGAACTTTTTCCGTCTTACTGAGAAATTATATTATTATGCTTAACGTAATACAAATAGTCGCTTTTCACTTGTTCATATCTCACTCTGGCAAAATATTTTATAAGATATTTAGAAAATATATAAATCGAATATTTCCAATATTCCTCCCTCATTTTAGACGAGAGGGAAATAGAGCATTCATAGTCTAATATTAGGTTGGAAACTATGAAACGGGCGTCGCAGCTGAACACAGACTAAACAGAAACGTCCGTTTCATAGTTTCCAACCTAATATATAGGGTGTCTCAAAAATGTTTAACAATTTAAAGATGGGGGATATCTGAGGTCACTCCAGACATCTTTTATCCTTGTAAAAATTTCTCTGAGCCATCGTTGAGTAGTTATTAAAAAAATACATTGACCAATGCCAGTACCGCCGACGCAAGGCTTCCGAGCCAATGAGTCGAACCGTGCTTTGCCCGTCTTCTCCGATAAAAATTTGATAAATCCGCACGAATAATATTCGAATGGTAGGTGAACGAATAAAATTCGGCCGTCGAACGTGCATCGTTCGAAAAGGCTTTGAAAGGCAACAACGACCGTTTTGGAGATTGTAGCGATCGCTCGTACTATAGAGGCGTTACGTGAGATGGACGTGGGCCGGCTTTCATAGACGGGAAGCCACGCAACTTTACGAGTTCGGGATTCGATTTTTCGATCTCTTGGTGCGCTGTTACGCATGCGATACGAGCCGCCCGGGATTATTTTACCACAGGCCGCACAGGGGGTTTGTAGAGACCGGGCTGTGTAAAATCCCCCGCATTCTTGTCTTTCACGATCACCTTGCACAAGCGGGTCGGTGCCGCGCGCGGTGACTGTTGACACCGAAGCTTCACGCGGCGCGCACAAGCCGAGGGTAACTTCAGACGCGCACGGTCCCCCGCGATGTTCAGACTTACGGACGCGCGGGCACGTTCCGTTCTCTCTTTCGCGTAATCCGGAACACGCGCGATTCTCGCACCGACTTTTATCGCTTTCCAATATTATTTCGAAAGTCGGAACTTTCGCTTTTACTTTCCTATACATAGTATATATACTGTTTCCTATAACAGTGCCATTTACGCTTCGCAACAAACACAGATTAAAATCATTTATTTACCAAACGTAGTAAAAGGTTAAAATATTAAATGGTTAGGTTAACCATTAAAACATAAATAATGTTAATCTGTGTTTTCACGGCCCCTTGCCGTGCCATTTTCTTTAGAATTAAAATAATTAGAAGTGTTTCGATGGTATTAATTTCAGAGAAGTGAATGCGTCTATATTTACTTAAATGTTTAAACACTGATAACAAGAGATCAGAATTTTCTGATCTAAAAAAACTGAATAGAGCGGAATAGTATTCAAACTTAACAGGCTTTTTCTAGAAATCTCCATCACGTGTCAGACTCGTCAAAGTATGGCAAAGGGTTAAGGCAAGCTCCGAGATCTGGGTCCAAAAAAACCCAGACGTGGTACAGTGTTATCGAGTGTCACAAGTCATTCGATAAATCTTGTCTTCAGCAATTACGTCAAGATAATGAAAACATAATTTAAAAAAAAATTATATTTAATGTACGACTTTAAGAAAAATTTCACCTTTGTCGTAACATTTATTTGCTTAAATATTTATTAACATTGTTCAAATTATCGAAAAGAATTTACAAGTTATTTTCTCTCCCTAATGTCGCCCTAATGTATTCACTCGTTCTGCATAGCTAGCTTTTTAATTTCACGAGAACAACTCAGTTTTAAATATTTATATATAAACGTTTATATATAAACGTTTTCATGCTTTTTCCTGTTCTTAATACTGCGATTCTCAGCATTATTGGTGCTGCAATTCGATTGTAAATTGTTTGAGCCAACGACGACGATTGCCATGCGCACATAGCGTTGCAGAAAGCCTACGGCTTTAAGTTAGCGCATGCCACAGTTAGAGGGTTAGTGAGTTTTACAACACGGATGACTGCGTCCTGCTATTTTTGAGGAAGTGCATACCGGCGGTATTTTCAGCAGTATTTCCAACGGTATTTTCATCCACCGTTTGCATTACGAGTCGTTCTGGACCAGAAGAATATTTCTCTGTTGAATTTCGTTGGAATCGTGTTTAAACATTTCAATTGAAATATTAAACATTTCGTTTAACGAACACATGTAATATTGATTTAAAGGCTACGATAAGTATGTCAGAATATTTTTTTATTTGTATAGAGCCTGGAACAATAAAAATAATAGGCCCAAAATGAATCACATCAAAAATTGAAGCGCCATTTGACAAATAGATTTACAAATAGATAAAATAAAAAATATATAAATTTATACATTTATAATAAATAATATATTAAATAGATTTACATTTGATTTATTTTGATGGTCGTTATTTCGCGAAAAAATATATTCTAGTTAAAAAAATCTCCGGAGGGTTAAACGATCATAAATATTCGATAATGAGTAGAATGACAGCAAATACATTGATCAAATATAAAAGGTATAAAATATTCGTTTTATGCCAGATATCATCACGCAACACAATTCCAAATCGTAAATTAATATCTCGGCAAAACGGAGTGCTAATTATTTTTCGTAATAATTATATCGTCGTTAGGCGACTACAGGTGAGAGGTTTCATTACAATTTCAAGGTTCTTCGCAGCGGACGGTGCATTAGCCGACGAATAAAGTCAACCATCGGATCCGGGTGTTTTAAGTGTTGCCGGTGACAGTTAATCGATTTTCCCGATACACAGCCGGATGATCGGTCTTCGTGGTTCGTTTGATCTTCCGTGGGTTAAGCGAGTTAATGGCTTTGCGACTCACCGATCCATTTTTACGTTCGTTCGCCGGCAATTTGAACTGTGTGTATCTGCCATCCGCGACGAGCAGGAGGAGGAAGAGGAGGAGGAGGGGGGGGGGGCGGGCATGCCCGTGCATGTGGCAGGGATTTGCACGAGAAATGTTTCTGATTGTTTTGTTCTGGTCCGCCGACATCGAAGAAAGTCCAAACTGTTTCCAACAGGGATAAGACTCCCATCGAGTAAACATTGGTATAAGTTCTTCGTGTATATATGTACAGTCCGTAAATATATGGTTGGCTTTTATATAGATTTTATTAGTATGTCGATTGATAAATCAGTAGTTCTTGTTGTTGACGGATTATATTATTAACAATAGACACTTATAATTAACCTCTTAGGCACGGCTGGATTTTGCGCAAATAAAGTTTTTCACAACTGAATTACCAGTTTTCTTAATATATATTTTTTTCCGCGTAGCTATATATAGTATTAATTATTAATCGTTCACTTTAATAATTAATAAAACAATTGAGTAAAGCACGAGACATTCACGAAAGCCACTATAGTGTCACGACTAGATTGTGTATCTTTACGCGAATATGCATTTCCGGAGATCATTGCATTTTCTTTGCTAAGAGACTCGTAAAGTCTTCAACGAAACTCCACTTTAATTAAATACAAACGCAAAGCAGTTAAATACAAATTAATCAGTACGAACTAAAAAATGAAGAATTGACAGTTCGTTTTAATCATCGGCGCATTGATCGTTTCTTTTCACTAACCCCACTCAATTTCTGGACTTTTCGTGACGAGTGTATTCGTCACGACAAAGCTAAGAGGTCAATTATTTTACTTTTCGTCGTCTATAAATTACATATTATTACTATTAACATACTGTTGCGCGGAGGGTTACAGCGTCGGCCGTGTGCGACGATTAAATACCGCGCCTACCTCGCGATAAATTAATATGTTGAGGATGTAGTTAGTGGTGAAGTGCGATGGAACAAGGGTGCCGTGTTTAACTAGGTTTTAGTAATAAAAAAACGAACAATTATCACAACTATAATAACTGTATACAAAAATGTTGGTTGTCGGGCGAGATGAGAAGTCACCGAGTGCAAAGTGTGAAGTGATTGAAGGTACGCTTCTCATCTTCCGAATACGCCTTCCTATGCAAATGGTGTGGGTGGAGTCAGTTTCTCATTGGTTGCTTAAATAATATTAAGACCAATGATTTCCAGAAAAATGGCCAAGGAGAAGGGACAGCAAAAATCTGAGAATTCCCAGGTTCACTGTCTCCAGAGTCGCTGTCGCTGGCCCGCACCGTTGTCCATGGCTACATCTGGTAGGGGTTGCTGAAGGGCCGAAATTTTCGACGATCTGTTATCAAAAAACTACCTAAGACCATACAATGATTCTTTACAAGACTGATACAATTTTAATACTTAACGATTTACAGCAGCTCACTAATGTATTCAAACATTTACTTGAACGGAATAACTTTCTAAAAATTGGCCTATACAATTTTTTTCGGCATGGAACAATTCAATTATTTATTTTACTTTTTGTCGCCTATCAATTACATATTACTACTATTAACATACGATACAACGATTGTTTATAAAACTGATGCCATTTTGGTACCTGTCAATTTACAATAGCTCACGAATATATTCGATCATTTATTTAAACGGAATAACTATCTAGAAATTCGCCTATACAATTTGTTCGGTACGAAACAACTCAATTACGATCGACAAGTAATTCCACCGTTCCGCGAGCTATCGCGAATCTTGCGCATGTTATTTTTTTTACACGAATGCCGCATTTTGCAAAATACGTTGCTACGAACCGTCCGAAAAGCGGTTCGCATACCGCAGTAAATTCCCGCGGAACGCAGCCTTTCTATCCATGGCGCGCGCATTCTGCCACGGTCCGCTCCCTCTGCGGGTATTTTGATAATTTTGCATCGGTTGCATATGCGCGGAGTCAGCTGGGCCTCTCATTGTTTCCCAAACCCGATCGTTTATCCGGGGCAGTTTTAGCGGGTCGCCGACTCGCCGGAAAGTAGTAATTCCGTTTATTTACATTGGTAATATTGCGCGCGCGCGCTCGCTCGCTCACGCTCCCAGTTCATGCTCTCGCGTTTCCGCTGATGTGTGCGGGGGCGGCAGAGATCCGACATCGGCGAAGAGACGGGAGAAACGTACGGGAATACGACGGAGCGGCCGTCAAGCAAACAGGTATGCTTCAGAATCAATATTTGCTCGATACACGACGGTGCTCTGCTCTGAATGCACCCCCCGTCACACGGACCCGTGCACGAGCACACGTCTCCTCTTACTTTCTGTCCGCCTCGCCTCGCTCTGCTCTACTCCGCCTCGCCTCACTCCGCTCCGCCTCGCCTCGCAGGCAACGGCTGCCACGTTTTCCTACGATTCGCAGCCGCCGAGCATCGAACGCGACCGGGCTCCCACCCGAAACTTGGGATTTTCGGTCGCGTTTCGGCTCGATCATCCCCGCACTATGTACTTCGCGGAAACGCTTTTCCTTCGTTTTATTCAAAGCGTGCCTGCCCCCCCTCTCTCCCTTTGTTCGCTGTCTTCCGTCAGCGCACCAAATTGAATTCTTCCTCTATCCCACTGTTAACAATATCCTTTTGTCCGGCTCGAAGTCAAAGTTCTAAGGATAACCGCTGGGACTACAGTTTGCTCTAGTCAGCTGGAATTTTGCTCAGGCTTTTACCAACGTGTACACTGCCCTTCGACAGCAACTCCTTGAACATTGCAGAATGTACGGTGCGTGTACGGTGTGGAAGCAAACGCTTATTTTCTTGGATATCGTCGATCAATATTTATCGTCGAAACGTAGTGTAACTTCTTTAGATCTTTAACACTTTGCACTTCAGTGGCGCTCTGCGGCGCCATTCAAATTATTGTAACACGTTCAAAAATGATTTCTATAGATATCGCTGAAGCTTAGATTTGAAAAATTGTCGAAACTTGAAAACATAGAATAAATTTTCGTATGTAAAATGGAAATACTAGAAACCAGAACAATTATTTTAGGTTTGCAGTTCAAATGGCTTCGCGTGCAAAGGGTTAACTCGTGAAAAGCGGTGGATTGATTCATTTTGGCCCAGAGTATTTGAATCGTTCTTTTAATTGCACAATTATTCAGTAATATGTTTTGAAATATTGCCGGATAAAGCTCAGAATTGCCATAAGTAGTACAGATGCGAAAATGGTGCGCCATTAATAAGTGATCACAGCATAAGAGAACACAGTGAAATGAGCTTTTCATTTGCATTCATATTAATCCTAATGTCTGTGAATCTGACTGTTACAAAAATTCCGGTCTTCTTGTTTTCTAGTTTCTCGACATTAAATATTCATTGTTTAAATTCTATTAGTTCAAAAATTCTCAATATTTTACATATTACGTAGTATCGCATGAACAACGATTTTCTACAAAAATATTTCGATTTCATTTCAATTTCACTGTTTAACAACTCTATACAATAAAGTATTCACCCTCAAAGGGTTAATTTACTCCATTTACAATTTTTCAATTCTAATTATTATATTGTGCTCTGATTCGCTTGTACCCGCCTTGATCAGATTTTCAATAACCAGAATATTTTCGTAATTGGTATATTTTCAATGAATCAACATTTAATAATTTTAGCTTTTATTTAGGTTACCGCGAACCCGGTGATCATCGAATAACTAGCAAAATGAATTCTCCCCCCTGCTCCACTGCTAACAATATCTTTTTATATAGTTCCGGCGCAACGTTCGAAGGATATAAACGTTTTGATTACAGTTTGCCAGAGTCACTGTAAGCTGTTTCGCGTGAGCTTTAGTGTATAACATTTTACGTTCAGAGGTTCACTGCCAGAATCGTATATTCCTAGCTTTATTGTGCCTGTCCCCTTATCATGTTTATTATCACGCGACACATGCATTTGCAAGAGTATATACAGGGTGTTGAAAAGGGGAGGTTAAAAGTTTAAGGATTTATAGCAGTCAACGAGGGGAATAAAAAGTGTTCATTGATGTGGATCCAAACATTGATCTTTTTGATAGGAAATCGACTTTTAGTATTTAACCCTTTGCACTATAATAACGAGTCGGACTCATGGTGAAGGTTTTATGCAAGATCTATTGGATATGAATAATATTAATTTCTTCTACATCGAAATAAAAATAAATTCTTCTGTTGCCAAAGCAATAGTTAACAAAAGAATTAGCAAAGGGTTTAATAAGGTGAAGTCTCTACATCTGACATTAAAGATTTCATTTTTAGCCATATTGTAGCAAAAGTATTTTCTTCTCTTATTTTACCTATGCAATTAAGGAGATTGTACGCCGTAATACAGGTACAATGTTCACACATCAAAGGAACTTCAACTTAAAATTACAAATTATGGAGTTGGTATCTATTATATTCAGAGATTGATATTATTTGATGATTTTGAGTTCCATGTTGTGTATATTCACCTAAAAAGTCGCATCTTGCCACAAACAAAAACGTGTTTTCCAAATATTAAGTTTTAAATATGAATTAATATAAAACGTTTTACTTTTAGTCGATTAATCAAATCACTATTTCGACAATATAATTGAAATAAAAATTACAGGGTTGTACAAAAAGTCTGTGACATTTATTAAATTTAAAACAATTAAGTCTGAATGAAAAATACTCACTTAGTCTTTAATTTTCACAAGAAATCGTAATTTAAACTCGCCAAGACCGCCGAGCTTCGTAACTTTTCCATCCTCCGTGTTGCTTCGAAAATTAATTAATAATTCGCGCCTGGTACCAGTGTCGAAGGCCTTCTACCAGCTCTCGATCGGTCGATGATAACGAACATCATTCCTCTCGTAGCCTCTTCATGCTCGGCCATGCTCTTCCTTAATAAATTTCACTTTTCCGTAGCCGACTTGAAAAGTTCGAACCCCACGATGTTAAGCATGAGACCAGAAGAATATCGTTAAGCCTCCGTTCGAATAAATTGCGTTCACACCAAGACTTCTTCCTCCTCTTCCTCCCGCCTTTGCTGCTCCTCTCCCTGTTCCCGCGTCGGCGGCGGGATAAAAGTCGTTAAAAGTTTTTTCGGACTTAAATTGGCCTCGAATTGACAATAGCGTTTCCGGGGGATTGCTCCCAACCCTCCTTAAATGACGTTACTTTTTGCTGTCATGATAACGAGAGCCGCGAACAACGGGTTACATTGATTTTTCTGGTGTAAAGCTATTCACCAAGTGATTGCTCTTGAAATGATCTCGAATCTCTGACATGATTTGTTCCACTTCGAACTGCACAACTTTACCAGTACGCGTCACGCGATAACTATGAAAGTTTAGCAACGAAACTTATGATACCATTAGAAAGCAAACTGGAAATTCTAAATTTACGTTATATCTGTGTGTGTATTTTTCGAGAGATTTTTTAGTGTAAATTGCGTTTTCGTTTAACTCTTTTGAGGATTCTTTTGTAAAGAAACTATGATATTTCTTACAGTCACATTTACAAATGGTAAAATTAATGGTATTGTCTACTTTAGAACATAGTCGAATTTTAACCCTTTGCACTCGAAGCCGTTTTAATCGTAATTCAAAAATCATTTCTCTGGCTCATACTGTTTCTATTTTACGCGACATAATGCATTTTCTACTTATGAAATTAATTCTTGCGACTCGTATCAACAGTTTCGTTATTAACAATTTTCTATATCTGAACTGTATTGCTATAAAAATTATATTGAAATGTGATATAAATCATTTTAGCGGTGCCTCAGAGTCACCACTCGAGTGCAAAGGGTTAAAAAGATCATTGCCGTCTTCTTTCCTGCAATAAAGTAATCAGTGCTCTTTCGCATAATAGGGTACCGCAGAGCTCATCGCCTTCATCACGCCAACCCACCAGTTTACCACTTCACTATCAAAACGACGAGAAATCATGTTAACGCGTTCCCTTACTGAAATTGTAAATTCGCAAAGGAATAACGTTCAGGTGCAAATCTAACAGGTCCTGCTATGTACACTCTGCTGATTAGTCGAGGCGAGACGCCTACGAATTTGATTGTGTTACGAATATACCGTAGTGCAGAATTACGGAACTGCTAAAGCCAGGTTTAGATACTAAGCAAGCAGAGCAAATCTCGATCCTGTGTCAAGTCGCTTTGTCATCTATGAACAGTACACAATGGCATATACAGAATTGTACAATCTCTGTTAGTTGTGTCTCGAATATTTCGATAAACCGAAACGTTGGCGCGCGACAACGATGAATTCGACAACAGGGGGAGGTCTGGAATATATTTCTTTTCTTACAGGGGAGTGTAATTAACGGCGCGCGTTGGTTCTTCGGGTGAAAGCGAATCTACGCGTCGCGGATCGGATTAATTGCAGACACGGCGTTACCAGGGCGGCGGCGTGTACCTACACGCGTAGTTGGAAATTGCTGCTGGCGGCTGGGAATGCCTAAATGTCGATAATCACTTGAACGACAACATTCCAGGCTCGACGGCGTTACGTATTATTTGCTGTTGCGTGCGCTAAACGCTCGCCGGGCCCTTTTCCCGCCGCCGCCGCCGCCGCCGCCGCCGGTGCACTACAAAGCGTTAATATTCGAACACGTGCACACGGTTAAGCTGTCGTTTGTGAGCGTTATTAGATCGAGCGCTTCCCGGCGTCCATTGTTACGAGGTTTCCTTATCTGCTTCTCGAGCGATAAGATTTAACTGGGCTTTAATTAAACATCTGAGTCTTCGACGAGCGCTAAAATACGCTTATAAATTAGACTAGTCTTTATTTTTCTACATTCGAATTTCTTTGATCTCACATACCTAAATTACTACTTAAATTACTACCTAAAATTACTAGTCGCACAAAATATGTCACCGTATGCAAAATTAATGCAAAATATATTTCGATTACGTTGGTTAGAAATATCGTACGGTTTTCGGCGATTATTCAAGCTAGAAAAATGAAACTAACTCCAATTTGTTTCTCTAAAGCAGATAGTAGCTTGACAGTTACATTTGTTAACAAATTGTTGTTTGTTACATTTGTTCCGTTTTCGATGCAGTGCGGAGATTTCGGAAATATTTGTTTTATAGTAGCTATGAATTTATTGACCACAGGGAAGTGTAGTAGGACACGTTTCCTCCGATAGCCAGTGCGAACCATGTGCAACACATGCTACACGCAACATGTTGGGATCGAATAATTTTTAATCTTTTCGAGCTTTTATCGAGCGTGGCGCAGCATCAGCTACAAGCAATAATACTTTCGTATTATTCAGAGCATTATAAGTCAAAGCACCAACAACTTGATTTCTGGCCGTTGAGTTTGATCTCCAGGCGACTCCGCGGTACCAGGTTAACTTCTTAACCCCTTCTACCATTACGTCTCTCAGGGTTACGTTGATTATGACGGTTTCGTTCTTAACTATTTCCTTGATGTCATCGTTTACTTTCCTTCCTAAATTTCGATGACAGGGGATTCCAATTTTGCTTCGATTTAATAGAAATGATTGGTAGTCATATTTATCGAATCGTGCGCGAAACTTTCGTCATGAGTCATCTCGTTATTATAGTTTAAGGGGTTAAAGAACAACGACTATTATAGTATAATATAAGGCATTTTGTGGAAGCCCGGGGAACATGTTTTGATTAATAAACTAATTTCGTATTAGTTATTGAAGTAAACGATTAAAGTGAAAGTGTATATATACAGTACACTAAGAAAAGAATATATATATATTATACAATATATATATATATATATATATTAAGACAAATTTGTGCCTAAGAGGTTAAGTTTACGATCCGCGTAAACTGCCAAGTAAACGCGCCGTCTTGCTTTCTTCTTTTCCGCGTGCATTGATTCGCACGATATCGAGAGTTCAAGGAGGCCGGCCTTTTGAATGCCTGCTTCACCGTACGCCAGCCAGGAAATCGAAGCAACAGAAGCCGACGGAGAGTGCGAGAACGTTGAATTTTTTTCCAAGTTGAAAGCTGTCTAGTTTTTATTCATCCATGGATTTTGCTCGTTCAGACGACGATAGAGATAGAGAAAGAGAGAGAGAGAGAGAGAGAGAGAGAGAGAGAGAGAGAGAAAAAGAGAGAGTGAGAGAGAGGGAGAGAGAGAGAGAACGCGGCGGTTAAACCGTAAGGAAAGCCCGAAACGTTGGAGAGGAAATTCTTTAGTTTACTTGTCGAGGTGGAATGCATTTCCCAGGTTTTAGGTTCCTATTCACGGTGTTTTATAAACCACTGTCGGAGGCCTCAGTGAGTCGGGAATGGAAACATTCGGAAGGAAGGATAGAACTTACTACGCCGCCTTTCTAGTTTTTTAACGTTTATTATTGAAGTGCTCATTGTTCGAGTTGCTTTCAAAGGGAGAATTGTCTGCGACGATTCACGGTATGTCGTGGAAACGCTTTTGAAAACAGTCGAGGGAGACCGTGTAAAAAAGACGAAAATGTGAAAAGGGCGGGCGACGTTTTCTTTTTTTTTGAGTTTCTAAACACTGGGTGATTGTACTACTATTTATTTATAGTCTGCGCGTACGAGATAAAAGGAAATGTTCGTACCTTCTGAAAAATACGAATTTCCGTCATGTTTATTCTATTATTATATTACATAAATATATATTTTCAGATTAAATTCGCGTATTTTATTTATGGAAGACAATAGAATTAGACAGTGTGAAATTATAAAATTACATACATCTTTTTTGCCCCTTCGAACCAAACAATTCGTTCCTCAAGCATTTTCGCGTATCATTAACGATAATGGAGATATTGCTCTGTAACACTTTATTTGCCCCACCCTGTATAATCCAACTCCTCCAAAAACTTTTCGCAACATTTTAGTTTCGTTTAAATAACGAAAGATGCGAACTGATACGCAACAAAGAAGTATTGATGCAACACTCGGAAAGTCTATAATAAAAATAAACTAGAGCTATTATTATTATTGTTATTATTACTATTATATAATTTTTCTAATTATCGTTAGGTTATTTCCTCTTATTTCTGTGGTTAATAGTCTACAATTATTTTCATCTATCACGACAACCAATATTCTACATTATATTATATATTATTCTATATTATAATATATATTCTTGCTTTCTATCATTTAAAATGTCGTAACTGCAGAATTGTCGCAATAATTTGACGACAGTCACTCGGACGACGGTGCGCGACAAGATATCTCCTCAACGCCAACGAAAAGGTTGAAAGTTAAAAATCCGTTTTAGCAAGGGATGCGCCTCGAATTCGAAAAAATCGCGACGGGGAATCCCAAAAGGAAGCGCGTTATAAACGTATGACAGGCTTCGATCGAAGTTACTGCGACGGATCCAGCCAAGAAGAATATATCGTTATATCCGGGCGTTATCGATCTCGACACACACGATAAAGTAGTAACGAGGACCGTAAACTGAAAGCACCAGATGCTCGCCTCGCATTTCATGAAGGAAATGCCGAGTTCTTTACCGTCGAGCACGGGGGGCCACGCCACACACCGTACCATGGCTGCTGCGCAGAGCTCTGTCCAACGATGGGATCGAGTAATGTCTGCACAGAACACGGTCTTGTCTCCTTAAGCGGCCGGGACTCCATATTAAAGTCGTCCATCTCTGGAGACCGTAGCCGGACTTGGACACAGGAACTCCATTAAATTCTTCGCGTCCTGGAATCGTCAATGGGACTTTTAATTGTTCTTTCGCCACCTATCTCTGACGCAGATCTACCGAATCGAAAATTTCGTCGATTTATCTTGCCGACCGAATTCAGAGAATTATGAAACTTTTGGAATAGCGATTCTTACTGCGATGCGCATAATTATGGTCTCAAAGTAACTTTTATATAGGTTGATGGGATGTGACGCCAGAGGGCACTTGCAAGCGAACACTAGGTAATTTCTCATAAAAAGATATGAAATAAATATAGAATAGCTTTCTACGTTTGGGGTTTTCGGAGAAATTAAATTCGAAAATTCGCTTCGTATACATGTATACTATTATGGCTATGGACGATATACGTTGATCGACAAAACGCATCTTATTGTGAGCCATAAGTCCTGTATATAAGAAATTCCAGTTTCAAATCACGGACGAGCCTCCAATGCTGCGAATTTCTTAATTTCTATTCTTTATAAATTTTATTCTTTTATTCTTAACTCCTTACAGTACCTTTACCTTTGCAATAACGATGCTTAAATGATTTTTGACTGTAATAATTTCTTAGAGGAGAAATAAAATCGATATTTAAAGTATACCTACATTTATTTCGGCGCTTTAACGTTAATAATAAGATAACAGAATTTTATTCCAACTTAAAGGAACGGAATAACATTTATACTTAATTTGATCATTATTTGAAGTCACTGTCACTAGTCAAAGTCGTCAAAGTACGGCAAAGGGTTAACCCTTAGAGTACGAAGTGGGGGACTTAGGCCTCCCAAGATTACTTTTTCTTTAATAACTCCGTAAATACTTTCTTTCTCTCTTTTTTCCTTTAGATAGTCAAGTTTTATTTTAAATTCTGTATAAAAAATTATTAGTGGCATAGCCCAAGTTACCTCACTTCGTACCCTATGGGTTAAACAACGCTATTTGCAATTCTACTCCGAGTAACTAGAATACAATTACACGATCGTGGCGTCACGAGTCGTCATCGCTCGACAGCTCGTTCACAACTGTCATCTGTCAGTCGACGCAGCGGCTCCCTGACAACCCCTATCTTCAGCTATATCCTAAGGGGTTGTCCGCTTTAGAACAGTATCGCATCACGGCGACTTGACCATGACAATCCGCCGTAACAGTATTAAGAAAATTAAAGAAAAGCATTATTTGTTACAGAAAGTACCGTTTCCAATTTCCAACGTTCTGCCCTCTTAGCTTCGTAGAACGCTGTCGTCATCGACGAGAGATTCGTTTGTTATCCGGTTTCTTCTATGTCTCTCCTTTGGAACAAGTCACGCATCCTGCGTGTAACGAGAGTTGGGGGGAGGGGGGGGGGGAGGAAGAGAAAGAAAGGAGATCAGATGGTATTTTTAATGAGAATCGCGAGGATGTGCTCTCGCAGTAGCTTCGGCCAGGTAACGTCTGCTGACGAAAGATGGAAGAGCGAAGGGGGAATCCTTCACTCGAGGAGCGAACACTCGAGTCCCGGCCATACGGTTAATTATTTACTGGAGTGCCGAGGGTGAGTTCCCTTTTATGGTGTGTTTGAGCTCGCGCGGAGCCGAGCAGAGCCGAGCGGAGCACAGCGCGCACGGCGAGTGTGTATATGCGCGTGTGTGTGTGTGCGTGTGTGTCGACACCGGTAACCGAGACTTGCGACTTGTCTCGCGGCTTCGAACTTACCGAGTGTACAACTGAAGATCGCAAACTTCGTCATTTACGCGGCTCATCAAATGCTCCCGAGGGATCCTGCGCCGTCCTGCTTGATCACTCTTCCACGATATCGTCTGAATTTAGCGTAAATTTTCTTCTCTTTCGTCGTATATTCGTCGCCAAGAAATAAGAGGCTGTGACGTAATTTCGTAACGAGAACCGATCGTCCGAAATGAGAACGTAATGAACATGTTATTAACCCTTTGCATTCGATTGGTGACTTCGAGGCACCACAAAATTGTTCTATCACGTTGCAAAGTAATCTCTATACTAACAGAGTGTGCATTTTATAAATTGTTAAGGTTGTGTTATGTTAGTACGAATCACAAGAATCAATTAGATGTGCATAAAATGTACTTTGTTATATAAAATGGAAATACTATATAAGCTGGAAAAATTATTGTAGATTTACAGTTAAATTGGTTTCGAGCGCAAAGGGTTATCTCTTTAGCAACCGATAGCCTATAAATTGATTTTTCCCTCCGATTGATAGCCTGTGAATCGATTGTCATGGTAATCAATAATTTGATACCTATTATTGATATAAATGTATTAGACTGTACTACCGTAAGCTTCAATATTATTATACAATTCCTTTAGATATTAGATTTCTTTCGCAATTAATCAAATTTATGAAATCAAAGTAGAAACGAAAATTTAACATTGAGCTAAATTTTCACGACCGAATGACTGCTCGGTAAAGTGTTGAACTCTTCTTTTTGGTATTGATATTATTTAAGCTAATAATATTATCGTTATTATCTGTTCTACTGTTTCAAGCAGGGATCGCAATCGAGCGATGTTTTATTATAGATGCCATTTACCTTATCCAATTTCGCCAGCGGCCCTGTTAATGTTGCCGCAAGCTATTGAAGCGGGAATTACGGCCCCGCTAAATTCGGTCTACGAATTTGCAATATTCGAGGAGACAACACTATCGTAACTGGAAAAATTGTATCCCGGACACTGGGGGAATACCCCATAGAGCCATTAGAGCGTTGCATCGCCCAATGGAGTACTTGTCCTCAAAAGCTGGCCGAAATAATTTTATTCGTTTTTTTTTTTTTTTGGAGAACGAAACTTGGGGATGAAATATTGCCATTACTTACTACAATTTCAAAAAATATTGTACACAGGTGTACTGTAATAAAACATGTGCAAAAATTACAATTAAACTGATAAATAATTACAGATACAGTTCTGTCTCTCTTGTGAAAAACACCCTCTTTTTGTATCTGTTAGTACTGTTCATGTATGTTTCTATCTTCTTTTAGATTAAAAATGAAAAAGATAATGGATTATAAATATAGATGGCTTATAATTATTGAATTGTACAAGAGAGGGATGGAAAATATCGAAATAGTTCTGACTATTGAATACGGCGAAACGTATTATTATTGAAAGCAGATTATTGTTATCAATTATTCAAGTCGACGAATTAGTTAAAACTAGCTTTATAGAACGCGTGGAACGAAGTTGTAATAAAAGTAAAATAAATAAAATAGATAAAATAAATAAAGTAGAGAAAATAAGTATTGTTTGATGCTATTGTTACGAAAATATAAAAATGTTTGTAGATTTAATTACTCCATTGTAACAGTAATGTTTACGGCCGGATGACTGGTTGGTAATTTCGAAAAATTATTTTAATTTGTATGTAATACAAATATAATTTATATACGACTAGCAAACCTGGCGAACTCCGTTTCGCCACCAGATGGCTTCGGTTTTTGTAACATTTCGTTTGGGGATTAAAAGATGAAGAAAAGTTATTTTTTTTGTTTTATAAACCATATTGGTTTGTAGTACATGCTATGTATCAGAGATGGCGCTGTATGTGAAAAATGATTTTCCCTGTTTTCCTGCTTTTCTGTTGAAATTTTTCCAGAATTTTGGTTGCTATAAACCTCACGGAGCCCGAGACCTTTCCAACGAATGCAAAACCGTGGAAATCGGTTCGTGCGTTCTGGAGTTATAGCGTCAGGAAGGAAAACCCGACTTATTTTTATATAATAGATTATATGCAACTATATGCGATTATATAATTTACATGCAAATTATCTTAACATAAATACCGCGCGCCGTCTCTCACTCGCCACTCGTCCTGCCGCGTGAAACACAGTGGTGACTGAGAGTCGCCTCTCTCGTCCGTTAAGGGTTAGAAGGGTTATGGGGCTATTTGAACTTTAAGTACCGATTTTAAAAGCTCCTTTTAATAAACATTTAATCAAATAGCTGTCTCCTACGAGCAATATTTGGTGTTATGGCCAGTTTATTCATGATTTGTTAAAGTTTGCGGTTTAAATTGCAATTTTACTAAAACCTAAAGTATATTCGTAAGTTTAAATATCTTTTTCGTCGTACAAATTAACACGTTCGTCGCCAACAATTGGACACTAAAATCCCCACATAATTAAAGCAATTTATTTAATTCAAATAAAACTAAAAAGTTCACATTTGTCATAGGGGATGACATTAGAGCTCTTTCGCATTCGAAGAAACATAGTCGAATTCATTTTGCTCGGATATATTGCAATAAAAATAAGTTTTCAAAATTGGTCAGAAATTAGTGTCACCCAAATATGGGTGACGCGGCGAACGAACGTGTTAATCCTTACTGTCGCACACAAAATAATGACTTCAAATTTAGAAACAAATGCTTTTAATACACTGTAACTCGAAACCGTAATACTGTAGAACGTTCCTTGATACTTTATATTAGGTTTAACACTTAAAAACCTAGTCCCATGCTACTTAATATCGTGGCTATTTACATGTTTGGTGCATGCTTTGCATATTTTCGTGCATAAACATCACACGCACTTTACATATTTGTCTTCAATTCTTCATAAATTATTCAAAAAAAATAAGCGAATCTCATTCCGAACGATAAAGCGAGCCCTAGAGAACAAAAGCGAGGAAGAAGAAGAAAGACAGCGCGCGCGAGAGAGAGAGAGAGGGAGAGAGAGAGGGGGTTAGCTGGTGCAGGATGATGTAGAAACAGAAGGGGTGGTTGTTTCAGCATCCAGCGCGAGGGAACATATGCATAACTATCATGCGTCGGTTCCCTGCCGTATCGACGACACACGCATTCCTGAATTATGCATATGCTGTGAACGGAGCCCCGGCGTGTTTGTCCGCTCGCGAGCGTACACCGGCGTATACACGCGGGGCGACCCGTCGCGTCGCGTTCAGTCGCATCAAGTCGTGACGGCGGCCCCGGGTCCTGTGTGCGCCGCCACGGCTAAAGCGATCGCGTCAAATCCACAGTTCCATTACGAAGGCTGTTTAAGACGACTGGCGTAACGCGAGCGATTCGAGGTCTCAGGACTCTGCCAACACCGCAGAATTATGTATGCGCGTACAACCCCCGCTTCCGCCCGCACGACCTCAACCCCGACCCCGACTCCGACTCCGACTCCGGCCACGGCGCCCGACCAGCACCCGCAGCGCGTGTACACCAGCGCCGACTAAAAGCTGTGCCTCGGCTGCGCGCACAGTATTATCCCGTTAAACGTTCGCGTCGAGATTTTCCCTTCGCTCGAATTTTCCTATATTTTTTTTCTTTGCGCACCTTCCTCCGTTCTCCACGCGCGCGCCGCGCCGGTCTGCGTCGGCTCTTTTTTCTTCTCCGTAATAAACGCGTGGCCGCCGCACAGTATCTGGAGACTACGCTTTCTGTGACCGAAATTATGTTAGCGTTCCTCCAAGGTTTGGTATAGCAAAGTCCTTTGATTTGTTCCGGCACCAGTTAGAGAATATTATTAGATTAAAAATATGTAGCAATATTTAAAATCATGCGGTGAGAAGCATTTGTTTTGCGAAAAGATTTCTTTTGTAAACTTCACAGGTTGTATTATTATATAGTCGCAGTGTTTTAGCGTTCATTTGCATGTTTGTAATATAAGAAGAAGTTTTGGGTTTCACTGGTTACTCCATGAGATTGTTCTCGGGACGGTTAAAAGGCTTCTGAAAGTTAAAATTTTTGTAAATTTGACGGTATTTTTATATGGATTGAAAAATGGTTAAAACTAGATTCGGTACTTCAAGTGTACCGCCTGTCAAATCTGCTTTCTAACATTCTATAATTTGTGGGCGAAACGTTTAATTTCACTTTGAATTTTATAATGTACAGAATCGTCGAAAACATAATATGATATAATATTTAGTAATAATATTTCCGATTTGGAAGTGTATAGCGGGACAAACTTTTTCGGCATATTAATCCGAAGAAATTGACTTTCGGCGACGAAAAGCGGGTTTCCAGGCCACCGTGCGCCGGCGCGGCGGAAAATACCGCGATGCGTCGATTCGGCGAGCGGATTTCCCTTTTCGTCATCGTCGTCGTCGTCATCCACGCGCACCCTATCCCAATTTATTCGTTTTCATAAGCGACCCGCGTTCTTAAAATAGGTGTCAAAGAGATACCGTGATAAATATCTTATGAATATGTTAATTCGAAGCCGGTTCGCGGCGTCGCCGCGAAAAATGAGGAAACTCCTTTGCACCGTAATCTCCTTTACAAAAGAAGCGGCGTGCCCAGCGGACCGACTTCCTTAAGCATATGATTTATATTCTTCGCCGGCGAGCGAGATGAAGGAAGTCCTGCTCGCACACACCGCTTCTCGCTCTGCTCTACTCTGCTTCGCTCCGCTCTACTATGCTTGGCTCTACTCTGCCACGGCTTTTACTCCCAGCTTCTCTCTTTCTCTTCCTCGAGCATGCCCGCGCGCGTACGCCCCTACGCTTCTGTCCCCGCTCTCTCTCTCTCTCTTTCTTTCGCTTTCTCGCGCGCGCGTACGCTCCTACGATTCTGTCCCCGCTTCAGCCCGCTTCGGCCTAGCTCGGACGCCGCCGCCGCCGCCGTGGTACGTTTTTCATTTTCTTTTATCGTTTATGAAACACGCTCAGAGATGTATTAGGTGGTGGTTTGCGAGCCGGCCGGGCCCGTGCTCGTGAAATTCGCGGTTTTTGACAGATCCTTTTCAACGGGAACGAGACCGTGTAACAGCCTGTGAAAACTTTCTGAGAGCGATGAACTGCTTCTTGTATTAAACTATCCTCTCGTTCCCGGCATGCTAACGCGCCGCATCTGAGGGTGTATCGAGACGACGTATCTGACGTTGCGGTTTTTAACGGGAGAATTTTTTAGCGGGAATGTACAGCATTTGGCGCGGGAGAATGTTGGATCGGCTCGAAAACAAGGGATTCTTTTACGCCGTGATTCTATACGCTTCAACTCCTTGCAGTATTACGTCTTTCACAGCTACCTTGATTACGACTGTTTTGTCCTTAACCCCTTGCACTGCCGCTCCTTTCATGCTGTGACGATTAGTACCTATTTGTGCTTAATGAATAACAATTTTCCTAATAAAAGGAAAATGAATAATATTCACATTTAGTAGATCATGTCAAATCTTTATCACAAGCCTGACTCGTTGTTATAGTGCGAGAGGTTAATATTATAGTGCACATTATGCCGATTATTTTGCTGCTTTTAGAAAAATACAGTAATGTAGGCAGAACTTTTTTTTATAATTACACCAAGCAATGTACGTACATTTTTCAGAGATCTTAGAGGAATTTCTTTACCAGATAATGGCTGAGGATTCTTTCTAAAAATTTCAATAGGGATATCAGAAGATTAAAAAGGGGTATGAGAAATAAAGAGGGGTTCTACACGTGAAGTCTCGAATACGAAATCTGTGAAATACGATTAGAAGTTTTTACGCGCGGCCTCCGAGTAATTAACCAAGTGTGTCCCCGCTTTCGATTTTCATATTCGTCGGAAGCGCGTTGCCTAGCCGTCGCTCTAGATTGTTCCGGGAAAAGTTTTTACGGCGTTCCGAAGATGCCAAGATTTATTAAATCCGGGCAATTTCGAGCTGCATGTGCCCATCTTTTACGTTGAAACTCGCGTCTCCGGCGGCGCGGCTCTCGTTCGAGACGACCGAGCCCCCCCTTCCCCCCGTCTTCCCCGCCGCCGATAAACTTTCCACGACGGGCCTCCCGCAATATTTAAATACGCCCCGTAATTTTGCACTCTTTGCTCTCGACATTTCCGTCACGTCTTGCCACCGAAGTAATTTTTCTCCCGGCCCTGTCCCTCGCCTCTCGTCCGCCTTCCCGTCGTCACCGGGTCTCTCGTTCGGCCGAGCGGGGAAATCTAAAAGAATGAGATGGGAGTGTCTTGCGCTGATAAACAGAAATCCTGGTTCGAGGACATTGTAATAAAAGCAATCCTATTATCCTAATATGATAAGGTTTAATGGAGTTTCGGTGGGAAGCCCGGCTTGCCCCTCTTTCTTACACCCTCCCGGAAAGGTAATCGCGATTTCCTGACACGATTCCGTCCCTCTGGAAGTTTGTTTTTTGCCGAGGAATGAAGCCTTCGAACCGTTAAAATGAGAAGTTCATGGGTTTGAAGTGGGACGATTTCATTATACAGATATTGGAAACCGGACGAGAATTTTATTTATTCCACGGAACTGTTCGATTCGGGCTCGACATCGAAACATATTCTCGTTTCACATTAAACATTTTGCGCGTTCGACATCCTGCAGAACGTTCAATTTACCGTAACACTTTGTTATTTGAAAATTTTGTTTATGCAAGTCCAACTTCGTTTATGCAATTTCATGTGTAAAACATTAATCTTTGATTTTAATCGCTGACCTGACAACTACTGTTTTTCTTCCTCGGTTAGTCTTTGAATCCTTCAATTAGAAAATTGTT
>NC_135778.1:14794934-14901684 GCF_028453695.1 Augochlora pura | reverse complement strand
CCAATGACCGGTCGGTAAATCGTTGAACAATAAAGTGTGCGTTCTAAATTGCATACCAGCTGTTAGCTAAAAGTCCTAGGCTCAAAAATAGCCGGCTAGGCACGTGTCATAAGGAATGTCATAATGAATAATAAAGAATATCAGTGCTGGGCACTACGGGCGTACAGGTACAGATCGAACGGAGCGAGCGGGATACTCTACTTGCTCCTGGACAGAAACTGTGCCATCTTCACAGCAACGAGCAGCAGTAATTTCGGCACGCGACCTGCAAACTCGATACGTATAGACCCAAATAGACTCACCTTTGCTATCGGACAGCTGAACGAATTTAAAATCACGTAACCGTGCCATTTGTCCAAGCCGTAGTCACAGGTGTGTTATAGTTTCCTCTCGGCGCGTAAATACCGTCCGGCGACCGGCGTTGAATAGACTATTTTTGTAACCGCCACGAGACACGAAATGTGACGCAAACTACGTAACTTTTATAGACCGTCACTTTTTCCGCGCATACACCAGGTGTCCCAGTTCCTCCACGCGCGCCGGTTTTATCGCGGACAATTTCACACCGAGTATATGAACTGTGCCCGCCTCGTGGAAGTTGAAACATAGACCGCGCGTATAGCTTGACAGCCGTTGCTTGCCATGGTGTACACACAGGGACTCGGCGAAGTTTATCTGGTTCAATAATTTCGTTCCTGCTTCTTTCTACGGCGGCCATCGCGGCGCGCGATGAATAACGCGAGATCGCCGACGGCACGAATTAAACTTGTTAATTTTTTAAAATAAAGGTCGCTCCGTTCCGCCGTTGAAGCCTTGCCGGATTTTCCGCGCGGATTACTTCGTTCTTTCATGACGCGGACGAACGAGGGTTTTGGTTTAAAAATTAACGACCGACGATTTTTCTGCCTCGGTTCTTCTGTCCCGAATGATGACTCGCTACCCGGCCGTTTAAGAATTAATTTTTACCTCGTAATTATTCGACTCGACGTAACTTGCTTTCGTTCTTTGTTGTCGTACTGTGGATTCTCGTGCGGAATAGATATTGTTTGCACGAACTGTACGGAACAAGAGTTCGATAACAATGCGCTCCTTTGAATGGCTCCGGAAGAGGAATAGATCGGAACTGGTGTAACAAGATTCGTAAATTGTTCCGCGTTCGTTGTTCTGTATCAATGTCGGGCATCGATCGATTGAAATGTTTCATTTGATTAAGTGGTTAAGGAAAAGTTGTCGTTTGAAGTAATTCCTCGATGACTGTAATTGTCAATCGTAGATTAAAGGCTTTAATCGGAGATCGAAAGTTAGTTATAACTAACGATTAATACTATTAAGATAAACGTTAACCGTCGATAAATCTTTCGTCTGAGCTCCGTATTTTATTTATTCATTTTTCGTCACAAGTGCGTAAAATCAGCAGGCTATTTAACATTGAACTCACGCGTGACCACACCCAGCCATGTCAGAGTATAAAATATTTTAAAACTGTGATCTGTTTGGGGAGATGTTTGGGACACTGGAGCATCTCGTAAGAGATTGCAGGAAAACGGAAAGAGGAGTGACGATCGAGGTGGTAGTAAGCGGTAGAAAGAACGAGAAGGTGGAGGAATGGCTGGGCAAGGTAGGATAAAAAGAGAAAAGAAAGGACAAAGGAGAAGGCTCTATTAGGATTTTAGAGTAAGAAACGGTTTTTAGGCAGTAGGTATATGAGATAAGTGTGTGAATGAAAATGTATATAATGAATGAAAGGTTAAGATAGAATTGTAGAGTTAGGTTTGTGTAAATCAAGTCCTATTTCTTGGCCGTGAGGCTGAAAATAAATATATTATAGTATAAAATATTTTATAATTCGTATAAAATACGAAGTATAAATTAGAATTCCCTCAGAATATTTTCCACGGATGCTGTAATTGGGCTGGGGGTAAAGGTAAAAGGTAACTCGGCCAGCCTCGCCGTTTCACGCGAGAAAGAAGGGGAGAGTCTTGGCTCCGTGAATCAGCTTGCGCGCGGTTGAAAAAAAGTGGCGCAAAATCCTCGTCGCAAGGAGGATCCGAACAACTAACGGGTTGACCCAGCGCGACAAAAGCCGCTCCCGCTTTACTGCGGCCGCGAATCCCGAATATAAAGTCCTCGGGAGTAGAAACAAACAAGAGGGCTCCGGCCGGAGGGGGATCAAGGATAGTCGTGTTTAGTAGAACGGAAGTCTAGATTGTCCGAGCGTTGGTGTTCCAGCTGCAAGGAATACAATGGCCGGGTGCCCGTCCTTTAGCGAGAGAGAGTGTCAGAGGACGACGACGCGCAATCTATCATTCTCATTCACTGGCTATCCCCACTTGCGCGGAGACTATTCTCACGGCGGTGGTTCCTTCCGTTTCCTCCGATCTCGAGAGCGCGCACAGTTGACGGAAGGGATCAGGGCTTGACTTATCCGATAGACAGCTACGGCGTACAGCCGCTCGCACGGAAGAATTCGGATATTTTTCCGATTTTCGAGAAGTCGTCGATGTTTCGAGAACATTTTTAGGGGAATTATTTCCCTTGAACCCTTGCACTGTCACACGCTTCATGGTGTAACGATTAACGCTTATTACTTAATAATTACTGAAATTATCTAATAATTTTCCTGATAGGACCAGACAATTTTTGATTTCTGTATCGTTTTTATTTACCTTCGTTTCTACTTTCATGATGGAAGAATTTATTTTTACTTCGATGTAGGAGAAATTAATAATATTCATAAGTAAATTAATAATATTCATATATCTACTAAATGTAGAGCTTGCGTAAAATCTTCACCACGACTCTGACTCGTTGTTATAGTGCAACTGGTTAATATATGCGGGGTGGTCCGCCTAAATAAGGTCACCCAATGTTTTCTTCGCAGATGATTGTATAATTTTGTTGAAATATCGCGTAATTAATGTAAAAATAGATTCATGAAAATGGCATGTTTATCGGGTGAACAGTGTAATTCTGAACTACGATGACGACGCAACGTAGACCTGCGGATGGTTTTTAAATGTTCTGTGCCACGTGTACCATCGACGGCGTATATTAAAAAACTAATGAAAAATTTAAAATGTAAAAATACATAAAAGTAAAGAATTTTTATTACATATACGATAATTAATAATTATATACAATATATCAAGTTTTAGTAAAATATCAAATGGCCAGTGTGAAAAGTCGAGTAAAAACAACTCGGTAGACAACGGGTTATACACATATTGCATGCCTGCGCTGACGTGCACGACTACATCGTTTCGATAACCCTTTCAACTAATTATTAGCGCCCGCGCGTAGAAAATTACCAACTTACCACTGTACTAAATTTGGCAATTCCTGAACTAGCCCCTAGTTTTAGTTTATTAGCGAGTGATGGGGGACATTATAGCTTTAGTAACCTTAGTGTCCATACACAGTGTTACACAAGCACTCGTCGCCCTACTAAATTATTGGCGACATCTAAACCAGCCTACAGCGACAACGTCCTGAAACTACAAACTCGCTACCCGCGCTGTTCTTCCTCGCAGTCTTTTGCGCGGATACTGTAGCAATAAATATCCGACGAAGGGCGGGGCGCTTTCGAACCGCGGATGAAATTGAAGCACGTGTCTAGGAAATTCTGGACAGCGCGCTGTTTCTCGACACGCGAACAGACGGACGAATGGCCGAGCCAAGCTCGCGGGGCGTAGCTTTTCTATTTTCCAGCGTAAAGTGGGCTTCAAGTAGCCGGGCGGTCCCGCGTTTTCTTTTCCTCCACGCGGGCCGCCTCCGCGGAATAAAACTGCTGCCACCGAGAATTGATGTTTCCCGCTGCAAATTCGTCCTATTTTTCACCGCGAAACCACCCGCAGCACTTGTCTCGACGGACCCGGGTCCGCCGCTAACAAGGGATTTCAGCTTCCAACCCGGCTTCCCTCTGTCCCGCCTCCTCTTCCTCCTCCTCCTCCTCCTCCTCCTCTACCCCCTTCGCCGGCCGGTCTCTTTTCTCTCGGTTCTCTTGGTCTCATCCCTCGTTTCCTCTTCGTGCCACACCGAACGAAGCTCTCGTCTTCCAACGGCGCGCGAGATAAATCGCGCGTGGGCGACGCGCGTTGCTCGGGGATTTTTGTTGCTTCCTGCACGCAGGGGGAGAGACTCTCTCACGAGCGGGAGAGAGAGTCCCTCGTTTTTGTCGCGGACCGCTTCCGTTCTCGTTTCCACTGTTTCACAGCGACGCACACTGCGCTGATCCGTGTTTCCTTTCCCACGCGTTATTATTATTATTATTATTATTATTATTATTATTATTATTATTATTATTGTTGTTGTTGTTGTTGTTGTTTTATTTAACAAATGGACTGGCTGCAGTATTTAACACGTTTACGACCGGCTGAACACGAATGTATCATCGGTGGTTCAGAGACCGAAAGAAAACACTGATAAAGTTTTTAAATTAATAAGAAAAAGTCGTCGACAGACAATTGATTTTTATTCATAGAATGGTTGATCGTCGTTGAAATTTAAAGGAATTTTTAAGAAATGCAATGAGTAGAAAAGATGAATTCATGTGGTTATCGATAACCATTACAAATGATAGAAATAGTTTTTGGTTAAAAATAATTATCATCAATGTTTAGAATGTCAATTCGTTACAGATAACTACTGTAATTGACCAGAACTAATTTTATTTTGCTTACGATTTCGAAAAAAAGAAAATGTTGGAAACTTTCCTCACTTCTAGAAGGTCTTCATTATACTTAAATGAATATAGATTTGAATTTGTCTGCGACTAAACAGTATCCAGGTTATGCTATCATCGATGACATCATCAATGTCAGTATACTGACAACAAGCCTAGGAGACGCAGTCTAGGCCGGGATGTTTTATCTCCAGCCGCGTACATCGGTCTTTTGGTATGCGGTACGCGATTCTACAGAATGTTTCGCAGCGTAGTTAATTAGTCGAGAAGCGACGGAGGTTTTATTCGAGGTGTAACTCGCGAGGAATAAGCACCTGGCTTCCACGGATTAGGCCGGAGTAAGCTCGTTCAACTTGTTTCGGAACCGAGCGTGATCCTTTTTTGTAGGGTGACCGATGCGACGGTTAAATGGTATAAACATCGGGCTCATTTAATTTGCGATTTAAATTGTCGAAGCTTCCTTTGTATCGGCGCTTTGCGAAAAAAAAATTAACACCAAAATTAATACCAAAAAATTGAACAAATTAATACCAAATTTGAACTATATGTAGAGATTTTTAAGTAGCGATCGATTATTTTGGTTGATACATTGTTTTAAACGCAACACGAAGTAACCTTTTTTCATATAATATTATATTTATTACAATTGTGTAGTGGTAACATTTTCTTTAGGTATGTAAGTATTAATAAAGTGATGATATATGTTCAGTGATTTCAGTATTAATAAAACAGATTTTGATAATACTGTAAGGATTTCAAGCTTATACAAATTGTTTTCACAATTAGAGTTAAGCAAAAATAAAATACAATAGATTTATTTATTCCTACTTTTAGTTATTTATGTTTGAAACTTAATTTACCTGAAAAAATAATAGTACATGGCTATTATTTACCAGAAGAAAATATGTTAATAGAACAATTATTATACAATCGCATATAAGCAATATAAAATATCGAAAAAGGGACCATTGTATGGAACCAGTCGAGCTACAGCTTGTAAGACGAAATCTAATGGCAAATGTATATTTCACGCGTTGGAACACGTGGTGACAAATGGTCTCAACCAAAAAATATATACATAATTAATTCAAACATGAAAGAGTAATGCTTTTACGGCAAAAGCTTGTCAGCAGCGAGTGTCGCAGGTGTCTTCGTGTCAGCATTAATAATTCTAGCTAAACGTGAGCTATACTCCGCAGTAGGGCTTCCACCATCCCAACCAATAAATTTTTTAGTTTTAAGATACTTATTTAGGTAGGTTGAAATGTTCTTCTGGTAGTCTTTTTATTGTTGTGTCACTAATAGATCTCGTTTTTGCACTGACGTTAATTCGCAGATAAATTAAAGAGGTATAGTAATTAGGCGAATTCATTGCTTCCGATTGATGGATGAGTCTTTATGAGAAAAATACAATTTTCTTCTATATTCTTTATTTTTTATTTGTTAATCACCATCGAACAAAGTTTAATCGTTGTAACTTTGAAGAAAGTGACTCGGCAAGGGAATAACAATTATCTCCGAGTCATTGACACTTGTGACACTACATTCCTATTTTGTTTTGTAATAAATATTTAATTTTCCGTCATTTTCTGATTTTATACAGTAACTAAGAATAAAGTACAATGGTCGATTTATTTTGAATTAGAGAATCACATTTTTATGAACGTTTCATTTGTGGTCTATCATAACCCAAATACAATGGTTAGTTCTGTGAAAATCATTGTCCCAGTTAGGCGTTGATGCGCAAGCATGAAAATTTCATGTTACAAAAGTTATCTGCATTTAATCGATTTCCATCCGTGAATGAGATATCTCATGATGCAATATTGTTGTTCGAACGCTTTGAACGAGTTGTCCCGCATCTCTCTATCAATATTTGCATTTCATTCTCATTCGTAAAATACTTTACACAAAGTAAAATTAAATTCTAGAATTTTCAGGGCTATCAATGTTACTCGTCCATTAGTAATTAATGGTTATTTCCGTAATTTAGTAATTGCACAATTACTAATTGCACGCAATAATTAAATGTGGAATCTATATTATATAATATATTATGTAATATACTATCACAAAAGACTGATCATCATAAATATAATATCATATACGAGCAAATCGTCATAAATATAATATCATTTAAATCGTCATAAAGATCGTCGGCTCTATTGTCATGAAAATAATCCGATCCAAGTCACCTACGCAAACCCTTCCTTCCTTTTCCTTTGTCTTCCTTTTTCTCCATCCATTTCTTCACTGAACCACCACCACCAGACCACGCGGCAGGAAGTTCGTATTCACTATTGGCTCGCGAGAAGTCGGATTTCTCTTGCGTCGAGTACTCCAGGTAGGTAGACACGGGTGCGTCGATGGTTCTTGTTAGCGTAGATAAAGAGCTGACGCGTTTCGAAAGACCGACACCGGGCAACCGTGTGATTCCCGTTGACGGTACGACGCTGGAAAAGTTCCACCCCTTTTGCCGTTGTTACGAGAGCAATAACTCCCTCTTGGCAGCTGCTGCGGCGACAAGTGTTACGAATGTCCTCTTCAGAAAGCACCCTCGCTTTCGCCGCCCGTTCTCTCTGGCCCGGACTTTGCGTTACAGATTCGAAATTAAAGGAGAAATATGTGCGGTTTGCCCTCCGATATATATTTCCTGGGAGCCGGGAATCCGGGAACAATTTCGCAGGGACCGTGCGGAAACGCTGTGTTCAGTTTAAAGAGCTGAATGAAATTGCTCCCTTCCGTATTAAATCCGTCCGGACTGAATATTTCGGCCGTTTCTAATCTATCCGAACGGTTTTCGTTGAACTATTTATTATTACTTATTACTGATATAACTATTTCTTATTATTTATTACTGATATAACTATTTCTTATTATCTATTACTGATATAACTATTTCTTATTATCTATTACTGATATAACTATTTCTTATTATTTATCACTGATATAACTATTTCTTATTATTTATTACTGATATAACTATTTATTATTATTTATTACTGATGTAACTATTTATTTGTTATTATTTATAACTAGACCGTGGACTTCAGCGGATTTACGAATTATTTAGAATCAACGAAAGCTTAAGATCACAATAAGATACGTTTAGAAGAATAAATTGCCTTTTTGTCAAATATTAATTGTGGAATGATAAATCAGCTGGCTACGAATTTTTTACGTAGATACTGTAGCCGTTATTGCGCGATTTTGATTACGAAACAAGAACCGTTTTATGTTGCACACCGTTCCAGAAAAATGCGCCCAACGAAAAAGCCCTGTTTGTAATCCGCGGTATAAAAGTTTAAATTGAAACGTAATATCATTTTTATATGGAAAAATACAATTCTATTGACTTTCTGCGATAGTCGGCCGTGCGTTATTTATTTATTTTTTTCCAAAGAATTCTTCTCGCATATCTGTTCCCGATACATTGTGGAAAATTGTTTCGTTGTGCCTCTCTGTAAATTTTCATCCACACCGTTGAAGCGATTTCGAGATTTATGCACAACGTTTTGGAAAACCGTGGCTCGCGGAAAATTGCGTTTAGAGTTCACCGCGCTGTTTTATCGTACGTGTTTATATTCAGATATGTTACTGTTATATATAAATATAGATATCATAGATATTTAGATATATAGTTATATAGATATGTAGATATATGAATATAAAAGTTTATAGAATAAAAAGTTTATTGCAAAATTTTACATGCATCCCTTGATTCCAACAGATTTTTCTTATAAGTAATGAGGGTACGAATACTTATGGGACTGACTGTATATAATAGATATAATCATGGTTCTAAATTGAAACATTTACTCACTGTTAAATTGATATCTCATCTCTTACTATTTCATCGAAAGTGATGCAGAAAGACTTGTAAAGGAATCACTTTTGAACAATGCATTGACAAATTTACGCGTGGCCGTCATAACGTAGAATTCAACGAAACCAGCAACGACTCCTGAATTTTACTATGCATTTCTTATAATTAAAATATGAGATAAAGGCGAATGCGATTCAACTCACGGGTCAGAATGCCCTGCGACGTGGTCAGAGATGCATAAATACTCAGAAACAGGCCATCGTTCTTTCAACGATGGAATTAAGAGCGAGTCGATGTCCAAGAATTTATAGGCCGGCACGGAACACCGCGGCGTAACGCACGCTCGCGCGCGCACCTGTACGCCGACCGGATGGAAACAAAGTTTCCAACAGGTAGGGTAAGACGCGGGACTTGTGCCGATGTGTTCCCGAAGTTCCATGATAACATGGCCCCCGTCTACTAAGTCCTTCGTACGTCTCGGGCTCTCCTCGGATAGTCTCCGAACTAGTCGAGCAACTTGAGTTACATGCTAAATACGTAATAACAATGCTCTCGCATAAAGCCTGTCTACGCCCGTCGCCCATTGCCGACCCAGCCCGGCGAACACCGCGCCCCGCAGCAGCCGTTAGATTATGCTAATCAAGAAGGAAATCCCGGTGGCGAGAGAAAACAAAACGCATGAGCACCGCTTAAAATTCACCTCGGCTTTTATTCTTTAAGGGGTTTAAGGGGGTGACGCGGAGTCATACGTGACCGGTGTCGTAAACCGATATTTTTCTGCGGTGTACACGGCAAGGAAGTAACATACATTCTCCCGCGCGCACACATGCCCAACCAGCGAATTACAGTTCTCGATTTTCGTGCGAAATTCTTGCTGGGTCCGGACCATCGTTTCGTAATACTTTAGCCATCCGCGGTTTTCTCGTAGTCCTTTCGAAATCGAAGATCGATAGTTTGGAGTTTCTTCACCAGTTAGCTGTCTTCGGTGAGTATACTTGCCATAAGCAGCTAACTAGTTGAAAAGCATATATGTATAGGGTGTATTATTTGAGATTTAGGTTACATTACATTTATTTAGTAAATTAGTTGGGATTGTAAAAAGAGTCGTAGACACGTGATTTAAAAAAGCTTTAAAATGATATATATGAATCATATATAATCATATTAATCGTATATAATAATATTAATCATTTATAATAATATGATTTATAAAAGCAAGGTTATTTTAAGTTCGTCTCGCTCTTTCTTATAGTAAATCTATACCTTTTGCTTCGAAATCATATTCTACGAAAAAGAATCTACGATTTGTATTTGAAATGTTTTGTTGTAAGTTCAGTATTTTTTAAGATATTTAAATAACATTGTCACTGTCTTCTAGAAGAGATTGTAACTGGTAACAGATTGAAGAGTGTCCGCAAACTTTTTCTGCTGAATGTACATATTATATGACGTAGAAGAATATAGTTCCAACAGCTTCACTGTAACTATCTTTCTATGAAACTGTTGTTGTTTAAATTGTAGTTTTTATTTTGTCCGAAAGGTAGGTGAATAAACTGTAATTCACGTAGAAGAAGCATGAGAACGTGAACCGTTTCCAGAAAACATGTTCTCTTGAAGTCGTAGAAGTTTCATAAGTCTCCTAAGTTTCGTAAGAAGTTTTTACTACTTAAAAAAAGCAATGAAACCGCTATATAGGAAATGACAAGACTCCGCGAAAATGTTAGTAAATGTGGAAATATGTTAGAGTTTTCTCAAGTTTACTCTGTCTTGATAGTCTGCCGAATTGAGACGATAACAAGTGCCGATTGACAATTGTTTTGTAAGAAATAATTCGGTTGGCATGTTGCTCTTTTTATAGTTTGTTTGCCACGCCGACAGCATCGTTTCGCACAAAAAATTGAACACAATTAAATTTTACAGAATTTAATTTGTAATAGTTAACTTAAGTTTTCATATATTTCATTGAAGTGTACAGAAAAATTAACGAGCGAGGAATTTACTAGAAAGAGAACTTCAATAAATATGTTGAACAGGGTTGATAAATAAAATGATAAATGATTCCAAGCCTTGTGAGATATTTTTGTCAAAATTAACCCTCGTTCTTTATCTAACTGGAGTTTTCTAATAGTTCTCTGAAAAACAAAGACTAACAGAATTTTAGAATTTCTTAAAAACTTGCAAAAATATAATAATCCTATCCGTGATCCATCAAAAGATTTAGCTTTAATATAACAAGTACTTTTAAAATTATTATGTAAAAGATAACGTTGGAGCTCCCGTTAGAATAAAACAATATTCCATGTATCATAGTCAAGTCCTGTCGGGGTTCGGGTATGGTTTTCGCCTATGGCTAAAAAATATATAGCGTTCCCGGAAGTAAGCTGATATATCCGTTCTATTCAGAGTGGGAATTCGCTCGATGCATCGTGGAAAAAAAAAATTTCAGTCGTCTGCGAACGAAATGCAGTGTCAACAGTTGCGAATTTTAATATCAAGAACTAGAATAGCTGAAATATTGGGCGGGGCGAAGTCGGTTTCGATTTTTTTTTTGCCAGCTATCCATCTGGAAAACCGAAATTACTTTTGCAACACAACTCAATAGATTGAAAAATAGAAAAACGTTTTTCAATATTTCAAACAACGACGGGTTCTAGTTATTACGGTAGAGAAGGATATTACGTCAGCCAGTTGGAAATATGTATTTTACGAAAAAAACGCGTTTATTGTTTCACGTGAAACGAATATCGTGGAAATCTAAAAATAAAATGCAAAATATCTTACCTATTTTTACGAAACCAATTCTTTCGATATTGTTTGACAAAAAGTTCAGTAATAATAAAATTAACCCTTTGCACTCTGAGGCACCACTGTAATTGTTACATCACGTTCCAAAATAATATTTCTGTTACAAAAACTTACATTTAAAAAATTATTAAAAGTATAATTGTTTTTATACGATTTACAAGATTCAATTTCAATTGAGCATAACCTCTTTACCTTATAAAATGGAAATGCTACACGTCAGAAATGTTACTTTAGAATTACAGTTAAAATGGCTTCGAGTGCAAAGAGTTAAAGAAAATTGGACCCTGCATCCGTCAGGCAAGAATAGAAATGCAATAAGAAATCGATAGTGCTCATTTTCAACTATTTCCTTCGACCATCTTTTATCCTATATTTATCAAAGCCTTTCGTTTCTCATGCCATATTCTTTCCATAGATTCTCTTTTATTTACTTATTTACATTAAAATCATATTCACGAACTTTTACAGTCTAAAGATAATTACGTAACCCAGCGGCACTAATCACATCGTCGAAATATCCCAAGCATTTCGAGTTGCATCCATCAGTTTCAAACTCGACCGAGCCAAAAGTATCCCGGAAACGCGAGAATAGTTGCAAAATTTTAATTAGTCGTCAAAGGGAAAAAATGCCATTTGTTCCATCGCCGAGCGTGGAATAATTTTCTAAATTAACGGGACGCTTGAAAAATCTTTTCATTAATAAGGAACAAAGAGGGAACGAGGCGCGGAGAATTTCAGCCGGCTGCTGGAATATCGAACTAACAAGCTGAAGAATGTCCAACGAAGCCTTACATGCTATTACCAACACTTCCATATTTCTTGTTGCGCATAAAATAGACTAGGTAACTGGAACCGCAGCCATAACTCAGCCAGAACTACGAGCATTAACTGTTTCAAGCTGTTAGCCCAGCGGATTTACTTATCACATTTATTTATACCTTTCAAACACGATTAACGCTAGATTTACCGGCAATTTATGTATACATATTTCTACCAAGAGAAATAAATCAGAATAACTGGTCTTTAGAAAAAGTGATTAGTGCGGTTTCGAGTCTTTATTTACTTTTAAAAAATGACTAAGGAAGTTGAATAATATTAATTGTAATACAAAAACAGATTTATAGACATTATCAATCAATCAAACGCTTAATTGTTCGCAGAAACTTCGAGCGTCGAGTTCGCACTTATAAATAGCCAAGCGTCCGGGACCCAGGAAGCATATGTGGGGTCCAAAACCCTAAGTACATGTACAATTCCAAGGGCCGCTATCGTACTGCATCAGTATCACGTTTTTCCCGGAGTCATATATACTATTCCGAAAAAACGTTGCAGTTCCTATCAATTGTTCTAGCTGCTCCAATGTCATTTCAACACATAGAAACATGTATCAGTAATTGTAACTAGTAGCGGTACAAGTGTCAATAACAAAAAATATATTTATTACGAATACATATAAAATAAAAATCCCACATTTCTCCATTTCCACATTCCACGTATCTACATTCGCACATTCCTTCATTCCACATTCCTAACTCCTACAATCCTACATTACACATTCCTCAATCCTACATCCCTGCGTTCCACATTCCTACATTCCTACATTCCAGTTTCCAACATTCCGCATTGAACATTCCTAACTCCTACATTCCTACACTCCACATTCCACAATCCTACATTCCTGCGTTCCACGTTCCTCCATTCCCACATTCCCAGATTCCTACATCCGACATTCCCATTTTTTTACATTTCTACATTCCTAATTCCCACATACCTATATTCCTATATTCCTACATCCCACATTCCACATTTCCATTTTCCTACATTCCCACATTCCACATTCTACATTCCACGTTCCCTCATTCCCACATTGCCACATTCCTAATTCCTACATTCCACATCTTTACATTCCTATATTCCTACATCCCACATTCAACATTCCCATTTTCCCACATTCCTACATTCCTAATTCCCTCATTCCACATTCCCAGATTCCTAATACCCACATTCCACATTCCCAGTTTCCTACATTCCACGTTCCTTCATTCCCACATTCCTACATTCCTGATTCCTACATTCCACATTACCAGATTCCTAATTCCTACATTCCTGATTCCTACATTCCACATTACCAGATTCCTAATTCCTACATTCCTGATTCCTACATTCCACATTACCAGATTCCTAATTCCTACATTCCACATTCCAACATTCCTGCATTTCCAAATTCCAACATTCCTGCATTTACACATTCCAACATTCGACATTCCTATATTAATACAATTCCACATATCAATGTTTCTACATTTCTACAATTCAACGATTTAACAAATCTACAATTCTACAATTCTATAATTCTACAATTTCACAATTCTGTAATTCTACAATTGTAGAATTCTACAATTCTACATGAACTCGAACTCGAACTTCAACTCGAACATCAACTCGAACTTCAACAACGAACTTGAACTCGAACTTGAACTTCAACTCGAACTTGAACTTCACTCGAACATCACTCGAACATCACTCGAACATCACTCGAACATCACTCGAACATCACTTGAACATCACTTGAACTTCACTTGAACTACAACTTCCGCGATATGGCATGTGGGGCATTTGATATGGAATATGGGATCCGGGATATGTGATATGGAATATGAGATATGGGATCCGGGATGTGGGACCCGTGATATGGGATCCGGAATATGGGATATGGGATCCTGGATATGGGATCCGGGATATGGGTTCCGGGATATGGGATCCGGGATATGGGATCCGGGATATGGGATATGGGATATTGGATCCGGGATATGGAATATGGGATCCGGGATATGGGATATGGGATATTGGATCCGGGATATGGAATATGGGATCCGGGATATGAAATATGGGATCCGGGATATGGGATATGGGACATGGGATATGGGATCCGGGATATCGGATATGGGATCCGGGATATGGTATATGAGATTCGGGATATGGTATATGAGATTCGGGATATGGGATGTGGGATATGGGATCCGGGATATCGGATATGGGATATTGGTTCTGGGATATCGGATATGGGATCCGGAATATGGGATATGGGATACGGGATCCCGGATATGAGATATGGGATATGGCATCCCAGATTCCATATTCTATATTCTGTATTCTGTAATATTATTTTTCCATTACATTGTAATGAAAGATATAGAAAGTGTATATCTCTCTTCAATTTTCAGCACCATCATCATATCAAAAGCTTCTTGAAAATCCTTCATTTTCGCGATCCGTCGTATTACACATTAGAACGTACTTTTCGAATTATGCGCGTTCGTGTTTTGTTGAGTTGTTCACCTCACGCAACAACATAAACATATTAGTTACGCATTACCTTCTAATGTCAATACGACAGATCGCGAAAATGAACGAATTTTAAGAATCTTTTGATATGTCCATGGTGCTGGAAATTGAAGTGGAAGTTGGAAGTTGGAATTTGGAATTTGGAAGTTGGAAGTTTGTAGTTGGAAGTTTGATGTTTCAAATTTGAAGTTTGAAGTTGAAATTCAGATTGTAGTTGAAATTGAATTTGAAATTGAAATTGAAATTTGTTGTTGCGTGAGGTGAACAACTCAACAAAACACGAATGAACATCATTTCGAGCATGTCCTGTAGGTAGAATCGTACCAAGATTAGTGGATCCTGTGAAAGTGATTGTTGACGTTTGTGTGATCGTAGATCTATAAACATTGTAATTTTTGCACGTGGTGTGCCGACTAAGTAATTTGACTAAGCAGAGACTAGGTTCTAGTTGATCGGTTATTTGAGAGTCATCAAATTTGTACACGGTTCGAAGCTTTTATACTAGCTGGTAGTTCTAGGAGGCAACCAATGAAACTTCAGGAAGATTCCTATTGGTGCCCTGTTAGATGCGATTTTCGTGGTGAAAATGAGCTCCGATATTTTACCCAAAAAAGGAAAAATCCGTCCTGGCGGTACCGATGGTCGAAAAAACGCGGAGCTGTGATTTTATGACCGGGCGAAAGTCCGGTCAGCAGCCCTCATTTGGCGCTCGGGTTGCCGGCAATGGTTTAATACCTTAAAACTTAATCGCTAAGTTGCTGGCAATCTGTCAAACTAATACTATGGATGTACATAAAACCTAACAGTGATTATCTCGATATTTTTCGGTTTTTCAACTATTTTCGTACTTTGCGCGACTAGAATGACCTTGAGTTATAGGTCGCTGGATTCGTCTTAAAATCGGCAATATTATTATCGAAAAACAAATACATAGTTCCATTTCAAAAAACATCGTTCACCTTCAACTCTCGAAAGATATGATGTTTAAAAAAAATGCATATCCACCACAACATGTGCCCCTTCGAACCAAACAATTTGTTCCTCAAGCATTTTCGCGTATCATTAACGATAATGGAGATATTGCTTTGCAACACTTTATTTGCCCCACCCTGTATACAACTATACGGAAAGAAATATATATTAAGGAAAATGGTAATTTAGTTATGAAAAACTTTATTTGCGCAAACTCCAGCCGTGACTAAGAGATTAATCATTTGTTACGTAGGTGTTTACTAGACTTCTCTCCATCAATTACTGTACCCGATAATTACGCCGAAGCCATACTTACCGGCAATAAATAAGTGCGAAAATTATAAGATCGCATGGGCACCGAGATGAAGAATGTTCCACAAAGTCTGATATGTTAGCGATAACACCTTCCCCCACCATTTTTCCCGGAACGGATGAGATAGGTAACTGGACAACTCTGTCAAGAGCGCGTAGATTTACTGCTCCGAAGTATTCACAATCTCGATTTATCTGTATCCAAATTTATATCCTTTGGATGTAGTTAATCATCAATCTTTCTACGCTCGTTCATCGGAACAATCTCTTCTACGTCTTTTATTTAACGTTTCCAGATCGCTGATATACAGTGCAAGATGAATGGTGGTGGAAAGATGTTCTCCAAGTGTAACAGCTCAAGTCGATTTATCTTTAGGATAAATTTATAATTAAATATAAAAATTAACTTTAATTTTTTAATACGATTCAGTTTGAGTAATTGCACCCGTTTATTTGTTATTTGAGTATAAATTGACCATAATGGGTTTGTTGGCCTATGAAAAGTCATTAAACGTTGATTGAAAACATCTTGAATAAACTGTGAAATTTTTGCCTTATAATTTTTTCTTTTATTCACTCGTGAAGCATTATTTCAAAATTATGTCAAGCTTACACCTTCTAAATATTTAATATGTTTATAACTCGTTAAGAACGCAATATAATAAGAAAAGAAAATTAAATAACCATGACAAATTTTCGAAGCCTCGAGCAAACTACTTTCGTTTTATATTTCGTACCTAGTTTTTCACGTAAAACTTTACTGCTTCCTGAATTATTAGCTATAAAAATTGCAGAAAATTCTTTTTACGTTCGGTTTTATACATTCAACGTATAGGCAGACTACTCGCGAGCGAACTGTACGCGCTTATGCAAATTTGTATTTTTGTAGACCCCCCTGTTACGACGAAAATTGGTCGGAATTGTAATTGCTTCGTTAAAATTTTCATTAAGTTGATAATGGAATAAACAGGAGCTGAAATGTTGCACAAAATTTTTATATGTTGCTTTTTATCGAACGTTGCACGCGAGGAAGACTGTAACGCGTAATAAATCGTAAAATGGTTAATATTTTCTGATCGATACACCTGGCTATACAACCTTATGTACATATGACTTCGTAATACCAATACCAATTTCGCAATATCAATTTCGGTGTTTCTTTATTAAATAACTAAGCACCACATATCTGTTTTAACAAAAATCTGTTATCGTTGTGAAACGTTTGAAATTTTGCCATCGTGTTGCGAACGAATCCTTTATTAATACATATAATTTTAGACATTACATTATTCGAATGTGTACAGATTTTACTAATTTCATTTTATTTTCTTAATTGTTAAGATGACATGTAAAATTGCAAGTTCAATTTCAATTCTCCAAATTTCTTTTGCAGTTCTCATCAAGTTAATGAATTCATTGAATTTTCGAAATGAATTGAAGTAATCTTAGTTCCTTTTAATTTGAATATTAATACTCGTCGCAACTGCAAAATTATTTTGAAAATCGTTAATAAATGCAATATCATATGGGTCCTGAAAAAAAGCTGCAAAACGTTTGCACGAATTTGAGCCATCTCAACGTTCGTGCTTGTTTATGAAATATGTAAGATGTTTCATTTTATACGAGCTCAATTCCAGTGTTGGATTCAGATCAAATAAAAGAGTTTAAACAAATGATTTTTGCCTCGGTTAACCATGGCAGAACGTTCTTTATCGCAGGGACGCACCGAGTTCAGCGAATAGATTAAGATATATCGTCGCGACCGAGAAACATTTCTTTGTCTGTAAAAGTTTCACTGCTCATGAGTAATTATGCGAAGAAACGAGTTTCTGTCGTTCGCTCCGCTCCCTCTGCTTTCCAATTCTCTCCCTTTTCTTCCGTTCTCTCTTCCTTTTCTCTCTCACTCTCTCCCTCTTCCCCTCTTTTTCTCCCCCTCTCTATTTTTCTCCCTTTATACCTGTCTCCATTTCCTTCTGGCTTTTTCTCGTTCTCCATTGCCGTCTGCAGCTAAAGTGTAACGAAATTCAGCAATAAAACGAGCCAACGCCGGTTGTTAAGATAATGCCATGGCCCTGGTACTGTCTGGAACGCAGAAGCCCCGGAATAAAAATATAATGGCTTTCGTAAAGCTGGATTTCACGGCGATTCGTGCATAACTCACGATCTAGGGAGCCGGCCGTATCTTGTTTCAGACCCGCTCTAAATTCCTCGCGACATATTTGCCGACATTCTTTGCATCCAGGCTCTCTAACACGTCTCGATACAAGTCGGAGCGTTCAGATTTCAATGGTCGATTAGACATTGTATTTGCTAGGTGTCATAACCTCGGGGGAACATTCTTTCGAATAAACAAATTGTGTACTTAACCCTTAATGTGGTCTCTTGCAATCTACTTAAAGATGTAGAAGAGAAGGTTTTGCTTCTTCGTAATAAAGAGAGAAGTATTGGTAAATAAATTGCTAATATGAGACCCAGTTTGGTTTTTCCAGGGAATTTATTCTTTCTGACGTTTGTCATACGTTAGACATATGATAATTTCGCTGTGTTCCCGAACAATTATTCAAGAGCTAGGTGTTTTACGCATTCATGGTATAAGGATATTTACAAAATTTAATGATGTGAAAAGTTGTAATAAAATTGTATACGATTTTAAATCTGTTTTATTTCTTTGAAATATAGCAAGCTTAACTTCTATTTAATTATAGTTTCGATCGGTTCGTTGTTTAATATCCTCTGCAACGTAATAACCATAAAACGATAAACGACGAAAATGACAAAATCGATTGTATCTAAAGAAGAACAACAGGGGAAAACGGCGAAAGCGAGAAACGACAGACAACAAAAAACGACCGGAGTAATAGCGTAATATCGCTAATTGATCGAAATGATAAATTTCAGTAAATTCCAATTTGCAAATAAAATACAGCGAAGCGCTCGTAAATTAATAGAATATTCATAGGCACGCTAATTCGGTAATAACATAATCTGAAGCGCGATTAGTAATAAAAGGATGTTCGCAAATACAAGGTTATTTACAAGGTTAGTTGTTAAATTTGCGAATGCATTAATTGTGTGGCAAAGTAAGAGACAACAATGTGTTTCGCAGCGTACATTTACAATATGTAAGCGCAGCGTCAGCGACGAAAGAAATTGTTTGGATAAAAAAATTGTTTGGCCATTGTAAAATGAATATCGCTAACTGTAAGCTGTAGATAATGTAAGCTAATAGATAATACGAGTGCTTTAAAATTAATTATAAATGCTGAATTCCACCAAAGGAGCAAGCATATAGACATTGAGTACCACTTCGTGCGTGATTTGTATGAAAAAGGCGAAATTGATGTTATACATATTAAAAGCAAGGAACAAATAGCCGACATATTCACAAAAGCGCTAGCGAAACCAAGGATTATTGATTTAAGTAGAAAATTAGGTCTCATAAGTAAGAGAGAAATTATGAAATGAATTGTTTTATTTTAATACAAGGATGTAGAGTTTTAGGGAGAATGTTACATTTTAGGCAATGTATTAACGAAACTTTTATTAGGGTTCAGGTATCCCTGTAAGTATGCTAGTAACTATGCTATTACTAGTTCTTCTGCACAGTCCGTCCTAATCGCATCGTGCGCCTGTCGGTATAATTAATTCTTCCATCGTACCTTCCTACCAACCTTTAAATATAATTATTTACACTGGTTTTTATACCGCACGAGTGTTTTATTCCACACAACCCCTCAACAGTAATCAACGTTATCGCGACAGGCTGATCGGTGTACGCAAACTTTTTGATGCACGGCGCATCCAGTTCAATAACCAAAATGAATTTCATAACACCGGCGCATAATTTATTATCGGGCATATTGCACGCGGAGGGAACAGTTGTACGGCTGCTAAATAGATATTGCCAGTCTGGGTTGTAATGCCGGTCGGGAACCGCGTGTCTAACCGTTAACGAGATTAATCCATCGAAACGCGAGGCCGGAGTAGGCGGATCATAAACACGGAAGACCGACTTGAGAATATCTGCCGGCAGAAAACCGGGCGTAATAAAACGATGCCAGGGGAGGGAACCCGGCTGCTTTCCCGACTTTATTCTTACCGGGGCTTAATGCCATTTTCAACCCCGCGATCGCGGCGAATACGTTCGCTTTGACGATACGTGCGCGGAAATTATTAGCGGAGGGGCGAGAGGGAGGGAGGGAGAGAGAGAGAGAGAGACCGTTCCGTGGCAGATGATAAATCAGAAGAATACCAGACGCAGTGTCGTTCTAATTGGACCAGTCTGGCACAGTCGGTTCTGGTAACCAGACGAAACCCCCGATGAATATTTCCATCGAATATTTACCAAGTTTCGACCTACCATTACTCGAATGTACAGGGTGGCATTGATTAAAATTCAATTGGTCAATTAATCAGTTTTAATGAGTCGAAAAGAACTTTGTAATTGCAGAAAATATTTATTTTTAGAACATAGTAAATTATATGAAAGTTAAAAATAATTATTTATATTTCAGTTTTGAGAACATGTAAAATTGACGAGGTGGAAGTAACTTTTATTGAAGTAACTTTTAGGAAAGTGTCTAATATACAGTTTTTTATGGATTGCTGAAAAATGTATTTAATTTAAATATTTTAACTTTTTGCGACAATTGATTTCATCACATTTATGTTTCTCTTTCCTTTTGTCCTCACTCACTCACGCGTTCCCATTGATACAGAAAGTATCATTCATACAAGAATCATATTCAACAAATACACCTGTACTTGTTCAGACAGTGTATTAAAACTAGCATTCATTTTTCCAGTTAAACGTTAATTTTGTCACGTGTTTTTCACTTTATCTAAGTTTTGGTTGGGTATACTTGAACAAGTAATTCGTCTGATAATTTAAGTTTCATCCCCGTTGGAACTTTATTAATGACTGAACTTTATTAATGAGAATTATTAATGACCGTAGAATTTTCTGTGAAGTTACCTGCGCGAATAATATCGATGTCTAACCGCGACTAAAGAAAGATACCATTCTACAATCAATATTGATTAAATAGAAAAGAGCAGTTTGTATGCTGCATCGAACACTTGTCCAACAGTAAGATAAAATTACGCATGAAAGAGGCAACGAAATTAATGTTGGGCAAGCGTGTTGTGTAATTCAAACATGTTACACGGGAAAAATTCAATGGGAACCGCTGCAGCAGCTCGGTCCAAATGGATCGTTTAAGCTTAGCACGTTCACTGAAAGAAAAGGTGGCAAACCGTAATGTTTTCTAACGACGGGAGGGGTTAGCTTCAGATGGCCAAGATAATTTTAATTATTACTTCCACGATCTCAGAGTATAAACTTTATCACACACACTAGTCTATTGCTTAACACTAAACCTATCACAGTCATAATGACCGGTTTCTGGTTTTACAATATTACACAAGGTTTAAGAGACCTTTTTGTTTGAATAAATTACATTATTGTAGCAAGCTTTATAATTAAAGCTTGACAGAGTCTAAACGAATTTTATATTTTCACTCTTACGAGTCAATGCACACAAATGCATACAATATTACTGCTCGGTAGGTTTATTGTTAAAAGGAGATACTTGAAGACCCGATAAAATATTATATGATTCGCATAAGTACAATTTCAATGCATAAAACGTCGCTTGGTGACTTTATTTAAAACTTTAACGCTTTTATAAGTAGGAGCAACGTTTATAAATCTTTTAAAAGTTTATTATTATTGGCGGTAAATTTCACACGTTCCTAATTTAGCACGACATTTCTGTGCACAATGACGTATATACTCAACAGCGTATTATGAATATTACATCGTTGTATCCTGGAATTGGAGAGCTGTCAATAACTCTGTATCTTTAGAAATATCGCGAGGAATACGGAAGCTGCTCCCATATTAGAACATTTATTTTGATAATATTCTGTTATTCGAACAGTATTATGTAGGTACATTATCACCCCATTGAGAACTCCATTGAAATTTTTAAATAATAAAATATTTTGGTATCAGGATATTGCGAAAATAAAACTTTGGATAAAAGAGACTCTACTGCAAAGAGTTTAAAAAAGATATAAAAGTTTTGTTAATAATATGACAGTTTTTCTTAATGTCAGCAAAATTTCATGAAATACTGCAGCGGATGTTAGCAAAATGGAAGTATAGTAAGAGAAAATATTCAGAAAATGTCATGCTAGAAAATTTGTGTCAGCGATGAAAACGAAGTTGAATTTCGAAATATTTCAAGAAAAATTGATTGTTATAAATTACAGCAACGATAGCAACACCGAATAAAATTGATATTTCTTTTCAGAAAAGTCATCATTATTTTTTTGTTAATCTATGTGAAATAAATCTGTGCTATTACAGTTGACATAATACAATTATTATTTATTAACACATTCCATGCCACGTGTACTTTATTTAATGACTAAAAAATAGATTATAACAAATCTAGAATGAAAGAATTAATTTCCACCACAAGAATGGATCGTAATGAATTTGTTTTATCATTATATACGATTATTAATAATTACAGATAATATAGAAAATTTTAGTGAAATAATAAATGACTAAAGCAAAGAGTCTAGTAAAAATAGCTCGGCATTGAACGTGTTAATAAATATTATATTGTGATACTTGGAGCGGAAATACGCGCGAACAGAAGGGCGAGCGTATTTGCCGACTCTGATCCAATGACATTTAGCGCGCGGCGATACTCTGATATTAACGCGAGCCGCGGCATTTGTCGCTCGGCGTTAACGTCTCGCGAGAAATGTCGCGGGATCGATCGCCGTAAAGAAGAGCCCGGTCCGCGGCAAGTTTTCAATTACATTAGAGTCGGAACATATTAAACGCGTCTTCGAGGATTCTTGGCGGCACTCTCGGGCCGAGGATCCGCCCGTCGCGGTGCACCGCGCCCGCGCGCCGCTCTCAATTTCCCTCTTCCGGCGCGGCGGAGCGAAGCCGCCCGCGGAGGGTAAACTTATAAACTATGAAAGTTACTTTCCTATTCAATGAATTGACTGCGCCTCCTTTTGGTACGTGCTGCGAAACCGTTCCGCACCCTCGCCGAGTTTTCGTCCGTTTCATCCCTTCTCGTTTTTATTATCTATCGCGGCGCGATAGAGAGAGAGAGAGAGAGAGAACACAATGCCTTCGACCGACCGGAAAATTACAAGTTTCCCCGACGATGCTCCTTCGCCGTCCATTTCCGTTTCTCGTCCAAGTAGGTCACCGAGGGTTATAATACGCTTATCACGCGTAATTCACACGTAAGCATTGCCGGTTCTCTCTCTCTCTCTCTCTCTCTCTCTCGATGGTCCTCACTTCGGCGACCGCTGGGTATCGATTGTTTCTGATTGACATCGAAAACCAGGCTAGTGTGACGCTGCGCGGTCGGAAATTTATTGTCGTTTCAATTAGAGCCTCCTTTGTTTGTCTCATTTTGCTAACGGATTTGTATTCAATCCCTTACCGTGTCATTCTCCTCGTAGTTACAATAAATCGAAGATTTTCGTCTGCGATATTATCTTAAAAATGGAAGGAAATATACAATTACTGACGAAAGTTAAGGAACGCGTTACACGGACACGTGCTTGTCTTTACGATAAAGATTTCTATTGCGTCAATTTTAGTTTCTTATAATTTTCATGTGTTTATTTTCTATTCTTTATTTTTGTATGCTAAGAACAGTATTTGCAGGCTCGAACCAAGCCCGCAAAAATATTGTAAGATTTAAGTGACCTAAGTGATGTAGTACTAGTATTTTGCTAAAGATGCCAAAAGAGTTAAGAAACTGTTTTCACTCTGGACGGTAAAAAGTGTCTTTCAATTTCTCGCGAAAGAAAAAAACAACTTTCCAAACGATCAAATAATAATTAAACTTGAATTAAATTATATATTTTATATTTATATTACTATATTATTATATTACTATATTACTGTATTAGTATATAACTATATTACTATATTACATAAACGAATATTTAAAGATACCATAGCATTACATTGAACTCGTTAAAATTTTATTCCGCATAAAAATCTTCGCAGTCTAATATTGGTAGAGAAATGATCCGTTCGATCGAATGCATTTCGCCGGGGACGTAGAAGAAAGCGATTTCAGTGAGTTATAGAACATCGGCTTGATGTCTTTATCGGGGTTTGCCCTTTTTGTTGCAGAAGTCGAGAGAAGTGTAGGAGCTGCACCGGGGGCGGCGGGTGCAACTGCAGGGGGCCCTCGGGGGTTGGCACCTTCCCCTGCCCCCTCGACGCCCTCGTCACCCGCCACCACCACCACCACCACCACTAGCCCATCGGATTCGACCTTCTCCTCCTCGACGTCACCTAAACCTTCTTCTCAGCCTTCTGCCGCCGTAGCGGGCTTTGACAAATCGGTGCTACAGGTAAGACATCCTCTGCTTTTTTGCTGATCCATCTGGTCTTCTTGTCTACGAACTAACAAATGCATCGATTCAGCAGCGTAAATGACGTTACATAGAATTACATTATAAATGATGATATTATGAAAATACTAAATACTGAATATATACTAAAAAAAAAATAAAAATTAAATTATTGAATTTATACTGAATATATTATATTCAGTTTAATTTGAGCTCGGCATCTTTCGTTTAAACTTGACGGAGTGTTATTTTTGCGTTAAAAATTCGAAATTCTATATTGTTGTTGTCCGAATATTTTATCAAAGTTCTATTTTATTGCATTTTGGACTTCGCAGAGTGGAACACCATTTAATGCTTTGTCTAGAATTTCATAGAATTAATTATGGTTGATACAACTTTTATAATTTTGTATTATGCATGTTAGATGTTTAAACATTGATTTGCTCTTTGAGATGTTAACCTTTTACACTCGAGTGATGGCTCTGAGGCACTAAAATCATTCTATCACGTTCCAAAATAATTTTTATATTCACAAAATTTAGATTTGAAAAATTGTTAACTGTAGAACTGTTGGTAGGAGTCACAACAATCAATTTCATATGCATAGAATACAATTTGTCATGTAAAATGAAAATACTATAAGCTAGAAAAATGATTTTAGATTTATAGTTAAAATGGCTTCGAATGCAAAGGATATTTGTTAATGTACACATCATTTGACAAATATTAACACGTTCATTACAGCACAAGTCTCTGTGAAAGACATACAAAATTAGGACAACTGATTTAAAAATATAAAAATAGACACAGGTGCAGAATTATTGAATAAGTTAACTTCCAATGTCTATGAAAGGCGCAAAAATTCAGAAAAACTTGTTCAGATATATAACAAGAGAATTGTTGTAACAATTATTATTACTGTTGCTATACGGTTGTCATAGAAATTAATTTCTGAGGCTAATAAAAAGCAAGATGGAGTCCTGAAAGGAATTTTATATTTATCGTGTTCTGACATCGACTCGAATATTTAAATACTACTGAGAAGAGAATATAGTTTGATTGCTAGTTAAAGGAACAAATAAACATTCATACCTAACAGCTTATTACTAAAAATCTCCGTCACGAGTCTCGACTCGTTAAAGTACGGCAAAGGGTTAACATCAACTCCTTATCGCTCTTAGAGGAAAGACTACCTTCCACCTTCAAATATTTCCGTGAACATCAAAGAACTTAGTTGCAAAGATAACGTCGATAACATTGATAATTTTTAAGTGATACTTCGCTGTTTTCGGCAAAACGGGACATTACGTAGAATTCTTGTTTCACAGGAATGTTCCAAGAATTTAAGGGTTTCGTTACCGGAGCCCCTGCGACAGACACTTTGTGTACGTAGAAGGTTGCCGTTGGCAACGTCGTCATACCTCCCAAAGCATCCGCGAGATTCGCTCGTCACGGATACTTTCGTCGACGCAGCAGCCCCGGCCAAAATTTCGGAATATTTTCCGCGCGAGACGACGACAGCCTTCAAATTGCTCGGAGCAACAGGCTGTGTCGTTGAAGAAAGGGTCACCGGTTCTGCGTGCCAGGGCCGAAACTATAGCGCGCGTGGAATAATGATCGCCATTAAAGTCGAGTCAAAGGGACGATCCAGCTTCTTAAATAGCGACCGAGAAAATGAGACTTTATTTCACCCTTTTCGGGTTCCTCGAAATTCGCTGAAATTTTTATGCGAAATTATTGTTCATGTCAAGATTATCGCTGTAAATTTTCAAGTCGAAATGGCGGATAGTTTCTGAGCTATTCGAGGTTAAAGTTCGTCACCATGTCAACCTAAAGACTAGAAAAACTAGTTTTTCTGTTATATTTATATGTTTGAAGTGCGCCGGCACAAAATGACCCGGCAATCGCAGGCCAAGGGTTAACGCGCGTGAAGCGCAATGTAAAAGTTGGCCGTCTCTGGAGGAAGATGGGGGAGTAGTTCGGTGTGGCAGCGGAAATGGTAGCGGAGTTAGTTACGATAGTGAGGAACCCTGGTTCGCCTCGGGGCACCCCGACTAATTAAAGCTCATAAATTACGCGGACGTGGAAACAGACTGACGAGAATATGGCAACGTAATGGACGGACGTGCCCGAAGGCTTGGCCAATGCGCGTGCAAAGGACCCGAATGCTGACGAAAAATGCGTTACGCCGTATTTTCGGCTGGTGAAAGACATTTTCTAGACTTGTCCGGCCTTTTAGATTCCCTACCAGTTAATATCGACATTACTACTCAAAAGAGATGTTTGATGATCAAAATGATAGGTTCGGTAATTTTTTCTCTGTGGAATTTATTCTAATTTCCTCTTAACGTCTCTCAAGTCTTTTTAACACGTTTTGTGTCACTGAAAAATAGAATCAAAGAATTAATTTCTACCATAAAAATGGATCTTAATGAGTTTGTTTAATTATCATATACGATTATTAATAAATACAGATAATATAGCAAATTCTGGTGAAATAACAAATAACTAGAGTGTAATAATAGCTCGGCAGAGGAGAACGTGTTAAAAAATATAAGATTCTCTTGTAATTATAATCTCTTTGTATCTTGTAATTATTTAAACAGCATAAATTTATAAAATACAGGAGGAAGGTATTAGCAATAACCTAATACCTAATCAGTTAGCCTATCAACAGGAAGGTATTAAAAAAGCACTATGCAATCGCTTAGATAATGTGTGTTTAAACCGCGTGGGAGTATACGTTCGCAAAAAATCCCGGTTACTGTACTTTCGTAATCTCGAGACACCGTGCCCCGGCGAAGTCAACGAAGGCAAACATTATTTCGAATCGGGGGCGGAAAGTTCTTTCAGCGAGCGTTTCAAGAAATACGAGGAATTTCGTGCACAGTAGCCCGTCGAGTACATTTAAATTCACACGCCGTGGCATCGTGCAATCTGGATCGGGAAATAAGGGGTAACGCGCGTTCTATGCTTTCCAAAGTAGGAGGGTCGGTCTAACTAGATTACCAGTGTGTCGCTGAAATTAATTTCCCTTCGGTGCACGGCGTTCGGACATCGATTGATTTTCAGTCGACCAAAGAATTTACATCCCATCGACAAATGTAGCTTTGATGTTCTTTATCTCGTTACGCGCATCGCATAACATTTTTAGTAGCACTCTTAGTAACAAAATTCTTATTACTACAGTGAATTGTTATGCAGCATAAGATTTGTGTTAGCAATTGCAAGAAACTGGAGTTAAATGAAAAATTCCTCCTCTTTATAGGTTTAATCAATTAAATACATAATGTGACAGTGTTTTTAAATTCTTAAAATATTTTCATTATACTATATTTCTCTTATCTTCAATTTTTATAACAAATACATAAAATTCATTATCTTTTTTTGTCTTTTTTAATGTATCAAATAACCTTCATTTTCTTGCTCGCGAATATGGACATTTTTCATAGTATTTGCGATGACCTAACGGCTGTTGCAGGTCTTAGGAGTCGAATTTTGAATAATTAATTCTTGAGTGGAATAGATAAGGTCGATCAATTTTACTCGTCGCTTATCATCATATACATAGCAGCCATTTTAACCTCTTAGGTGTGGCTAGATTTTGTGCGAGCTGCTATGCTGTACGACAGTTACTGGCGTATGAAAAATAAAGGCTATATAATCTATTGTTAACACTATTATTAATATATGTGAAGCAAGATAAATGAAAAATATCATTTAGTTCAAACGGTGAGCGAATGAGTCAGTAAAATGAGCTACTATAGTAACGCGTTGTAATATGATATATAATCCACCCTTTATATTGTTAACACTATTATTAATATATGCGAAGCAAGATAAATGAAAAATATCATTCAGTTCAATCGGTGGGCGAATTAGTCAGTGAAGTGAGCCACTATAGTGCACATTGTAATATAACATCCGCCAAAGTCACCAAAATGGCGCATCATACCTAAGATGATAATCTCTAAGGGAAACTCTGCAACCACCAAAATAGAAAATAAAAATAATTGAAAATGAAGAAATTTTAACTATATCAAGCACTTCAATTTTTCAGTGGCCACTTTAAATAAATGTCTCAATTCAATCAAATTAGTCTAGTGATCCGATAAACAGTTTAAATCGCCTTTATAAAATAATCACGCAGCGTCAGTCCTTGTCGATCACTGTCGCAGGTGAATCGCGTTCATTTTCGCTGCATCAGCAACGCTTATTTGTTGCGACAAAGATATCCTCCTCCGACGACGTTCCACGATCGACTTATCTAGTCAACCGCGCGACGATCCGGCGACACATATACGCCGGCGAGTATCCGGGAAACGTAAGCCTGGCAGAATATTCTGCCACGGTCGGCACGAGTTCGGTTATCAGGGATAGGAATTAGATTTGTGTGACGTCGGTGGGCAGCGTAGAAACGGCGTCGCGGCGCCAGGGAAGCCGAACTGCTCGTGTAGCCGTATAACTTGGTCAATTTTATCGAGTTACTCGCCCGTTCCTCTTCGCCTTCGCGCTGCTCTGATCTTCATTCGTCCCGTGACTATGATGAAATCTTCGTACCCTTGTAGGAGAGGACTCTCGAAATTTGACAGAAATTCTCAAGAATTGTGTATTGACGCTTGTTCGATAATAACAATCGATTTTTAGTTTCTGTACTTTGCTGTATTTATTTGGCTGGATTCAGTATACGGAATTCCAATAATTATTTAGGTAAGTAGTGAAGATATTCTAAATGGTTTTGCAATCGATATTATTAAACTTCATTGTATTGTTTACGACATCTTTTATTTTATTTGCACTCGCGCGATCTCGATTTTAAATGACATAATTATATTGAAGACTAAGAAAGAAAGATAGTCAGAAAGTAGGAGTTTAATACAAGGTAAGCGCGTATTTAAAATTACAGCAAAGTTTTGAAACAGTCGTATTCTTTTCATAATTAGAATAATAATATAATAACAAAATAATAGAATAATTAGAATAATGATATATAATAAAAAATCATTCGCGAAATGTTTCGAGAAGTTGCAAAAGCTTTTACTTTCACTGTCTAGAAAATTCAATCGTCTATTGATTAATATGGCTATGGTTGTTACAATAGTGATTGTGAAAATGTATACGATATCATATGAAATCATTGAATTTCATAGTCTTAGTACGGCAGACTCTGTTGTCGCAATTATATGGTTATACTACTTGTAACACGTAAATGACAAATGTCAAGGATTATTCAACATAATGTTGACTTTTATTTATGAAACATCATGTAAACATTTTTTTATATTTATTGTAGTATAATTTGTTTTCACAACGTTATAGCAGATCAGGGTTCCCTTATGGTACAGTTGTTCTACTTACAATGAAGTGAAGTACGACTTTGGTGGGCTACATAAACTCACATTTGTTTTCTATACTTTTTAATATATTTTGTTATATAACATAGATTTACTACTCATCTAATACTCTTTACTAATCTTTTACGTTTAAATCGCAATCGTCTCGTGAGAATCTATCATGTCGACTTTATTATGTGCTTGTACTACTGGAAATGACTCGAGTCTACCTTATTCCTAATTTAATAACATATCTGTTATTATTATTATCATACATAAATAATTGCTATAGCAAATCGTGCTTATTTGTAAGCATTACTGATTTTTGTCGATTAAAAAACTTTTCATTATTATGTATTTTTTGTTCTTCATAATCGATCCTACTTATCATATGAATTTCTGTTCAATATTAACGTTCTGATTATTTTAATATTCATTATTTTGAAATTTTTCTATTAGCTATTATTAATTATCTTTATTTTTCCATATGATACAATTTTGAACTTTATAACTAGATATTCATGTTAAAGTTATGTTTACATTTACGCTTAGAAATTATTTCTATATTCTTACTCTTTTTACTTTTATTTTTATACTCTTACCTCTTACCATTTCTAGTTATTTTTATTAACTCTTTCAAAATGTTTCGACCATATTATTTTCATTGGTAACCATATTGTTCATACGATATTTGTTAACTATTTTTTAAATTTAATTCTAACAGAGATCGTACTTTGTATTATTAATGGTATTGCCATTTATTTATCTGAATTTTAAGGATTACGTATTCACACTGATCGGCTCCTGCATCGATCATTTATAGACGCATCGTATTTGTTATAACGAACGCGTCCCGCGGACCGATATTCCCACACGGATTAACCGTTTACGCGGGCAATTTACTTTCCGCAGCACCGGCCAGATTAAAATCCGTAATCATTTTCCTCGGGTAAGTTTTATTGTCGTCTAGCCTATTGTGCCGACCCCATTGCCAGGGGTACGGTTTTCCTATTTGCCGAGTCAACAGACAGACTCGAGCGAGTCCGACGTCATAACAGCTATCTCCCTTCTTTCCACTTCCGGCTACGCTGTCTCGCTGACAAGTATTGTGCTGTTTGCATAACGCGACGAGAGGCACCGAGGTAACGAGACCGGAGCACAGGAATCGAGTTGCCAATGAAATTCTATTTCGCCTCGCGCACCGTGATACGTCCTACCTGTGGAAACGATTGTGTCGGCTCGGTTACCATCTCGAGAAGAGACTCGGAAGACTGTGCGTGTTGACACGGACCACAGGGACATCGAGTAGGTCCTCACACAAATTACGCGAACATACTGCTCACCTTTGAATACAAGGCAGATGTACGTCCTTCTGCTAAGGACTTCAATTTTAACGCAAATATTATCTAAGTCTCGTATCACGTAAGATGTCTGCAAGACTTAACCTCTTAGGTTAAATCTGGATTTTACGCAAATGATATTTTTCACAACTAAATTACCATTTTTCTTAATGGTTTTCGCAATTACCAAGAGTAATCGTATACACAGTCTTTTTTAGTATATTATATAAAGTATTAGCTATATATATATATGTATTGTGTATTAGTGTATTGTACATCTACACCTTCACTTTAATCGTTTACTTTAATGACTAATAATACAATTGAGTAAAGCTAGAAACATGCCGCGTCGTGCCGAAGAGGTTAACAGATTATTTAACACCTTCAGTTCTGAGATTTGACTTGCAGTGGGGTAGTATAATAGGGTAATAACAGCGATTTCAGCTAATGAACTATTTCGTTATTTTTTAAATTTATAATAGAATAAGAGAAATAATACGCGACGAAAAAAAAACATCAATTTGCTTTAAAACGATTTTATTCGAAGAAATCTTCGAAATACTTGCTTTGGACAATATCTCCTTTTAAAAAGTTTATTTTTATAAGATTTTTATTAAGGAATATCTAATATTGTCGCGAAAGAAAATAATCGTTCCACTGGCGCAGGATAAATAATATTTCAAAATTAAATCAAATTCCAGTCAGCTGATCGACATACTAAATAAACATGCAGACAAAGTCGAAAAGTGGAGGGCAATGGCCCAACTGGAACCTTTATCTGGGGCTCCTCGTTGCGATGACTCTAGTCCAGGGCATTGCCCCCTACTTTTTGATAGTGTGCGCGCGCGCGCGCGCTTACTGAGGTTTGCGGATCAAATGATTGAAATCTGAGCACCGTGCATCGGAAATCAAACTCGAAATTTTCAGGTGGCTGCATCTAATCAACGAAACATCTACTTGAAAAATATGAAACTTTTTACTTGTGTCATAAATGTATATCCGTAATACATTTAGAGAGACTTTGAACGATTTTTGTTGTAATATTTATCTTGTAAATATATTTTTATAAATTCGATAATCATAAATTGAATTTGGAACCCGTTTTAAAATTCTTACGAAGGCACAGTAATTGTTATACTTGTATGTACAAGTATGCAACTATATATTTTTATAACTGAGGCAAAGGCTTTAAGAAATATTGATTCAGCCACAAATGATAGAATTATTTAAATAAATATATTATCGAAGTAGGACAAAAATATGTGAAAGTTCATTTAAATTACCATCAACAAGGCACCTACTTGAAAAATATCAAATTTAATAGAAGTATTTAAATAAATATATTATCAAAGTAGGACAGAAATATGTGAAGGTTTATTTAAATTACCATATATCGACTACTCTGATCAGAGTAATCGACAGGCAAAACAATCGATAGTTTTCGACAGCTGAAACTGCCTCCCCACACCGCAGTCTCCGGAAACTTCATTAACATTGAAATCGGAAAGTCGACATACCGCCCTCGTAGTCTCGAATTCAAGATTCAGGATTTCTTGAAAGTTAGGAGAACCTTCGTCGGAAATTATGTTCTTCAAGCCGGGGTTTCCCCAGATACTCGTCGGTGCAAAACACAGGCGGACACCGGTTTCTGTTGCAGCAGCAGCAGCAGCGGCAGCAGCAACTTGTCCGCTTCCCTCTCAATCGAGCGTCACGTTTCGAGTGCGCGGCAGCGTCTCTCGTTTCGGCGTTCCGTGAAAAAAGTCTCGTGTCCCCCCTCGTCCACCCCGGCGCTCGCGCGAACTATTTCGTACTCCATTTTCCTTTGAGCCGGTCATGGTATCCAGCTTATTAGATTCTTGTCGGCCGCTGCAGCGAAATGTTTTCGTATTCGACGTCCGGACGAACGCGGCCTCAGCGCTCCGAGAATGCGACTGCTGTCCGTGTGCCGGTCTTTCCTCCATATTAAATTCACCGTTTCACTTCGAACTCTGTTGGACCGTCACGGCGTCCTCAGTAATAGCGACGAATTGTGACGTTATATGCGTGAACTGTATAAAATGTAGGACCGAAATTTAGTGGCGAAAAACTTATATGTATTTAAGGAAAGCATCCTTAGTTTTATTGAATTTAGCGCGTAAATAGGTCGATAAAGCAGAACGCCGATTGTACCAAGAGAATCTAACGAATACACACGTGGCGTCAGAGTAAAATTAATAACATTGAATGTTGTTTCTTTCTTATTGCAGGTTAGATTAGTAATTAGTTTAGGTCACAACGTTATATTTTATTATAAAATAATGAAATCTTTGTTATTACAGAGATAGAATTCTACTCAATATTCACCAACGATCTATAGAATAAATAGAACATTATATGTATTTAGCCTCGTACTATATTCCACCTTTGCTAGGGGTGTCTAAGGCCCTCGAATTCTATTCCAACTCTGACATGTTATGAAATGTTCCTTTTAGAGATAAACTACTGTCCCCTCTCACGCGTTTCTAATACTCGCTGATTGGTTTTCCTTGATTTTAACAATAACCATTCAGCGAGTCCGTTACAAGAAGGCACCTTTTCTTTGCACCTTGGCGCGTTTTTTTATATTAATATTAATAATAGTAATTTAAACCTAATTTCCATGCCAGATGTTAGCCAAAAGTCCTAAGCTCAAAAATAGTCGGCTAGACACTTGTCATAAAGAATGTCATATAGAATAATAAAGAATATTAATGCTAGGCACTAACAATAATATTTACATAATTTATAACAATTACAAACTGTTTCATGAGTTACAAGACTGAATTTGATCACGTACGATTTTTGAATTTAAATAACTGAGCTCGCGGAATCCTTTACTTTCGAAACACCATACAAAACTGTAATACCTCTTCTATAAGCGTCACTGGGCTGGAGTTTCTTCAGTTGTAAAGTGAGTGTGTACGGTGTTCTAAGAATCTTCACTCGAAAAATGACGGATTTCAATCGTTTCATAAAGAAATTTGTCATAAAGGATATTAGTGCTGGGCACTAACAAACCCGTTTTCATTTATTGTCCGCCTCGAAAACGTTTCATCGCGGAGGCGGAGAAACAGAGCTGTTCGTGGACAAGTCATTTTTTCCCCACTTTTCTTTGCTTTCCACGGACGGCTGCGACGAGCACCGGGAGCAAAACAAAACGGAACACTGTGGATGGTAGACGGCCGATGGTTGAAGAATAGTTGTTAAACTCTGCGGGTGGTATGTTCGGAATGCGAGGGCTTCGCCCAGCCTCCGCGCGGGAAGAAAGAGATCAACGAAGAGCAAGGGCGACGCCGTGAAAGGAAAAGTAACTTCGTTGAATGTTACCGAAGAATTTAATATCGGACGTGCCAATAGTATTCGCGGCTTTTTACGAGACTCTGGATTGAGCTTTCGGTGCTGTTCTGAATGTTGCTCGTGACGCGGATGTTTTAACACTTTACCGACCGGTAGTCTGTAAATCAGCTTTTTACCTGGACCGGTAGCCTGTGTAATCGGACGTCATGGCAACCAATATTTGCTATCTATTATTGACGTATTATTTTATAATTTTTTAAACATTAGATATTTCTCGTCACGAATAAAGTAAATAAAATAGATAAAATAAATATCGTTTAATACTAATGTTACGGAAATATAAAAATGTTTACTGAAAAAATATAAAAATGTTAACCCATTACACTCGAGTGGTGACCGTGGGGTACCATAAAATTGTACTATCACGTTGCAAAATAATCTTCTTACTAACAAAGTTTGCATTTGAAAAATTTTTAAGGTTATGTTATGTTGATAAGAATGACAAGAATCATTTACATAGACATAAAATGCACTTTGCTATATAAAATGAAAATACTCGTTCGATAATAAGTTAACACGTTGTACGTCGCGTCATTCAAATATGGGTGACACTAATTTCTCACCAATCATTAAAATTCATTTTTATCGTAATATATTTGAACAAGTTGAATTTGACTAGAATGTTTCGGATGCGAAAGAATTCTATCATACTCTGTGATAAATATTAACTTCCTGGTTTTGCCTTAATTAATTAATTTGCTTTAACTATGTTTTAATGGTCTAAGGTGGCTAAAGAAATATTAATAATCACAATTTTGAACGTGCACTGATTTTTGATTCTTTATTTTATTATACAATTCCTGATATTACAATAATGTTTCTCGAAGAGATTTCTGGATCAACTTCTTTATTCAAGTAGAAATAGTAATAAAAATCATACTACGTTCAAGTAAAACAATATTCAATACAATTAAAACAATATTCAATTTTTTAATTCAATATTCAAATAAAACAATATTTAAATACTTGCAACATTATTGCTTTTGTTTTTACTTCTCGAGTTTCGTCAAGTTGCTCCCCTATGGACCGATTTCTATATTTGGATTTCATATTCTGCGAGAACTGCGAATTAGTTTCTGGCTAGGGAAATGGCCATTGGAAAGGGAAACAAAGTAGTTCGATGCAGATAATTGTTGCGCGATTCCCTGAGTGGTTACACTGATACACCGTATCAGGTGTGAGCGAGCTAATGGTAAACCGAAATGGGCCGTAGTTGAGGCGCGCCCCATTGTTTCGAAATGCACTAACTACTTTTATTGTCGGGAACTTCGACGGTAATGATTTTGTATAATTATGTACCTGCGAAACAAGACTTTAATTAAGTAACAATTATATTATATCGGTATTGTTTCCTTCCGGCAAAAGGGATTTCATGGCTATTTGATGGGGAGTATATTTACAATAATTGAAAGAAATAATATGGTTGTTGATGAAAACGTTTTCTTTATTGTCATTACTATCTTTTGGTATTACAACCGATTGCAATTTCCGCAATTTGTTCGGACATTTTTTAGTAAATTAGTCCTAATATTTCAAAGAGATTTAACCCCTTGCAGTATGATTCCTTTCACGTTGCGTTGATTAGCATTTATTTATCCTTAATATTTTCCATAATAGGGCTAGACAATTGTCGTTTCTTTTATGGTCTTTATGCACTTTCATTTATAGACTTTGATAACTGAAGCATTTATTTTTATTTAAATACAGAGGAAATTAATAATACTTGTATTTAGTAGATCTTACATGAATTCTGTATCACGAGCCTGACTCGTTATTATAGTGCAAGGGGTTAAGTAATGACTTAACCTAAATTTAGTCTGATTTTTAAAATATGGCGTTTAAAAAGCTGTTCCAACATTTTAATAAATAAGTGTTACAAGGATAATGATATCTGCGCGATTAAAAATTCTTCTTCAACGTTATTAATTTTGAGTACTGCCCTCATGCTGCTTCGTCGTGTTTAATTATCGTAGTATCTGTTAAAGCGATCATGACGTGTTTCATGTCACTAGTATTCCGTCTCGCTATCCGCGTGTTTATTTAATACAAAGCAGCTCGTTTATTACAAGTGGCCCGGCCGAGCAAGTAGAAGTGCCGCGATATAGGTCAGACCGAACTCTGGTTATCCTCGTACCCCTGATATTTTTAATTAAATCACCGCCAGCACGATCAATGAGGACACTTATCTCGAATTCATCCTCGTCCCGTTTCCTGCAAGAAATTATTAAAAATTTGGTGGTACTAATTCCTTTTCCCGTTCAGATATTTCTGCATTCAATGAACTGCAGCGATGAGATGCTATGGACTCGACTCTCGACGATTGTGTCTTAAAACGGTCTTTTTCCGGATATTTTATATCCTTTATAAATTTATTATATTTATTTTTAATATGGAATATAGAATATTGAATATGGAAAAGACCCTTTGTCTGAGCATTTGTTATTGAAACACCTTAAGGGGGGAGGTGTAAATTGGTCTTTGCGAATGCTCACTGAAATAAGCTAATTAATTAGTTTTTCAAGAGATAAGTAGTTTAAGTAAAACTTTCTATTTGTATGAATAAGTTTGGTCGATGTACGTTTTCTTAATCATAATTATTTAAGGCTTGAATAGGTCATGATTAAAGATGGAATGACCGCAAGACGCGCTGATAGATTCATCTCCAATAATCGGTACCTTTTCCCTAATTTCATTCGCCCAGTTGAAAATCATACTATAACGCGTTTATCTCTTTCAATAACTTATTCCAAGAATCTACCATTTAAATCTGACGACTCAATAAAATTATCGTTAATTCTTCGAATTACATTAACGCGGTAGGGGATTGTTACTACATTTTTTTAAATGCTCGCGCAGCGACGTAAACCAATCGATCCACGTGGCCGGAGGCAATCGCACGGTGGAATGCCTTATTGACACAGCCCATGAACGATACAGGCTTCGGCCGGAGACTTAAATTGCAAATTAGCGGACAAATTCCATTGTGCCGCGCGGGAAACGTCATTTCCCGTGTAACAAACAGGCCCTAATTAAATCTGTTCGAACCGAATAGGCGAGGCCAGACCGAGGAATTAGCGGCGCGCTCGCCTCTTTAGGGTAACAGGAAACGGTTGTTCTGTTCGTAGCAATGTATCTGCCGGCGGGATGCGTGTAAGTTTCGGTTAGGTCGATAAATCGCAGAAAGAGATAAGCCGGAATGCTACAGGAAATTAAGGTCTCGGGCTCGGGTTCGACTTCACCCCTCAAGTCACTATTTCCCCCGGCTTCGGGCTCCCTGAGCCACTGTCCTTCCTCTCTGGCTTTCACCTTAGCCCTCGGTTCCCACATAAAGCCGGCCTGATTAAGTGCATGTTGTCGAAGAACGATCATATCTCTCTCGTGTGGTTTTCTTCGCGGTGGACCTCGCTTCCTCTTTCCCACTTTCTTTCTTTCTTTCCGCCTTTCCCTTTTCCCTCCCCCCCTCTTGAAAAGACTCCGACGGGGAAGCCCGATGAAAATGAAAGGCCTAGACGTCGCTCCCCTCGGTGTCCGGAGTCCTGAGTCCCGGGAGACCACGCCGCGAAAAGAGGGTAGAAAAATATACACGTACACGTGCGCCCACACGCGTATGCATATAATACACCGCCTACAAATATGTATGTGCATATAGTGCACGCATACAAATATGTACGTACATGTGATGCCTACATACGTGTGTAGACACACATAATACATGAATACAAATATGTACGCACATGCAACGCGTACATACGTGTGTAGACACATATAACGCATAGATACGTACACGCACAGACACGTAGAATGTACACGCGCATGGTGTGTAAGTGTTCATTCGTGTAAAGGAATACATATTCGGGCGAGGCTTCGTCTATATATGCCACGAGACTTTTCACGCGACAGTAAGTTTGATATCTGATCCGCTGAAATATGGGGAATGATGGTGATTATCGTTACGCATCCGTCGTATGGGAATTTAGAGTACCGTAAAACTGTACGGCGCGGCGCACTGTGGAGACAAGAACAATGTCTCGAGGGAGAAAAATGTAAAGTCCAAATGCTCTCGTATGACGATATTAGATCTTGTCAAATTATATGCTTATGTATAGGTACATGTTATGTAGCAAGTTATGTGTCAATGTATTGAGTTATGTGTCAATATATTGGCAAGTTGTATCTCAATAAGTTCAAGTTATATCTCAATAATTTTCAACATCAAGTTAAATATCTCAGAAACAACAGAAAATATTCAGAGATTGAAATAGTATTCAATTGGTTGTTTATTGTATTAAGAATCTGGAGAAGTTTTTGTGTTTCAAAATGCAACGAACAGTTTTATACTAACAATGTTATAGATCGAGAAAATATCCGTCGGCAACACGTGCAGAAAGTAAAGCAGTAAAGCACTTCTGCCATTAAATCCTCACCGTACCATTTTCTTTGCAATTACTATGATTAGAATTTTTACGATCGGATTAATGCATTAAAAGGAGAAGGAATTTAATATTTATTGTGAGCTTATATCTATTTGAATGTTCAAATGTTAGTGACAAGAGAATAAAATTTGATTTCTACTTTACCCCTTACCGTACTTTGACGAGTTCGACTCATGATGAAAATTACTACTAATAACTTGTTAAATATATTATCCTGTTCTTTCAGATTGGAATAAAATTTTAATACCTTATCACTAATACTTAAGCGTTCAAGAAATTATTGCAATTACAAATAATTAAGTATTCTAAGAAATTATTGCAATTACAAATAATTAAGTATTCTAAGAAATTATTGCAATTACAAATAATTAAGTATTCTAAGAAATGATCACAATTAAGAGTAACTAAGTATTATAAGAAAATATTGAAATTAAGAATAATTAAGTATTCTAAGAAATTATTGTAATTGATAAATTTCTAATCGGAGTAACTGTGAAGAAATTGGTACGTAAAGGGGTTAAAGGAACGGATGAACATTCATACCTTACTGCTTATTACTAAAAATCTCCGTCACGTGTCTGACTCGTTAAAGTACGGCAAGGGGTTAAAAGGCTATCGCATGCCTATCTCGTCTTTAGCAGTGCTTAACCTATCTCGTCTTTAGCTGCACGTAATAGACACTGTTAGTCCCAGCTAATACGTACTCACCTGATGCATAAAATAACCAGAAAAAGTCTAATTTTGCGTAAACATCGTCCGCTGAAATTGATCGACGACGAAGTTAGCAAGCTCGCGTGAAAGATTTAAAAATGCCACGTGGCGGCATTGTAAAAAATCTGCGACCCGTGCGACCGAACTATTCCACGGAGGTTCTTTATTCCGCAGTTTACACACGACTGACTTTTCTCCCAAATGCATATTTCCAGCCACCCTCCTGCGGCACACACGCGTGTGCCCCGATAATACTAAACAAATCCTGTCGAAATAGCTACGGACACTTCATGGGGCTAGCAGAGCCGCCGACTTATTCCTATGGAGGACACGTTCCAACCCCTGTTCCCCGGCCTGTGTTTTACATCCCCTGACAGTACGGTCTACACTATCACGTCTTTAGTCGTAACACTTTAAACCCCGGCGCTGTGACAAACTTTACGCTCCTTATTTGTAGGCCACTTGGTCTTGTAGCTTAGGATATTAGACGGGTTAGTTAGAAAATTTGGATCTTAACTCTACGGTGTTTCTAAGAGGGGCTGTGAAACGCGTGTAATGGCTTTTTAAAAGTATGTGAAGGAATTTAATAGGATATGTTCAAGTTATAATTAAATAATTATTCGATAATGATTCAATAATTATTTGTATCTGATTTAATTATGTTAGTGATTTTTAATTGTCATTTGTAAATTGCGATTGTTTGTATAAATATGGTATAATTTTATGAGATTGATTTGCTATAGTTAAATGTAGACTCTGTTAAGTTTTATAAAAACTTATGCAGCACACCTTAGAAATCTCATTTGAGAAATTCAATTTAGAACGATTTAAACACCGCATAAACGCTGATAAGTTATAATGTTCAAGCAACTTTAAGTACAGAAAAGCAATAAGGAAAGAAGAATTTACTTATTAATATTTCTTCTAATCGTCTAAAATCTGCAGTCTATTTCTCAATTCATATATATTTATAAATATAATAATAGCTAATATATTAGCTATTAGTTAACACTTGCTGTCTATCTGCGTATTGTTTAATACCCGATATCTTATAATATAATCTTTTCTCCTTATTAGATTCTTTCACATTCTACTCACTACTTTACCACTTTACATTTCACTCAGAACTTTTCAAAAATTACATTGGACATCCGAGTAACCCGGTCCGTCTCGAATCCCAAAATGAATCAGATTTCAGAGAAAGGAAAACCTAATTAAACCACTTATATTACCGTAATAGATTCGTTCCGTAATGAACAGGTGCGTCATAAATAGTCGGTCGGAATCAGATCATTCGAAAACCTCTTTTGCACAGGGCTCGCAGACTGTTCGCATAACCCTTTAACTTGGGCATGACTCGCAAACGTAATTAACCGGTTCGTAGCGTACAGTTTGCCAATTGATCTCCCCGCCCGGAGGAATCATCGCATGCGATTCGGTGGTCATCGAACTACGCGCACCCCGGCCCTCCGACTGTTTGTTTTCATGCAACATTAATTAACTGCCGTATTCTTGATATTCCATTACACGGCTCGGACCCGTTCAGAAAGGCAGGGAGGAGGGTGGGGGCAGCGCGTTGTTTCCTCCGATATTGAAACGCGTATTTACGGGCCGAATTGTCGAGCGCGCACCGCTCCCGATAATCTCGTTAACGAAGAGAATGCGGGGGTAATCGAGGAGACATCGTTTCGAAAACAATACGCGGGACCGTGTTAATGTCTCGACCGTGACAGACGTGCCGCGCACCGCGTCCATCTGCCTCCCCCTTCCTCGCCCCCGAAATTAGGATACGGAGTTGGCCACTTACGGCCTGGACACTCCCAGTTAATTTCCGGCTGTAAATAGTCGATTCGTTCCCGTCTAGCTTGTCGACGGGTCCCCCGTTTGATCGATCGGCCGTTTCTTTCTATCTCCGTTCCCGTCGATGCCCGGTTTATTTATTCCTTCGCGGGATAAACCGGCGTTCGAACGCGATGCACGCTCTCGCGAGATCATTCGCAGATTTTGGTTACCGTGGAACGTGACTTATCGAGAGCTCGATTATATGGACGACTCGCGGCCTGTGTTATTTTAACCCCTTGCCGTACTTTCACGAGTCAGACTCGAGACAGAGATTTCTAATAATATGCTGTTAGGTGCGAATGTTCATACGTTCCTTTAATCCTTTACACTCGAAGCCGTTTCATCTGCAAATCTAATATCATTTTTCGGACTTCTAGTATTTCTATTTTATATAACAAAATTCATTCTATGCATGTGAAAGTTAACCTTTTAGATACTACGCGCCACTATAGTGGCTTTCGCGAATGGCTCGTGCTTTACTCAATTGTTTTATTATTTATTAAAGCAAACAATTAAAGTGAAAGTGTGTGTATATACAATATATTAAGAAAAGAATATATGTTATTAGTACTATATATAGATATCCGGAAAAAATATATATTAAGAGAAAATCGTAATTTAGTTACGAAAAACTTTATTTGCGCAAAATCCTGCCGTACCTAAAAGGTTAATCTCGCGGCTCATAGAACAGTTACACTTTCAACAATTTTTTGTAAATCTAAGCTTTGACGATATCCATACAAATAATTTTGGCACACGTTACAACAATTTTAATGGCGTCGCAGAGTCGCCGCTAGAGTGCAAAGGGTTAAGTGGGAATCAAATTTTATTCTCTTGCCTCTAATATTTAAGCCTTTGCACTCGAGTGACGACTCTGAGGCACCACTGCCAATTGTTACATCACGTTCCAAAATAATATTTCTATTATAAAAACTTACTGTTTAATCTATTGAATAATTTATTCTGGATTTCGGAGAAAATATTTTTTGACAACGTATTATTGAAATTATAACTGTATTATTAACGTTATTGTAAGAACATGTTTTCCAGAAGAGAACACGAAATTATTTTGTATGGAATCAAAAATCGTCGAATTTTGTTAATTATTTGCACGCATTTCAATGTTAATAAACGTGGATAATATTGCGGTATCGCTTGTTATGCGCCGTAATAACTTGTTCGCAGTTCATATAAGTAGAAACGGCGAGCAATGTTCAGTGAGATTTATGAGCATCACGCGTTCAGGCAGTTTGTTTAGAGCGAATCCGCGATTTGCACGTGAATATTTGATACAATTATCTCGAATGCTGCGTCGGCGAATTGTGAGAGTAATGAAACTATTAAATTAGTCTGGATGGGTTGCACGGTTTATTGCGGAGTCGTGGAACAAACGTTAGCAAGTTTTAACGGTGTTTATCCTGTTTCAGATACGTGATTGGCTGACAGTTGAAGAAGAGATGTCACGACAACAGGCTGTCGTTGTCGGCGATGTCGATAAAATCATGCAGATGATCGACAAGCAGAAGGTAAGTCGATTGGCCACAAATCAATTTATCAAGGTCCTGTAATAGAGTACAATCTCTTTTAACCGGACGTTTATTTTTACAATATCTTGATACCGGAAACATTTTATTATAGAGAAATTTCATTCAAGTTCTCTGCTAGGTGATAATGTATTTAAATAATGCAACGATTAGATAATAGATTAGGTGATAGTTAGATACCAGAATATTGTAAGAATAAATTTTTTGCATAAAGAAGGCTCTACTCTTTATTAATTCGGCGTGAAATAGTTTTTCGCAATTCTAACGATAAATAATTTTTAATTATTCTGGTTAGGTATTATAATTAATTTATAATAGTAAAGTGTAATAGTTATTATAATATCGATTATACATTATTGTAATAACTAGAAATTGTTATAGTAATTTCTAATAACTATTATAAAGAAGTTACAATATCTAACGAGTTGTAATAGTTATTATTAATCAGATTATTTCTTCTCCAACCGTGCCGACGGTGTATTTTATATTAAACCAAATAATGTTGGAACAGACAGATGAGGGTTTCATTCCGGTTGTCCCATTGACTTGATCTCACCCTAGTCCATTTCGATTCGTTTCGGTCCATCTCACAAGGGAACGTATCAGACTTCCTTACGCCACTTTTGATATGCGGCGGAAGGTTTTCAGAAAAATATCATATTCGACGCTAATCGATTTCTTTTGTCCTCTACCGTGTCGAACGCATAGAAATGCCGACCTTCAAAATATTGTAGGTTAAAAATAATATTATTGCTTCACTATATACATAAATAATATAAAATCCTTTTCTTTATTATTCTGATACATAATGGTTCATGTGACGTCACATTGGTGACATTTGTTTGTCGAAATTAATTTATGCGCGAAGAATAGGTTCTTAAATATAAATATGCAAAGTATATTCATTGTACAAGAATTGTATTCAAAAATGCATTTTAATAATCACCAATTGCCTAGGAAAATATGCATTAACGTAAACTTTCACACTAATCTACAAAATAAATCAAATAAAACTACTATCTGCTAATGGTAAATTAAAATCTTCATAAATACCACAAATCGAGGTATACTACGTACGGATTAACTTTTGAAGAGTTAATTTCAGCTTCGGTCTAGATTTTTCTATTTACCTAAACGCCTGGTACATTCAACAGACTGTGTGTCTTATCTACAAACGTTAATCGCAGCTCTTATCCTATCGGATGTACCGACGAGAACAGGTAGCTGAAAGCTCTCGCGTCGATAACGCTGCGGTCTGCGATATCAGCAAGGGTGGAAAACAGGGATGTAACTTTCCACCCCTGGTCGCTGTAGACGGTAAAGTAAACAGTTGCCTCTACCCCGAAGTTGCAGTTCCCTGCAGAACTCGCCGGGAAGTCGTTCTGGAATTTCCGAGGTCGTTGGAACGATGCGACATCCGTGATATTTCGCGAGAGGGCAGTTGTCTCTGGGTTACTGACCGGGGAAACCCTGACATTGGCATTGGCATTAAAGGACCAATGAACGTTGCCACGCCTTCCCCCGTGCGTCGACTATACATTGTTGCTTCTCGCGCAATAGTTATGCTCAGACTATTGATTGCTCGAGCGCGGGGCTCGCGGTCATCCCAACGGCCACCCCTTCGCCGATTTGTTCCCGAATTTTCGTAGTTACAATACATTCGTTCGGTTCGACTTTTCCTTTTTTATTTTGTCGCCGCGCACGATAAAGAAACTCGTACATTTATTTTAATAGTTCATTCGTAAATTCAATGTGACGGATTTATTGGAGCTTCTGACTTGTTGATTGTTTTTATCGAACCGAGGTTGCTGCTCCCCTGAGCGACTCGGAGTACGTGTATTCTTCGAGCATAAATATCGCTGTCGCGTGTGTCGTTCGTTTTTGGTCCGCCATTGAGTGGCGCGAATATTTCAGATATTCCGGCGTTCCCCGGTATTCAGACGATTTGATTAAAACTGGTCGGACACGACCGTGCCTCGACATTTGTTCTACTTTGGTAGCGTTCTACAGACAATAGTCGATATGAATAAAAGCTGGAGACACGAATGTTCGTCATTTAGTATTTTCGACAGTATTAAGTCGTGTTATTTTTAGTAATAATTATGACAAACTAGTAATATAAAATCTTTAAATGTTATTGTTACCATATTACATGTATAAACGTACATTAAGAATTTGTAATTTGGGGGACAACTAATTTACTTAATTGGTTTTCGAACTATTTTGTTCGAGCTGCTTCATTTGAAAGGGCTTTGGAAATATAATGATTTATGTGATATAGTTAAAAATATTGTCCTTGGAATATCTCTGATTAATCATGGAAGCTTCGATGCTTGAATAACAGATAAGAATTGCTTAATTAACCCCTTGCACTATGATAACGAGTCAGACTCGTGGTGAAGATTTTATGCATAATTATTAATTTCTTCCAAATCGAAATAAAAATAAAATCTGTTATTAAAGTATAGAAAAAAAGGTAAATAAAAATTATTTTAAATACAAATAGTTTCTAATCGTTACAGCGTGAAAGAAGCGATAGTGCAAAGGGTTAAACTGTCAGATTGAATATTACTAGATCTGAATGTTTTCGTTTAATGAAGCGTTCAGATGGTGTAGGTTCGGATAATTCAGGTCTTATATTTTAATTGTTACAGAAAGTTCGATAGAGAAAGTACAACACCCGACTCTGTCGAAACGAAACTTTGTAATCTTTCCCAGTTGCCAGGAAATCGCTGCATTGTTGAACGGTGCTCGCTCGAACGAATTAATTAAGATTGATTGGTAGCCCTTTCGCAACCTCTTCAACAAAGCTTTACGCCAGAACGACCTCGTCTGTCTGTCTCGCGCGTTCCAATCGATTCTTTCTCCGATTCGTGGATTCAACGGGGGAACAATTATCAATGGTGATATTTCAAATTCGACGAGCATCTGCTGCACCAAAACGCTTCAATCTCCGCGGGGATTGAACTTGTATTTCGACCTTTTCTGCGACATGCGATGCCGAGAAAATAATAGGGCTGGCTAATAATCCCATTGTTCGTATAATACTATGTAAAATACAGTAATATCTATAATAATATATAATTCGTAATAATAATATCTATTCCATAATAATAATATCTATTCTATAATAATAATATTTAATCTATAATAATATTTAATCTATAATAATATCTACTCTATAATAATATAGATAAGTCGATTGATTCTATGTAAATTACGACTATTAGGCGTTGCTTTTGGTTTTGCTAATTTTTTCGGTTTATCAATTTTAATTTGTCAATTCAAAATGTACATTTCGTTTCACACTCTTAGGTCAAAAATTCCAAAATCAATGAATTTCGAGTCGTCGAAACTTGAACCACTAAAAACCACCACTAAAATTGTTCTGTCATCTACTAAAATAATTTTTACAGCAACAAAGTTTAATTTTCGATAAATTGTTAAAACTGAAAGTTTTGGTATGAATCGCAAGAGTTAATTTGGTAAATATGTATATACATTGCACTTCATTACTTAAAATGGAAATACTGTACACCAGAAAAATGATTCCAGATTTGCGGTTGAAATGACTTCGAGTGCAAAGTGTTAACATTCCAAAAACGAATAATCCTTCCCCAAAATTTTACCTAATAATTTCGTGGAGATGGTACAGCACTGCAGTCTTCTGTCCCAAATTCTCGTATCAGTACGATTTTTGTTCGACTAGGTACAATATTGATCCATTCCCACTAATTCGGAGATCAAGTGATAGAACAATTATACCGCGGTGATAATTGAAATCCGATGAGCATATTACCGCGTTAACAGGCCGCCATCTCGACGGAAATTCGACACTTTTCCTCTCTTTCTATTGAATCGAGGGGGAGGCCGAGGAAAGAAGAATGGGCGCGTTCCCATTGATCAATGGAAACCCGATTCCGCGGGATCCGACGCGCGCGGCCTTCTTTCCCGTTGATGCGCCCATTCGAGCCCGGCGGACTTCTCCGAATACGATTTGAGGGGCGGTTGAAAACAATGGGTTTGTTACTCCGCGTGTTGTTATTGATTTCCGATCGGAGGAACCGGAGCAAAAGATATGAAGAAATGAAAGCACCTGCAGATTCAAACGGGAACGCAAGAGCGGGCTGGGAGGGGTGGGGGGCGATAGACGGTCTTCGGTTGTAAATCAAGAATAGCGGCCCTCCCTTCGTCCCCCTCTCATCCCCCTCCCTCCTTCGAATTCCGATGATTACCCGAATGAAAATCGATCTATCTACACGGGTATAGTAATTGCCTGTTGAAATTCGAACTAGGTGCATTTCGTCGAACTCAAGAGGGAATGGCAGTTTGACGAATCTAAAAGCCGTTAACGACTCCTTGCCGTGCCATTTTCTTTACGATTACTATGATTAGAATATTTTCGATCGCGCCAATTTCTTAGCAGGAAAAGGAATTTTATATTTATCGTGTGCTCGCATCTATTTGTATGTTTAACCCTTTGCACTCGAAGCCACTTTAAATTCTAAAATAACATTTCCGACATGTAGCATTTCCATTTTATAAAGTAAAGAGGTTATGTTCAATGGAAATTGAATCTTGTAACTCGTACAAAAACAGTTACACTTTTAATAATTTTTTAAATGTAAGTTTTTATAATAGAAATATTATTTTGGAACGTGATGTAACAATTACAGTGGTGCTTTAGAGTCACCACTCGAGTGCAAATGGTTAAATATTAGAGACAAGAGAATAAAATTTGGTTTCTACTTAAAGGAACGGACGAACATTCGTACCTAACAGCTTATTGTTATAAATCTTGGTCACGAATCTGACTCGTTAAATTACGGCAAGGGGTTAATACTTTGGAGGAAAAACAGAAAGAGATACATATTCGATTGACATAAATTTTCGTGGTTTATTTTAGCACATTATGAAGTAGGAAAAATAACGTAAAAAGGTTCTTGATCGACTTTCCGACGACATCCTCTTACATAATTTGTTTTCTAAATTGCCTGTCAGGGTGCATGACTTTTACTAAGATTAAGTTCGACGAAAGATAAAACAGTTTGTGAAAGTGCATAGTATCCTGTAGGACAGAACTGTTCAACATGCCTCGCGGCAGTCAACTGCACAGCCGCGGGCTAAGGGCACAGCTAGAGGCAAACCCTTTAATGGAGCGAGGACATGAAAAAACAATTGAAGTGTTTACGACTTTATGTTATCGTTCTTGTAAAATTTGCACGCATTGCTGTTATATGCTGATGTCCAGTCGGCATCGCCAGGTAGATATACGACTGGTCTCACGTTGTTTATACATCAAATTAATTTTTCGAACCTTTTTAAAATTTTTAATTGTCCTGTCTCTCGAGGTTGGTTCAATTAATATTATCAAAACGGATTTTCCCGATATCGATGTGGGATTGCCCCTATCTTCCGACTTCCGAACGAATATCTCAGTTGAAGAATCATTCAATTTAATATTTTCAATAAAGGAATAGATATATTTAGTCTAGTAAAAGTACAAACAATGTTTATACCTTTAACACTTCGAGACTGAACGCTGACTACCTAACGGTTTTCCTTCTTATTCTTACTCTCGCGACCGCTTCATTTGTTTGTTTATTTCACACACTCAAACACACGCAGTTCACTCACCACATAGATATGCCTACCAGTATTAACCCGTTGCCGTACTTTGACGAGTCTGACTCGTGATTATGATTTCTAACAATAACCTGTTAAGTATAAATGTTATTTCGTCTTTTTAAGTCGAAATAAAATTCTGTCCCTTTGCCACTAATATTTAAGCGCTGAAGTAATTGTAAGCACGCTATATATATATTAATTTTATTTTTCCTCTAAAAAATTATTCCAATCGAAATTTATTTTATCATTGTAACTACGAAGATAAAAGTACTGCAAGGGGTTAACCAACAATAATACTGATCGTCAAAACTATTTTGATATTTGTTATAAAATACGGTGAATATATTGATTATAGTATTATGCTCTTTACTTTTGCATTTTGTCCTTGCTGTGACAAATATTCGAGGAGATTGATCCGGGTTAGGTTTAAGTTTGCAGATGTACGAATATGTAATCTGGCGAAGAGGTTTTCAATAGAGAACCCCTTAAGAGAATTCCGGTGAATTTCGATCGTTTTTTTACAGCTTACAAGAACTTTTCGGATTTAGAAAAGATGTTGGGGAAGCTCCTCCCTTTTTCTACTTTTAAGCTCTTTGAAGCGGAAGCACCTCTTTAGAACTCATTCAGGTTTTTCTGCTCCCCTATATATCCTGAAAACGGTAATAGCCGTAAAGAAATTGCTATAATGGAAATTTAATGACTCCGCACGGTTCATGGAGCTCTGTGAATTGTTTTTTAAATCGTGCTCGTATTAGTCGTGTGTAGAATACTATGAAACAAATATCGTTAATGGTATATAAGCGAAGCTGTAGTAAGAATTCCACTAGCAACAGACGCAGATATTTATTAAGCACTTCTTAACCCCTTGCACTGCAACTCCTTTCGCGCTGCATAGATTAGCACTTATTTGTCCTTAATATTTTTAATAATAGGACCAAACAACCAGCTTTTGTTTCTTTTATTGTCTTTATGTACTTTTGTTTCTAGACTTTGATAAGAGAAGAATTTATCTTCATTTTCGATGTACAAGAAATGAATAATGTTCATATTTAATAGATCTTGCTTGAAATTTGTATCACTGACTCGTTATTATAGTGCAAGGGGTTAATAGGAATTCATAATACTAAGGTCCAACTATTCAAAATGATATTCGTGAAAGTTACGATAAATATAGAGAAATCTAAAAATATCGTTTCATAAAATAACTCTGTTGATATTCGAACGATATATTACCACGTTTGAGATATTAATCTGGTATCTTTGATCCTTGTACATCTTAAATCTTGAGAAATCTTTGAGAAACATATTTTTCGCCGATTTCGCGCACCCTATTTTAATAATTACTACTACCAATTTTAAGCTAATAATTTAATTTTAAACTTATTTCAACTTTGTTCTTCGAACAAGAAATGTTTCTTATTCTTACCACAAAACGATACTTAACACGTTTTTGATCAAAATTCGATATATCTCATAAGAATTGAAACTAGATCTTGAACTTTGAATAGTAGAACATTCATAACGCTTCGGTACCTTGAACTAGTCCCGTGCTTTGACCAGCGTGCTGAACTAATTTGAACTTAGAACTCGCACTATGTCCTTCGCGAACTAGGGCTTGTGTATCAATAGAACTTTGTTCGTTTCTATGAGACGACAAACTCAGTGGTAAACAATATATAATAACCAGCCTTGGTGTCAGAAATACACGGTTTTAACTCCTCGCACTACGACTCCTTTCATTCTGCGTTGATTCAATACTTATTTGTTCTTAATATTTTCATTAATAGGTCCAGATCATTTTAGTTTCTTGTATCGTCTTTATTTACTTCTATTTCTAGATTTTTATAACAAGAAACTCTCGTGTTTTTATCGCGAGTCTGACTCGTTATTATAGTGCAAGTTAAAATTGTTACAGCATGTTCAAAAGTCATTTTTATATTACGAAAAATTAGATTTTAAAAGTTATCAAAAGTATGACTGTTGTTGCACGAGTCACAAGATTCAATTTCATATGCATAAAATACATTTTGTCATATAAAATGGAAATGCTATATTATGTTAGAAGAGTTATTTTAGAATTACAGTTAAAATGGCTTCGAGTGCAAAGGGTTAACACGTTCACGCCAGTGTGCGCCACTGAGTATAGCACCGGTGGTTCACGGTCAAATATCTCATCGGACGACGAGTATCACCAAATATGTATTTGGTGACTGTCATGTTCCGATTAACCTCTTAGGCACGACGCGCCATTATAGCGGCTTTCGCGGATGTTTCGCGCTTTACTCAAATGTATTAGGTTGTTGCATATGAAATGTCAGATGCTTAAGTGAATATGTGAAACTGTATATCTTGTTTCCAAAGCTGTTGATTTAATCAAAATATGCCCCGTTCGCTTTACTACACCTTTTTCGACGAGATTTCAATACAGAAATGCCTGTCTTAAACAAATTCTGATCTTTCGAATTAATAAACTCTGATATGGAATATTTCAGACTGTCTTCATTTATATCCCATTGCGAACGGCGGCGCTCGACGGGCGAGCGTCGCTGTAGACGACGTATTAGAGCGCGCAATATTTTGGGCGGATATATCCGCCAGCCGTCCGCAACGGTAAACACGATTGGGCGGATATATCCGCCAGCCGTCCGCAACGGTAAACACGATTGGGCGGATATATCCGCCAGCCGTCCGCTAAGGGTCTATAACGTCCGAGAGGTAGAGGGGAAGTTACGAAGCCACTTCCACTGGAAATCTGAAATAAATCTTCTGGCTTATAGTATTTCTATCTTATGCGATAAAGTCCTTTTTATTATTTTAGTGCATATGAATACTATATACTATTTATCCTGCATGAACACTATATGTATACTATTTAGCCCGTAAAAACTGTCCTAAATGTTTAAAATAGCGAAAGTTGCTTGGCGAAAGATCTATATTTTATGAAATTTTATATTTTACTTCATTTAATTTCGCAATTGTTTGGTACAACGTATGCGTAGTTTCTATGGGCTGAACAGTATGTAAATGAAGACAGTCTGATAAATATCATATTATAGTTCATTGATCCGAAAAATCAGAATTTCTTGCAGACAGATATCTGTGAATTAAACTCGCGTTGGGAAAAGTGTATTGAAACGAATGGGGCACATTTTGATTAAATCAATAGCTTTTGAAAAAAGATATGCAGTTTTATATACTCGCTTAAAAATCCGATATTTCGCATGCACCAACCTAATATTATTAATTATTAAAGTAAGCGATTAAAGTGAAAACGAATATTATGTCCAAGCATTTCCTCTTCTCGTTATAATGGTCGTAGGACAGGGTTACATTTCGGCAACTTGTGTCCACGCGCGCTGTCAACGGCTCATATTCCAGGCGGCATCAACAGCGTTGTGTATCAGAGCCGGTATTTCCGAAAGTAAGTACCGCGAGAGCTCGCGTAAATCGAATTCGCAGACGCTGCAGGGAAAACTGTATGCACCGACGAATCGCGGGAGGAGCATGCATCTAAATTGTGCGTATTACGAACGCTAATTGCATTGGCCTTCGCACGGTCTCGTCTCGGAGTTCGGTCTGCGAGCAGCACACGCCAGGCTTGGGGGGTGGATGCTTCCGACCAATTGTTCGCGCGAATTTTATGCGACGCCTCGTTGTATTTTAGACAGCGCGCCGGCGTTCGCGGAGCACGGGAAATTCGGGAACGAGGAAAATTCGAACGACACGGACCGCTGCGTGCCGCAAAATCTTCCGTAATTCCGGCTTCCGGCGGAACGTCGTATTGGCAACTCATTTACTGGTTGGCTCTGTCCCTGCGTAGCGACAAAAAAGTGATTTTCGAAATTTCAATCGTTTCGATGGCTGAGCTCAAAATTAATTTGTCGATCTTATTCGTTCTTCTCGCTAATTAAGTTCGCGAGTTTTTGTATTTACTTTATTTACGTTTGTTGAAGTTTAGTAAAGACTTTTGTTAAGAAAATTACATTATTTTAGAAATGAAAATTTTTAGAAATCTGTATTATTTTAAAAATCTGTAATGAATTTGTAAATCGTCTGTATTGTCTCTCATTGCTTCAATTGAATAGAAAACATAAAATATTAATTACAACAGTATTCCAGTTTTATTAACACTAAAACCTACGAATTCCACACTTTTTCTTGTAAAATTATTTTAGATTATAAAGTCTTTTACATACGAAATTATTAAATGGATATCACGATTGAAGCATAAATTATAATACAAATGGCGGAAAGTCTAAATAAAAGTCTTGTCGTTCTTCTAAAGCAAGCCGCGTGACCACTGTTCGAGCTCGGTAGGTTAAATAAATCATTCAAATTGACGATCTAAGAACACTTTTGACTAGAAAATGTATAACAACAGTGAAACAAAACTATTGAAACTAGTGCAGCTCCAGTGCAAAAAGGTAGAGGGTGCTCGAAGCCAGGGGAAATTCAAACGGAAACGAAACTCGCGCAGGACGCAACTGCGCCGAAAGAAAGAAAAATAGTTTAAGGTGTTGTTCAACGGTCGCGTTCTATATAAAACAGCAATAAACATCCGAGTTCTGGTTCCGCGGAACCTTCTGGCGAGCTTTGTTCTTCCACTGCTGATAACCTCGGCTGCGCGTATTTCCGACCGTCGTCCCGCGCCGCCTTACTTTCGTCGACGAACGCGAATTCCGGAACTTCTATCCTCGTGTTCGCTACTCGCATCCTGCCGGGAAGCTGCCGGGTAATAACATCACGGAGCCGTGGCTATGAAGAAGCTTCCTCGAGTTCGCAATTTCCCGGTTACATCGGCATTCGGTGATGCGAGAGCGCGGGCGGCGGCGCCGGGCGCCGGGCGTCGGGCGTCGGCGTCGCGATGCACTTGAACACGCCGCGCGCCGCGACCCTACACACTTCTTCGAGGTGTACGAGCTGCTTCTCGCAAAGGCAGTCCGCCGTGCTTCCGCGACCGTCTAACGTAGACGTACTCGCTCTGTGTGTCTACTTTTCGAATTTTTCTCACCTCCGGCGTGTTTATTTTTCGAGCGCTGCTTGTCAATTTTTAGCGAAGCTTTTGCCATAACTTCATTCAACTCTGTAGAGTAAATATCGGAGAAAATAAAAATTTGTCTGGACAATATTTCATTCGATGTAATGATAAACAGTTTAGTCGAATATTTGAACAAATTGTTCCGTTTATTACTTCGAATTAATCTTCGTTTTTTGATTGGAATAAATTATTCGGATAGTAAAGCAATATTTGATCAGCGTTCTTTTTGAATTTCTGCTACGTACAAAAATTTCCTTTGTAATTAAGGAAAGATTATTTAGTTATGGATCGATGAACAATCTACCTAAATATAGATCAATTGAAGAAACGTACAAAATTATTAATCAATGAGCTATTAAATAACACTCTATATTCTATAATTTTTATTCAAATCGATTACTTTTCTTACGAATTCCTGTACGATTGAATTCTTACTCAAGTATAGTTTTATTTTAATAAATATAATAACATTGTAGCCCCTATTAAGAACAATTCAACGACCCCATATGGCTTGCAAAGGAATGGAAATTTCAATGAAAAATGGCAACGAGCCTAAATGGATAATACAATTTTATCGTAATAAAGTGCATATGAAAGCAAAGGAACGTTTGCACAGTTTATGAAAATGTTTTTGCGAGTAAAGATAATCATTCACCAATGGTTTTCCCAATGTGAAGCCAATAATTACTCCCATGGGGATGTAAATCGTTCCCATGGAAATCTTATGAAAGATGATTACCATGTAGAGCTATTAATTGAAAATAATCTATATTAAAACACAAGGGAGATCGTAAATGTGTCACAAATATCGGAAAGCTGATTCTACACTGCGGATAATTTATGCAAATTCTCATTTTCGAATGTCATTTTAAATTAATTAGAATTAGAAGAATGTTGCCTAGAGCTACTAAATGATTACTGATTTCAAAAAAGAAATAGAAATGCTATTGAACTTTATTAATTTACACTTTTCTTGCGCTTGAAAAATCTCTGCATCTTATAAATTCATACTGATTATATTGATTATATTATAAAATGGAATACTTAGATATTGCGTAAAAATTAAAAACGTGAGCAAAATTTTATTAGGGTTTAAGAGGTTTTATTCGATTATATTCTTTCGCGACAATATTATACATACCTTGAGAAAGAATCTCTCAAGCTAATAAATCTTTTGACATAACTTTGCGAGAAAAGATTTCGCTCAAAGTAAATCGCTGAAAAGATCTCGCTCAAAGCAAATCGTTGAAAAAATTTCTTCAAATAAAATCGTTTAAAGCAAATCGATACGAAGGTTTCTCAAAGTAAAATCTTTCCGTTGCATTTTATTTTCAGAATTCTTCTTTCATCGTATTTGAAATAAAAAATAACGCCATAAATCATTTTTCAATATTGCTATTACCTCAAATGAATTCCAAATGGTTCGAAATGTGAATTATTTCAAACAGTTATTTCTTCTGATTATTCGAGATGAAATTTGCTCAGGACCGAATACCCATAGAAAACCTTTCATTTACTACGACTGTAATGTAATAAAGGGAAAGGCAAACCGGTATTCAATATTGAGTGACGTTCCACTAATATTCATCGATCGAAACGAGTTCGTTTCTTCCATATACTCGCCCGTGCCGAAAACCGTACGAAACCGTGTTTGTGTTTCACTTTTATCTCTCACTCCTCGTAATCTCGCGGAGTGGTCGTCGTTTTACTTTGCGATCGTTGTCGGGTCAGTGGATGGTTCTTCTCTCGAACGAAGTCGGTGCACGAGCCGCTATTTAATTATACGGAGTTTTGACGAACTTTCCGCTGATTCCCTTAATTAGTGTCCCGCAAGTTCGCCCGTTAAATTGAAATTATTTTCGGATTATACCGATCTCCGTGCCGGGCGCACGTTCTTCCCGGGACAATCCGCGGGCGTGCACGCCGCGCCAGAGACTTTTTCGCGCGTCACGCGCGGCTCGGAACTTCTCGTGCGCCTCCGTTAACGGTAACCCGATATTTAATTGCTCGACACTCGTTCCACCGCGAAACATTTTCGCGATTACGACGCCGGAAAATATTCCCGGAGTTTTTCACGGCCGTGCCCCGGCTACGCGGCGTGGCACCAACCTCGTTAAAGTAATATCCCGGCGGGGCGCGCGCGGATCATCGCATTTTTCACGTCGCTGGCCGCGCGTTTATAACTATGCGACCTATTTTTGCCGTGTTGTTCGCCGGCTCTTCGTGTCCACTGGACGAATTCCTTAGGAAGAATTTCTCTTGGAAGTTTTTCCTCTGATTGATTTTTGATGTTTCTCATTCTTTTGACGCGGCAGCCTTGTCGACAGTGAGCAACTAGAATATGCTCTTATTGTCCATGTTAACCCCTTGCCGTATTTTAACGAGTCAGACTCGTGACGGAGATTTATAACAATAAGCTGTTAGGTACGAATGTTCGTTTGTTCCTTTTAAGTAGGAATCAAATTTTATTCTCTTGTCTCCAATATTTAACCCTATGCACTCGAGGGGTGACTCTGAGGCACAGTTATCTCATTTCTGAAAGATTCAAGCCTCTACAGTAAACTCTAATATCTCCAATTAAAAGTTGTCGCTAATAACCGCAAGTGTAGTTGATGCGACGTAAAATACTAGTTAATAAAAATATTTCTATTATAAAAACTTACATTTAAAAAATTATTAAAAGTGTAACCGTTTTTGTACGAGTTACGAGATTCAATTTCAATTGAACATAACCTCTTTACCTTATAAAATGGAAATGCTACGTGTCAGAAATGCTACTTTAAAATTACAGTTAAAATGTATTTGAGTGCAAAGGCTTGAACAGACAAGTAGAAGTGAGCACTCAATAAATGTAAAATTCCTTTTTCTTCTAAGAAATTGGCGGGATCGAAACAATTCTAGTCATAGTAATTTTAATGAAAATGGTATGGCGAGAGGTTAAACAAAAGAACTCGCGCGAAGTAAAATACCTTTTTATTCAAAGCTGTAAACCTTGTTAGAACTCAACCGCAGATCTTTATGCATTTGTGATATGTGTAAGATTGTTTAACCTCTTAGACACGGCTGAATTTTGTACAAATAAAATTTGTTCGTAACTAAATTACCATTTTTCTTAATATATTTTTTTCAGTTTATCTACATATAGTATTGGTTATATATATTCTTTTCTTAGTGTATTGTACATGTACACTTTCACTATAATCGTTTACTTTAATAACTAATATGAAATAATATATTAATAATAATATTATATAATAAATTACTATAATGACGTGCCTAAGAGGTTAAATGCAATGAAACGTTTCAATCAACTTTGTCTAATAGCATTTCTATTTTCGTTTCACAATGAACAATCCTCTAATTGAATTCCCACATATTTCTTCTTTTTAGCAACTTTGTTGACCTAAAAATAATGCAACAATATTTCTAAATTCTCGAAATGTTTTTATTGCTTCATGTTTAATTTACTCATTTTTGGAAGAACTACGTAAAATCTGCATTCTAGTTATAAATATTTTCAGTTGTATGACTGAGAAATGGTCTGTCGTCTGAGAGTTAATTCGTGTTATTACAATTGATTAGTCTCTCTTAATCCTTTTTGTTCGTCGCAACGACCTCGATTAGATTATCGAGGCGTCAATAATACTTCGTACGATCTATAATTCGTATTTCCATCTATCCTGTTATCATATTTCGCGCTGTTTGCATCCGTGCCCCAGGCTATCGAGCGACGCTGGAATGAAATTTGACGACGGGCTGCGACGTAATATATTCGTTGACGATAAACCAATGTGATGCTGACGGCCTCGAAGATGTAAAACTACCGTATATATTCGTACCTCCGTGTTGCCATAAAGTGATGCCTGATTTCTGTATTGTTCGGCGCGCTGGGTCGCAAATTATTGTCGCTTTAATTTTCGGATCGCGTTCATCTATTATGCAATTCGTGCCAGTTAGGTGATAATTTTCAATGTGAAATTTTGATGTTATATCTATGCGTTCACGGTGAAGAAATCGATTATCCTGCCGAGCGAACTGACGATATGGTTTTCTAAATTTATTATGCACCTGAAACTAATTTTATCACATACGTTTTCCAACAATTTATTTAGTCGGCCAACTTAGCCCTCTAAAGGTCCGGATAACTTTGAAGTTATATACTGATTTACCACGTTTTTTAATATATAGTTTAACAGAGCCATTTCTGACTTCAATAACCTTAGAATTTATTGTCAGACATTGAAACAAATTTTGGATCTTTAGTAGCAAAATAATTTTCTTATTATGGCTATCTTGTGATAGTTCTTTTAAAACACTGCAATTCTTATATATGTATATTTAAAATAATTCACCTTTTACAATCTCATGGTACAGGATAATAATTTATTTAGTCATTCTAAATATACATAGAACAAGTTGAATACACGAAGCAAAGTTTACCACAATTCGCTGTATCATATAATTTCTCTTTAAATTCTAAATCCTCGAAGCATTACAAGAAACAACGTTAATTTCACGAGAACTTCAATTAATTCACGACTAAATACATTCGTTACTAATGTTACATTGTTAATTATGTTATCGACGTAACACGTACGCGTGCTAAGTATATTATTCATTAGTTTTGCTGCTACTAAAACCGTAATTCGATACAGGATGGTTTCTATTTACCGGGATCTATTAACATTCAAGCAATGGGGAATAATTAATTCGGCATTGCCAGTGAGCTATTAATTTCAATTCGGCCAAAATTTCTCGGACAGGTACCGCGTTAGTTCCATCGAAGGGGAAATTGTTCGTAAAGATTCGGCAATTGTAATGCGGAGGGATAGATTGCGTGTGCGCAGTACGCATCTTCTTTGTCGACCCATTCGCCGCCCCTATTAGATATTAAATCAGCGATGGCTTCGAGCTTGCACTTAATTGTTCAAGCAAAACACTCGCGCGCTTATTAATGCATTTGGATACAATTAAAAAAAAAAAAGAAACTGGAATCAAGGAATTATTTATTTCTTCAACCAAGATTCGTGTATTCGTTAATTGAAAATAATTATTAGAGAGATTGTACTGACATTTCAGTAATTTAAGTTTTATAGTTTAATTCGTTAAAGTTTCATTTATCATTTTTTTGTATTTTAGACGGATATAATATCACGAAGTATAAAATCACAATAAAAATGGATGCAAGACGAACATTTTACGTTGCTTGAAAATTTGAATCTATGAGCTTCATTAAATGAAAAATTAATGGAAATGTTTCATTGGTTAATGGTTACAAACAACTACAATGCTTTTGGATATACCAATAACCATTAATTAGCAACGATGACACGTAAACGTTCATTTCTCCAATAATTACATTTAAAAACTTTGTCTTTATAATTTAAAGGTGTCTGTCGATGACTTATAGCATGTAAAACATATTTATATATTCACGGGGAAAGAAAGGTTCAAGGAAGTTACGAATTGAATTCGCGTCGACTGGAAACGCTCGGATTTATCAAAAGTTCCTCGAGACGGAAAAATTGGAAAAATAGTCGTTCGAAGAGAGTTTCATCGGCGCGCGGTTTTCCAAGCGAAATTTAGGATCGGTTTGCGGACTCGACGATTGCCGGCGGTCCGAACCGCGGGGACACGAAGATTTTTAATTAAAACCAACACGGTTCGGAATTGCCGAGTCTGTTTTGAAATTGGTTTAAAGCGTTTACTAAACGGCACCCTCTGTTACGGGAATTTCGTATCCCGTAGACTCAATACCCCATAGGATCGTGGGGGGAGTGGAACGGAGAGGGACCGAGAGAGAGAGTGTGAGAGAGAGAGAGAGTGAGAGAGAAAGAGAGTGAGAGAGGGCGAAGGGAAATCGAAGAGGAAGAGAAAGAATAAGAGAGACGTAAAACCGTTCCCTAGCTACCGGTGGAACCCATGAAGCTGCGAATTTCAGTCAGTGCTACGACGAGCTTCCGCGGAAATACAACGCGGCCGAAATTCATGCTCGCCATGTTTTACTAACCAACTAAATTTTAATTATCCGCTGGCCATACGTTTCAATTTCCATGCTCGCTGCTGCCTCTCCTTCTCTCGTGCACCGTTCCGCGATCATACGCAATATATTTTCCGCGCGCTTGCGTGGGAACTCGTTCCGCGTTTGGATTTGTTTGAACTTGTCTTGTGTATTTCACCGTGGATGCAACCCGGAAATAAAAGGGAATACCCGTTTGTCTTGTTCCGCGCTCCGCGGGAGACCGCCCGTGTCTCGACGCGTGCCGGTGACCGACAGTGGAGAAGCCTTTCAATATAAATCCGAGGTAGTAATTGCGCGATGCGACGATAAACCTGAAAGACCAATCTTTGATCCGACTACGACTGTGAACGCTCCCTCGGCGCAGCTTCAATCTACTTCGCGACGACTCGATATAGACCGTGAAAATTGTACAGGCTCCGGCAAAATCTGTGGTACCGATCTCGTAGAACGGAATCAATTTTAATGTACACGTGACCACGGTGAGGATATACAGGGTGTTTATTTTATCCTGCACTGGTATAAAAAATATGTGTCAGGATAACTTTGTTAACCCTTTGCTCTCGAGTGGCGACTCTGCGGTGCCATTAAAATTTTTCTAACACATTCAAAAATTATTTTTATAGATATCGCTAAAGCTCAGATTTGAAAAATTGTTGGAAGTGTAATTGTTATACGAGTCCCGAGACTTCATATGAATGGAATTTTCTTATATAAAATAGAAATACTAAAAGCCAGGAAATTTTTTTATATTTGCTGTTCAAATGGTTTCGAGTGCAAAGGTTTAAGGACACTGTGTTACACCTCATCGTTATTCTTTGCACGCTAAATCTTATTTTTAAGTTTTGATATTTAATATCCAACAGTATTATAATTTTACAGATTTCGGAGATTTAGTTGGTAAATACATATAGCTATTATACTTACCGCACGACTTTTATGTTGGCAACAGGACTGCACTTATATGAAATCGGTTTGAGACAGCCAGTTCATATAATTGGGTAGGTTCATATAATAGGAGCCCGCTGATTATTCCCGCTACTTGTAACTTTGTGTTCAAATAACCGGAGTTCGCGTTCAAATAAATGGGTCTAGCCAAACACTTAATTTATTCTCGACTGTAGCTCAGGCAATTGGAGTCCAGCAGAAGTTCTCTACATCAGGCATTGCCCCAAATTTCGTTCCAACAAATCGAGTTCCGCTACATTGTAAAAAGCACGCATTTTCACAGATTCTTTGCTAAGAACACATAATGATATTTAATTGTACGTATCCGCTAGGAACAATATAATAATCATACAAATGATCGAAAATAGTTCTATAGCCACAACCAGTACAATTATTTCATACGGATACAATAATGGACACAAATAGTCGCAAGCTCGGATCGAAAAATGTTGTGAAACCTATAATTGTTTATATATTGTTATAATATTGTTATATATATATATATATATATATAATATTTTTATATATACATATAAAATATTGTTATATATATAATTGTTATATATTGTTATAATAAAAATATTGTTGAAACATTTTTGTGAGCAACAGCGTACTTCTGATGATGTCGAAGCCGAATTCGTGACAACAGATGATAGGAGCCGGCCTCATTTTCTTTACAATTGCTACAATTCGAATTTTTTTTCGATCGCACTGATTTTTTAGAAGGAAAAGAAATTTTATATTTATCGTGCGCTCGCGTCTATTTGAAAGTTTAAATATTGGTGACAAGAGATTAAAATTTGATTCCTAGCTAAAGGAACGGATGAACATTCACACCATAACCTGACATAATCTGACATAACCTAACAGCTTGTTACTAGAAATCTTCATCGCGAGTCCGACTCGTTAAAGTACAGCAAGGGGTTAACGAATCTTTCCAGCGTCGTGCAACGTCCGTCGCCTGTGTGCAACAACGCCGTGGCCCAGGCTATCGCTGTACGAATTCGATAATGTGATTTCGACGAGCCGGCGTCGATGAAATTTCGCCAGTGATGCGCGCCCGGCGAAGTATCAAACGAAACGAAAATCGATATGGCGTGGGCCGGCCTTCAGCTCGGTCCGACGTTTTCTTTTGGCGTTCTCGCTCGTCGAAAGGTGAAATTAAACTACTCTGTCAGCGCTCCTCGGGACATTAGGTCGAAACAGGGTTATCACGGGTGAATCTCCCACTTGCAACGTCTCCATCGTGCACAGAAAAATACAGCTGCCTCTCGGGTAACACGGTGTCATTCTGGTACACTGACGATTTTCTGAAGCGACGCGACACACGATAGTGAATTTGTTATTATTTTCCAACCAGATTTAGTATTGTTTAACGCTAATTCTACCACGAGTAGGTACCTAGTTTTTAGTTTACAATTATACAAATCATACGGACACTTTCATGGGCAATAATTGGATTTATTATATTATTTGATTAAGTACTATGATTATTGTATAAAATCTATGTTAAATCGACGTTCTCGCTTTTACTTATTTGTATATTTATGAGTATACATATATGGATTAGGAACCCTCTGTTATGAAGGAAACTTTACAATAGTTATTAATAGACGAGCAATTATATATAATGAACGTAATAAACACTTTTGTATACTGTATATCTATAGACATAGTCATATGTGACTGGGCCGGTCACAATATATATATGATTAATCAAAAGTAAAAATATATCGTAAGAATATTGAATATTAAGTTTCACCTACTGAGCGTGCACTGAAAACAGAAAGAGTGAATTACTTACGATATAGTAACATTAGTAATCATTTACATCACCTCTACAAGTAATCTCATACCATAATTTGTTAACCGATTTTTTAATTTGGAATCCAACGAAGTTCGTTTAAACATCACCTGATGCCACACATAATATCCACATTTATTTTTTGGAAAATTTTCGAGTGCTATTTGATACAGTATTTGTATTGCGTTTCGAACGCCTTCACACACGTTTGAAATATAAATTTGGAAATATAAATTATTTTTACTAACATACCCTACTCTGCCCTATTTATTACACGTATACCGCGATTTAACGCGTCGCGCGTACACAGAGTAGCTGTTGATGATAAACGAAGCGAATGAAATTATTTTAATGAAACTTCAGACAGATTTATTTCCTTCTTTACATAGTAACGCTATTCATTGAAGCAGCGAGGCTGCATTTAATTCCTCTTCCCACGAAACGGTGCACGGAAACGTGAATTTCCATAAACATTGTACGCCTCATTATACTCGATGTATAATGATATAATATCTGCAAAGAGCAACGTCTTCACGATCGATTGCTTTTCAAATTAACTTACCGAAGCATGCATCATTTAATTGTAATACTCCGCCGGCTCTTTTATAAAACGGAATATCGTTCGGTTCGGATTTGTCGATGATAATGGCACTTGTGAAGTATGGGGAAAATATTCGACAAGCATTTTCTTCATAACGATTCATTTTCATGTCGATGAGGTGCGAACATAAAATATAAAGTAGGACGCTGACAATAACCAATAAGATTTTAAACAAAGTTATGCTATAAATAATAGTAAAATGTAAGCGAAGAGGTACACATTTACATGTAATAAAAAGCCGACATTTCACACGCGACAACTAGATAAAAAAGAAAAGAGCTGAGATATATTCTGGGAAGATCAGTCGCGCGGCCATAAATTCGAACAACTACGTCGCAGTAAATCTTGCTGAAACACGACTAATTATCGCAACGAACGGCGTCTACACGGCCAATAATTATTCAGTTAATTCGTCCGGTCGGGGAAGAAAAACTGCATTCGGATGATCATCCCGCGGAAACGTTGCCCGGAATTATTCAAATGGTCGCGTACACGGGTCGGAACTGTCCTCGAACGTAGTCGCTGATGGATGCTGATTCGTCGCGTTGCGGCCAGAGACAAAAAGCCGAATTAACGGAACGATCGTTGTAAATTCGTTTGCCGGGTTACACCGTCGAGCAGGGGACACGCGAATTCGTATATCTCGCGGAGGCTCGCGCGCGCGCGCGCGCCTTGTCGCTGCTCATTCAAGCGTTTTGACACTGCGGCGCGCCGCATTATCCATCGCCTGAGCCAATCCCACAGAGGGGCCCGCGCAGTTTGACAGGCTGACAGTCGCGTCGGTTTGACGTCTCGTCATTCCCAATCCCCCTTTTGCGTATCCGCGAAAGCGACGCGTTCCTTCCTTTGAACACGGTCTTCCTCTCCTACGCGTTTCACCGTTTATTCGGACAGTGGAAACAAATCGAGGGAGAACCGACCACGCACGATCTCCCCGCTAACTTTAACCCCAATTTGCGGGTTCTTTAAAAATAGTCGATAGTTACCAGGTTAGCCTCCATCAGTTCCTTTATTCGCAACTTAACCCTTTCGTTCCGACGGGCGTATACACACGTCCTCGAAGAATGACCGTTTATACACGAAGAGCGTATATAATACTTTTATTCCATACCTTTGTTAATCAACAAACAGTTGACTACAATATTTAAAAAAATAAATTATGATTACAAACTTCTACATTTTAGAAAGCAAACTGATATTGCTAAATATAATAAATATCATTGTAAAATTTAGAGAACAAGAAACTACTTCTACTTCGTAGTATTCCGTACCTCAGTGACAATTACTCAGTAATGCACTTCATAGCGAAAGGGTTAAAAAATAGTCAATAGTTGCCAGGTTAGCCCCCATCAGTTCCTTTCGTCCCAACTTAACTCTTTGCACTCGAGTGGTGGTGACTCTGAGGCACTACTAAAATTGTTCCATCGTGTTCCAAGATAATTTCAATAACAACAAAGTTTAGATTTAATAAATTATTAGCAAATAAACCGTTGGTATGAGTCACAAGAATCAGTTTTGTGTGCATAAAAATGCATTTTATTATATTAAATGGAAATACCATTGAGCCAGGAAAATTATTTCAGATTTACAGTGAAAATGATACAGCGAAAGGGTTAACCCTTTGCACTCGAGTGATGACACTAAGGCACCGTCAAATTATTATATCACGTTATAAAATAATTTGAATATTATCAAAGTTTAGATTTAAATAATTGTTAACTAGTCAAACTGTTGATACGAGTCGTGATCTTCAACTTCGTATACATAAACGTGCACTTCGTTATATAGAATAGAAATGCTACGAACCAACTAAATTATTTCAGATTTACAGTTAAAATGGCTTCGAGTTCAAAGGGTTGATCATGGCAAAAATCAATTATGAAATACGGTCATTCCGTTCCTATATTCGCCGGACGCGGTACTCGAAACGCGAATATAGTAATCCGCGCAGAGTGATCACAGACGCGGAAAAATACGTCGATTATCGAAAATCAGTGATTTAAGCTGCGCGTTGAGTAAGCTCTTTAAGTCCGTGCGATCTCCTTTCGGGTCCTCGTGTATTCGCGAGAAAAGGGGGGGCAGCGTCGCAACAACAATGAGAGCATTTCCCGAGGCAGCGCGTAGCGGAAGATCCGCGTGAAATATCCGCCGCGCGGGAGAACTGCGCGGAACGCGCGCAGGTGGGCTGGATGTAATGCATGGAAATACGAAAAGCTCGGCGGCGCGCGCGTGCCGATGCACACTTGTTCGCGTGTCAGACGATCCCGATTCGGTGAAAGCGTGCACGCGAGTGTGAGCCGCGAAGGAACCCGAACGAACATCGGGGCGCTGTGATGAACACGGTTCGCATTAGTGATCTCCTTTTCACACGTATCTGAAATACGCGTGTGTATAGTACGTCTGGTTCGTATATCCATGTCTTAATCTATGCACTCTTTAAATCAACGGGTACGCGAATACTGAGGAATGTGGGTACACGTGTATCGGAATACGTGCAATATACGTATTGCATTGAATGTCTCGGGCTCGCTGGTGTCAACGTCTTGATATATTTTCAGGAAAATTTTCCAAAAAGAATATTGAGTATTCTATATCACACTGAGTATTCTATACTAAGAAACGGGATTCGTCGAATGAGAAGTTTATATATTTGTATTAACCCTTTGCACTCGAGTGGTGACTCTAAGGTACCACTAAAATTGTTACGGTACGTTCCAAAGTAATTTTTATATTTTGAAAAATTAGATTTCAAAAATGATTAAAAATATAACTATTGTTGCCTGAGATACAATATTCAATTTCATATGCATGAAATACATTTTGTCATATAAAATGGAAACGCTATATGTCAGAAGAGTTATTTTAGAATTACAGATAAAATGGCTTCGAGTGCAAAGGGTTAACACGTTCACGTCAGTGTGTACCACTGGGTGTAGCACCGATCAAATTTCTCATCGGACGATGAGTATCGTTAAATATGTATTTGGTGACTGTCGTGGTCTAGGTTAACCTCTTAATCACGACGCGCCGTTATAGCGGCTGTCGTGGATGTTTCGCGCTTTACTCAATTGTATTATTAATTATTAAAGTAAACGATTAAAGTGAAAGTGTATATGTCCAATACACTAAGAAAAGAATAAATATAGCTAATACTATATATAGTTATACCAAAAATATACATATTATAATTATTATATAGTAATATTAATTATATAGTATTTTGAAAATGATTATTAAGTCCAGGGTTCATATATATTTCAAATTAATTAAAAACTACTCAATGAAGAAAATGCTCTCAAATCTACCGCTCAACACCGAGAAATTGATATAGTAGCGTCGGCGTGAACGTGTTAAAGGGTACACTGATTGAAACATGGATCTTAACTAAACGCATATCACCAATCAACGTTCCGTACCAGAACCTGTAGTTCGCACTGTTTGTTCCGCGGAGACAACACGTTTTAGTGGTGGCATAAAGTGCGCGAGGCAACACGTTTTTTGCTCAATGGATCGAAAGGAGCCGCAGCCGAACACGTCGAGCGCGTCGAACGCGTCGGTCGTCTACTCTAGCACTCTGCATCATCGGTTTAATGTAAGTACGAGACGCCTTCGTTATCATCCACCGCGTTATGTTGGTTTGCCGTTCTACGTGCCGTGTTCCTAAATTATTGGTGGGAAGTTTATGTGTTCCAGGGAACCCGTTAAAGGATACCCGCGTGAATCATTAACCTGTTGAGCGAGTAGGTACGCTGAGTTCACTTCTCACTGGGAAATATTGGGTTAGTGCCCGTGGAACGTGTTACTTGATGAAAACCTCGATGGTTCGAGGAAGCTGACCATGAAAATGCACGGGGGTTGCAAGCTGGTTATAATTAACAGGGCCGCGTTCGATCTACCATTTTTTGGCAACGGATTTTGCTTGTTTTATTATTTAAAGACACGTTAGTATAGGAAACATTAGTGATTATTTTTTAATTTTATAATATTGATAAAGGTTCGCGCAAAATTTACACAAAATATATTAGGTTGGAAACTATGAAACGGGCGTTTTTATTTAGTCTGTATTCAGCTTCGACGCCCGTTTCATAGTTTCCAACCTAATAATTACAGCAGGGTTAGCATTGGTATAGAATAGCGACGTAAGCTTGAATTTTGTGACATATTTACGTTTTCCATTAAACTGCAAAAGCGTTTAGGCAGAAGAGGGGCTATTATATCCAAAACAGAAATTTAAAAAAAATCTATTATTAAAAGTATTATTATTCAGATTTGAATCACTGAAGTACTACTTTTGAATTTTCTGCAAAAGAACATATAGTATTCCGGTAATCACAATAACTGTCCATACCACGCGAATTACTTCGGGTTCATAACATTTGGATGGCCGGCTTGAAGCGGACAGTTATTGTGACCGGTTGTATTCCTTGGGTCTAGCGTTTCTAAAAAGTAACCTGGAATAGAAAAAAGAAGAAATATAAAGACGTCAAGAAATGCCTTTGAAATGTTACATAAATGATATTAAAGTATAATTGCAAATTGTAAAAATGATACTTCAATTTTTTTCATGCACAGAGTAATCGTTTAAAGAAGCAACTTGTTAATTATAAAATCGGTAGTTACTGAAATGCCATCATTTTTAAATCCTCTTTTCTATTAAAACCACGCTTTGTAAACAATTATTTGACACTAGCCAGCACACCTTTATTTTACATAACTTTGACATAATCTTGACACCTATTCTTTTATCTTTTACTTATTTCGTATATTAAGTACCCACACTCACACTTGCATACTATGATAATAATAATAATAATAATAATAATAATAATAATAAAAAATATGAAGATCTCAAAATTGAAATACAGAGAATATGGAAACAAAAGAAAGTCATAGTACTACCGTTCATTATATCAGCCACAGGAATCACACCACATTCATTCACAAAAAACTTAGCCAAGTTAAATTTAAAGGAAAAAACACGCATGCACATTCAAGAAGCAATAATACTAAAAACATGCCAAATAGTTCGGTCGTTCCTACAACTAGAAACATAAAAAAAAACACCCAATAGTTTGAAACAACGGTTAGACTTGGCTCTAAGCCCGTCAATCGAATTGAAACCCAGATGTAATACTGGAGGAAAAAAGGATAATAATAATAATAACAAAAAACAAAATGTAATATAATAACGTATCGTAGATTCGCAGTTTTCACGGCCGGACATTGTACAGTTTTTACTTTCGAGGCTTTCCGGTATAAGCAGAGAGTCCTGGTGGAATTACTTTTCCAACATTTCGCAAGCATTGCAGCTAATTTAATTAGGAGGTCAAAGACACGCTAGTAGTGGTGTGCTCGGTGGTGTCCCACTTAATGTAATGGAGCCTGTTCACGTTTCGGTTCATTGCTTACCAATCAAAAAGACTTTTTAATTGGTCTATTGAATAATTAAAAACCTGAGAGAGGTGGGAGCCCCAGATTGGATTCATGTGGTGACCTTTATCCACGTTGATGTTATCAAGGTGCTTCGTTATCCCCAATGAGATAAGTGTTTCTTTCCACTGATTTTGACATCTAGATGTATTAGGGAATTGATCAGAGAGTTCTTGTGGATCGGGTGATGATGAGGAGAGGCGTGTAAATATCTGTTGGCGCGAGAGGGTGTTTGATATATGAGAAGTATAGAGACTCGTTAGGCTTCCTTGTCATCAGTGTATGAATGAATAGTATTGTTTGTTATTTTGTCTGTACTTTTATATTTAAATTATATTATACATTAATTATATTTGGCTTTCCGATGAAGTTAGTTGCGAAAATAATTCCACCAGGACACGGCTTATTCCTCAAAACCTTGATGGTAAAAACTGTATAATGACATATATATTTATAAAATTAGTAATATTGTGATATATTTAAGTAATAGCTGGAACGATGACAGCTTCTATAACTGTCCATTTCCTTGATATTTCCTAATAAACATGACTCGTATTTTTAAAAACCCTCTATCTAGTTACGAGTTTGACTAAGCGTTGTCAGAATACACTAAAATTTCTTTAATAAAAGACTACATATATTTAACCAATTAACGAATCATTTGCTTCCGAGGATTTACGCCACGACATGAGACGTTCAGCCGTACCACAAGCAACAACCAATACGAGTTGTATGTTTGATAAACGCATTAAACAACCCATCAATAATCGCAGTTGAACTTTAATTCCGGTTTTTCGAAGCGCCAGAACTAATTCTGAGTTCCGAAAAGTTACGCGAGCGTCCAAAGTTCCGATCTCGCGAGCCATAAAAACCGTGTTCGTTTATCAGAGGTTCATTATAAAGGCTGAGAAGCATAGTCAACCGTACGGAGCTTTATAAACGCACGCCACTTTAAAAGCACTTCATACCGTCAGCAGCAGCGGAGATAAGTTAAGACGTTCGCGTCGCGAAGCAAAAAGTCCTCTCTTATCAATCCCATAAAACGTTCCCCGTGTCGGGTCATACTTCCGCCTCTGGCCTTCTGTTCGATAACTCGTTTCTTCCACGGCCGTAATCCCCTCGAACCGAGGAGGGAGACAATCGAAAGCTCCGCTCCGCAATCTTTCGTAGCCCGGCGAAATGGCCGTTTCAGAGCCGTATCGGGCCACGGCAAAAAGAAGGCCGCGTCGCGCCCCGCCGCCTTTGAGGCTCTCGCAAAACGAATTTCATGCGTGTATTGTGTAACGGAGAAGCTGAGGATGATGCGTGGTGGTTGTCACGGCCGCGGTCTTCCGCGAAATAAATCTATAGGGCGTGGAGGAAGTCGCCCCCTCGGTGTCCAATCATTTCGTTTTTTCCATGCTTCGCTCGCTCCTTTGTGGAGCACAATTTCATAAGGGTGACCTGTGACTAAGGTGAGCCGAAAATTCTCTACTCTCTCTGGTTGGGCCTATTTTAACCTATATTTGGCGAATGGACCCAGATACTGTCTGAGAGAATCGATTATATGATTCTATGTATTTATTACACGATATACATGTATTAGGTTGGTGCATATGAAATGTCTGATGTTTACGTAAATATATAAAACTGTATATCTTTTTTCAAAAGCTGTTGATTTAATCAAAATATGCCCCGTTTGCCCATTTGATATAAAAATAAATGTAGGTTCTTATTGACTGTGAAAATTGCTGGTATTGGAATTATGAAAAACTAATAATTAATTAGACTTTACACTTTTTACACTTTATTAAATTTCTAATGACTTTTGTGTGTTTAGTACTATCAATTTTTGACAATTTAGAAAATCCCATTCAGAAACACATGTTTGTTGTATATTTAGAAAGGTACAAGGAAACATTTATTTAGCTCAACTCACAATTTTCCATAAATATCATGATAAATTACGGAGATGCTTGTCAGGAGATGAAACGAAATTATCAAAAAAGTTTTTTATATTCTGTTTTACGAGTTTATTTTTCAGTTTTAACATAAACGGAACAAAATACACGGTTTGGAACAGAAATATAAAGTATGATGGATTGTAGTAATATTGCACTTGGCACGGTATGTCGATCGCTTAGCCGTTCTGTACGTTCTGATTTATTGTTTTATAAACATGTATTAGCACAGAAACTCAATCATAATAGTAGTGAAGATACGTTAAGAAATGTAATGACTTTTAAAAAATAATTCTTATATATTTCGTATATAGTAGGACAAAATGCAACTTTTGTCTTCTTATTTGCTAAAACTTTCATCCTTTCCAAGATATTCCACAAGAGAAAAATTTCTACAGTTTTCTCATGCAATGATCTTTACCTCCCATAACCATAGTACGACCCAACGAAAAACAGGTTTGCGCTACGGATGAATACCTTTACTTGCATGCAAAGTTTTATACTTTTTAGGATTTCTAGGAGCACTAACTTTTGAAAAGTTTTCAAATGTTCTGTCATTCTTTTCTCTCGAGCTCAGTTGTTGTTTATGTTCCTTTCTGTAATTCTACTTGGAATATATGTGACGCTGTTGAAAATAGTTGCATATCCATGTGCCAAAGCGATTTCTATGAACACACAATAGAAGGGGCACATGAAACTCTCATTTTCGTTTTTATTGACTTTAAGCCTTCTATTATAGCCGTGGTTCATAGTCGTGGTTCTCACTTGTATTATAGCTATATTTTTAGCATACGTGTTTACGTACAATTCCAACAGGTACACATTACAGTACCGTAGTAGTATCACATTCATAAAAATATCATTTAACCCGTTGAATTACAATAACGGGACAGACTCGTGGTGAAGATTTTATGCAAGCTCTACTAAATATGAATATCATGAATTTCTTCTACATCGAAGTGAAAATAAATTCTTCTATTATCAAAGTATAGAAACGAAGGTAAACGAAGACAATACAGGAAACGAAAATTGTCTGATTCAATTAGGAAAGTTATTAATCCTTTGCAGTCGAAGCCATTTTAACTGTGAATGTGAAATAATTTGCCTGGCTCCTAGTACATATTTCTATTCTATGCAATAAAGTGCAATTTTATACATATAAAATTGTTTCTTTCTTTCTAAAATCTCAACAATTTTTTAAGTCTAATCTTTATTGTTATAAAACTTCTTTGGAACATAATGGAATCATTTTCGTGATGCCTCGGAGCCACCTTTCGAGTGTACTTCGATAACCTCTTCTTCTTACACCAAGATTCGAATAATCAATTACGCTCTTCGCCGCATATTGCGTGGAACGCAAATTTCCCTGCGCGTACGTTACCGAACAAAACACGTGTGCAGAAGATAGGCGCATGCAATTTCGTTCGGAAGGTGCGCCGCGCCTTTGACGTTCGTCATCTTCTTTGGAAAGCCGCTCCTTTCGCCGGGACAAAATAGAGGTAGGATATTAACCACGTCAATGAAAATCTTCTTGCCAAAAACCAGCCGGAGCAGCACGGAGGGGTAACCGAGAGGAAGCGGGCGAGTTTTTCCGTTGCCCCTTTGGTAACGTTAGCCCGTTTTAAAGGGATATACCTTTGTTGCGACCGTAATTCTCCCTTCTGTCGGCCTCCTTTTCGCCCCGGCGTTTCTTCTCGCGTTTTCGCTCCCGTAAAAGCGACCGCGTCCACCCTGTGGCAGCCTTTTTCCTGGGCCACGTATCACGTAATGCAACTTTCTTATGCCACGTTCCGCGAGCGTGTCTCGTTATTTTCGCAACCCTGCGATCGTTAGTTCCGCCGGGCCGAGTTACTGGAACAGAAACCAGCCTCGGGACACCCGTCTCTCTCGTATATTTTGCCCCCAGGAGATGTTGACTTGAACCAGATTTGCATTAATTGTCGATAAATCCGCAGGATCCTCGGAAAGCACTTGATGCTGTCGCGCGGGACTCTGAGACTGTCCACGGTAGATACACTAATTTTAATACTCGTTTGAGTAATTGCTGCTGCGGTCGAAACCGACAAATTGTCGTACCGTGCCACGTTAGTCGCGTACACGGTGTTCGTATTTTCTTGAAGGTAGTTAAGTGTACAGGATATTTTCAGTATTGAAATGTTTTCCTTATATTCCTTTTCTTTTATCAATTATTTAATATAACGTCAGTTATTGTATAACATTTTTCTAAAGTTTCGTTATTAACCCCTTGCATTATAATAACGAGTCAGACTAGTGATAAATATTTCATGCATGATCTACTAATTGCGAATATTATTAATTTATTTCAAATCGTAACTTTTAATTCTTCTGTTATCAAAGTACAGAAACGAAAGCAAATAAAGACAAAGCAAAAAAGAAAAATTATCTGGCGCTATTAAGGAAAATAAGGACAAATAAGGGTTAGTCAACGCAACGTGGAAGGAGTCGTAGTGCAAGGGGTCAAGGATACACCTGGAACTGTTTTATATTTTATCATAATTTAATATTTTATATGTAATTTAATATTTTATATGTAATTTAATATATAATTTAATTCTATACTTTTTACAAGAAGGAACTTTTTTAAATGAATCAGCTGCGCGCTTGGAGAAATTGTCAAATTCTATTCGGTCTATGTCAAAGTTGTATTTGGTACAAACACGTGGTTCCATTGTTTCGATTGTTAATTGGAGTTTTTCACCGGACCACATATTGTTCACTAATAAACCTACACCTCCCTGGCACGCTGTATAAATACAGTCCACTAGTATATTGCTTCAAATGAGAGTTTGTGGTTTTTGGCGAATACAAAAAAAGGGTTCATTTTAGCTTTTTTCAATCGCAAACTAGCTTTGATTGAACTATATACATTGAGATATTTCAATCAATTATATTGCATGTCAGTATCTTAAACAAAGGACATGTATTCGTATCTACAAGTTTTCGTATGTTGGAAAAATTGGTTACTGACCTTCGAGAACATCATTTCGAGAAAAAAACGCGTTTTTCTGCAGACGGTTCCACGACAAAGAGTTGAGTCTTTATGGCACTTACTTTCATTTATTATCCCGAGGCCCTAAAATGGACCCCCCCCCCCCTCCATATGAAACGGGTTATAAAGTGTCCTTTTACAATTTATAACTCCATTAACTTCAGCTGCTGTTGCAATTTGTTGCACTGTGAGGTCTGCATTCGCAGCTACAATGAAGGTGTCACGTGTAACTCAAGATATGCCGCACGAGAGTGCTGTTTTATTACATTTTAAAATAATGACCTATGGTCCGACAACTTCTCGTTAGTGTATAGTCTATTTTTATTATAGAAATGTTTTCTTTACACTCCTTTCCTATCATCAATTATTTAATATAACGTCAGTTATTGTATAACATTTTTCTAAAGTTTCGTAATTAATCATATCTTACTTTCTCTTGATGAGATGTTTTGTCACTTGCATCATTATTATTAAAATAGACAATATTCCCGGAACAAAAATTTTTGTTAAACTTAAATTAAACTTAAGTTCAACTTAATCTGAGCACTGGTTCAAAAATCAGCCTATAATAAATTATATGAAATATTTTAGGCTCAGCTATTCTATTGAATATTATTTTACTCGACTGTATTGACGTAATTTTGGATGAATATACTTTCATGGTAATGATGTGATTTCTAAGTTATACGTAAGGAACTCAATTTCCAGTTGTGCGTAGTCACATACGAAACTAACGTAGCCACCTGTCACATTTGTGTAAGCCTGAAATGTACCCTTAACGTGACTTGCAAGGTTGCTAAACCTAAGAGAGTTGCGCACGTAACGGACCCCTGTTCTGTGCCGTCGCATCTGGCGCTTTATAATGCCTCAATTATTATGGATCTAGGAATTCGAATATCAAAACGTCATAGATTTACAAAAAGGAATAAAACTAAGTTATGCAAATTTTCTTTTGCAAATTGAATAGTATGCACTACTTTATTACTTTTATTTTACGTATGACACAGTAATAGTAATTTCACTGTGTTTCGACATCAATGTTAATAAAATAATGTATTAGAAATTGATAAATCTTTCCTGATTCACATCCATAACGTCTTAGAATTTTCATAACTTTGTATTCTGTAAAGTTTGTAAAATTTTCTATATCCTACGTATCAAAATTTATTTAAAATGACAATGCGTTGAACTAAAGCTTTTGATGGTAATATAAAATTATTTCCAGTGTGCAAATATTTGCAAAAAATGTACATATACTGTATTTTTATTATCGTAACATAATTCTAAAAGATTTTGCGAGATTAGCAGCTTACATATGATGGCTGGCAGCAGATGGTTGAAAATTTCGCGATACTTCAATTTTGATCAATCAGTGTACATGATCGTATTACCAAGAATCTATGCGTCTCACGATTTTGTCACGGAGCAGTTGAGTAGGAATTGCGGCAGAAAGCTTCCCGGAGGATAACGACGGGATGTTCATCACGGTTCCGCGTCCCGCACGTGTGCGCAGAATCAAAAGAAAATCTCCGACGTTTCTGGACTTACCGCTGAACACAACCGATCTGTCTTCTGGCACTTAACGCTCTCCTACTGCGACTTTTGACCATTGAAAGCGAGACAGAAACCTCGAGTTTTGTTTGTACGAATAATGGTCGAGTGAAATGTAATTTCGAGTTCTTTCTTTCCTCGAAAGCTTGACACTCTTTCAGCTCCCGAAGAAAAGGATTGTTTTTTAGTCTCTTCCTGTTCTTCTGTGTTTATTCAGACATTGCTAAGTTTTCACTTTAACCCTTTCACTACGGCAGTGTCGTCCGCCGAAGTACTGTCACTGAACGAAAGCTCGTGCCAGAAATGTGCACAGTGCGTGTGATTTCTGTATATACGTTTCTCTTAGTTTTAAATAACAACCGTGCTGAATAAAATAATCATTGCTCTAGTGTAACAAGTATATTTACATTTCTAATATAAAAATAATAATTTATAATTCTTAACCAAATACGGGTGACACTAATTTCTGACCAATCTTGAAAATTCATTTTTATTGTAATGTATTTAAACAAATTGATTTTGGCTAGAATGTTTCGCATACGAAAGAGTTCTAATGCCACGTCATATGGTAAATATTAACTTTCTAGTTCCGCTTTAATTAATTACATTGTTTTAACTATGTAGGGATTTTAGTGACTGTAAAATAACAAAACACTAGAAACCTTTTCTTTTCTAACCACGTTGCTTTCTTTGAACAGAAAGATTGTATAAATACCAAGAATTTTCACATCGAAACTTAGCGAGTACAAAACGCTGCCCAGTGGAGACTATGTCCAGATTACATATAATACACTTCAACTATAAATAAGTTTACAAATTTAATAGGTATTTGTTGCATACACTAGTGAACAATTTGATTCGTAAACACGTTGAAGAAATTCGCGGAAAATACGTTCGTGGATCTAAATCGACACAAAGCAATATTTATCTCTCTATCTAGTCTAAACAGTGAAACATTTTTACCGAGAAATCCCCGGCGCAAGCCTAAGTAGAAAGAAGGGAACAGTAATGGTTCGGTTAAGAACAGAAGAGACTCTAAGATCACGCAGGAATACGTTCTTAAAGAGGTGGAAGCACTATGCACTTGTCATAAGTTCAAATCAACTCGACGACTTTTATAGGATTGCAGAAAATTCGATCCTCAAATCTATTTTCACTCTATAAAATACAGTAAATGGCTAAGTTAACCCTTTTCACTCGAGTGGTGTCTCCAAGACGAAATTATTCTGTCGCGTTCCAAAATGAATTTTATACTAACAAAGTTTAGATTGATAAAATTGTCAAACTGTAAAACTATTGGTGCGAGTAGCAAGAATCAATTTCATATGTATGAATACATTTATATACGTTTATATGTAAAATATATTTTGTCAAGTAAAATGGAAATATTACAAGCTAGAAAAGTGATTTTAGATTTACAGCTTCGAGTGCAAAGGGTTAATACCATAATAGCAAACACTTCAAACTTGATGTTTACTGTCGTCACTGCAGTGTTATAAAATTGAAATACACAAATTTATTAGAGAAAGTTTCCTCTTACCACAGGTATCATCATAAATTTGAATATACTAAACATGAAACATTACCAAAATTGAATGATAAATTCGAATTTATATTAACCCCTTGCCGTACCATTTTCTTTACAAGTACTGTAACTAGAATTTTGTTGATCGTATTAGTTTCTTAGAAGAAAAGGAAATTTTATAGTTATTTCGTACTTATATCTATTCGAATGTTTAAATATTCGTGACAAGAGAATCAAATTTGATTACTACTTAATGGAACGAATAAACATTCATAATTAAGAGTTTATTACTAGAAATCTTCATCATAAGTCTGACTCGTTGTATTACTGTTGCATGCTAGCCTGGTATGACACATAGTTATACAAACATGTTCGCTTTTGCGACAGTCATCCTGACGATAATCAGCCTTTCCCTAAATATTTCCTATTTTTCCTCTGTTTCTATCTTCAGTTCCCTAAAACTCTTACCTCCTACTGACTCATATCCTTGTACCTTGATCCCCGAGTCATCCATACCAACTTGAACTCCGAATCATCCTCGCCCTATCTCATCCCCACTACTCCTAGTTTTTCCTTTTAAAAGGGACTAAACCGACCCTGCAGACAGACATGTTGGCTCAGCACTGTTAAACCGGGCACATTAAAAAAAAACTAGATCTTACAATTAGTCGTATACTCAGTGTAAAAAGACGTCGAAAACTTATAATAAAACCTCTGTTAAAATAAATAAGTGTTGCACTCATTTCCACGATCGGGAATACAACATTGCGGTAAGGGGTTAAATCAGCAAATATCATACTATTTTTGAAGGGGTTGCATATCGACCACACAGCAGCATAGCCTCCATGCCAGCGAACGTCTATTATTTGCTGTGACCACTATTCTTGATCGGCACACGTGATTTACAAAGATGGTCGAGAAATTTCGCGGGTAGGAATACCCGATCCGCGAGCCATAAATCGCTGGGAAAGCAATGATCATTTATAGCTGGCCAAGACAGTCCCATGAATTATACCACCGCCGGCCGAAATATGTGACGCGTCGTTTTATTTAGTCGGACCCGCGTGAATTACGGTGTACAATCTCGGTCGCGTGTATCGACCGTATCTCGTGATCGTCCGCTGCTTTTCTCTCTACCAGCTTCGACGAAGGTGTTTCGTCCGTGAATGAGTCCGGCCGCGTGTACTGCTTACAGTCTCTCTCGACTAACCTTCCAAAATGTTGTTAATGCCCGTATATAGTTACGGGCACTGTACGCGCACGCTTATCTCCGGCCTTCGTGAATCATGAAACTTCTCCCTTACGTAGGGACCTTGTACGGCATCTATTTCGAACAGCAAAGATCTTGTGCTGCCTCCACTTTGCCGAGAATCATTATTAAGTAACACGCTAAACGCTAAAATGAAAATAGATGGTTGATCGGTGACAGTGCGTGTTTTTATTCAACAATTAAAGAAGAGACAGAAATTGGATGCAAATATTTGGAGAGTTAGAAAATTATGATGTACTGTTTTCAACTTAGTAAAATTATTCAGAAAAGAAATAAATGTTTATGTACTTCCTGCATTATAGAATTAATGCAAATATTTTTCATTTTTCACGCAAAAGTCTGTAGCTTTAAATGCAAACATTTGAAGAATAAGAAAGTTTTGACGTAGTGTTCTCAACTCACTAAAATTATTAAGAAAAGAAATATACGTTTATGTACTTCCTGCATTATAGAATTAATGCTGACATTTTTAATTTTATATAAAAATCCGCAGTTTATTAATATAATATAATAGAAGGATCGAATTTTACTTGATTTAAAAGACGCGAATAACATCCACATTTAGGCAATCATGTTTCTCCACGTTTTTATTATCTTACACATCGGCTGAAAAGGAAATATCAATTAGAAGGCAAATAGCATATAGCGTTGCATTTGAATCTGGTCAGACGCCGCCACTTTGCTTACTAGTTGGTACTTAAACATTATAAATTGATGGATGATTACTTGCATTCAAATTAGAGTTATAAATAATTTAATATCAAAACATCGAATTCATTTCTAGCACAATACATTTACGAAAAATATCTATCATACTTGAACTGAGGATTAAAGTTTATAGCATTTGTCCATATAAGATTAACATTTACCCTAAAACAAAATCTCGAGGAAAATAAAAATCCCAAAAACTTTAAACCTTCGATCGCAACAGCCCGCTACCAAAAACTAATTTCCACCGCTGTAATAACCGAAGCCTGGGCTACAGAAAAGCCGATCACATTCTGTAATCACCTGTCAGCGTCGAGTCGTCGGTGACGCGTCCGTCTACTTCGTGCGGGGAAACTGTCCGAGGGAAATTTCAGCAGGAACAGGATCGTCGATCGGCTATCACCGGAGGAATCGATCTATCCGATATGTCAGACCGCCGCGGGGTCAGTGGCACAACGTGGCAATAAAACCGACATCGGCGATGAGCAATTCCAACGACTCAGAGCTCCCGGGCTCGCGTCTCCACAGCATCTCACGGGGGAGGGGGACGAGCCAGGAGAAATTTCATTCAAATATTTCTACTGGCGAAATTGGGGAACGTTAACTGTTGCTGGATCCTCGACTGTGTAAACATCCCTCAAACGGGGTATCCGGGCGCGTCACTTTCCGCGAGCGCGACGAGATACGAGAGAGCGCGCGCGGTATTCGTGCCGCTATGGGCCCGGCATAAGAAATCAGGGGACACTGTATGCATGTTTTCCAAGAGAATCGACGATGAATAATGCATGAGCTGATCGAGTAACTTCCCATGGTTTACAACGGTTACCTCGCCACCCCCTTCGCCGGTAATGAACGGTATTACGCGCGGAGCCGCGGGACGCGTCGCGTCGCGTCGCGTCGCTTATGAGGGAATATTTCATAGTTCTAGATGTTATTCGCGGCCGCATGGTGGACCATCGCGCGGAATATATGTCTCGCTTCCATTGTCCGGGCCTGGTATTCTTTCCGCGGGCCGCGACAACAGAGCCGTGCCCCCCACTTTTCAATTACCCTTTAATTGGATTCGAGGCGAGAGACGTAAACGGTTCGCGCACTGTCAACCCCGATTATTCGCCTGGAACCCGAGCCCTCGGCGCGGAGGGTCGTTAGGAGATCGCTGCCGTCACCTCGATACTACCCGCCCACTAAACTTCGTCTCGGCTATTTTTAGACGGCGAGAATATACTGTCTATCCTAACTGCTTGTCGTTTCACGGGGCGTCGTTCGCTAACTTCCCCAGGATTTCCGTTCTAAGTTGCCGTTCAGAAGTTTAGGATCGGTTATGATCGGATTGCGAGCTTATAGGGAACATTAGCCGACCGTCTCTACCCCCTCGGTGTACGGCGAAACTTTTCGAGTTTGTGCGGGTAACCGCGTTTCTTTTTTCGTCCACGAGGATGTAACGTAACTGGTGACACTGTCGCGTAATGTGACAAATTTGAAATATTCTAGGAATAAGGAACGAAGATATGAATCACCTTTAAGCAAATAATAGTAACTGATTCGCAGATCAAGATTTGCCATTTTTATTTTCAATTTCATTACTTTTAAAATAGCACTACATTTTTGAAGTGAATTCTGAGCGAAAAGAGATTTGAAGAGATTCCTAAGCGAAAGGGTGAATAGGATCTACAAAATGATTGATTTGAAGTGAGAACAGGTGGATATGATCTATAAAAGGACTTATTTTGAGTGAAATACCATTCACTTCAGTATGCATTATTTTTACTATTTATATAATATTATTTTTACTAAAACCTATTTGTTTTGTAATACAAAATATTTGACACAAAATGAACATACATATTAAAAACAAATTTTGAAGTACAAGTTCTTTATAACGTATAGAAAATAGACCTCCTGAAATTATCACCTATAGTCAAGTATCAATGTCACTATATTTCATAAAATTAATTCAGAAATAAATTTCGCATATGAAAAATTGTTCTGCATAATTTACAAAATTTAGAAAAATAGAAGCATCTCATGATAGTCTTGAAAATAATGTTTCTCCATCTAAGCGAACAGAAACGACGTTATTATATATTTTCTGAAAGGAACACGTGACACTTAGCATCCCGGCTAAGATTTCCTTCAGATTTTCATCAGAGAATACTTCGTCATTAATAATTCGCCGGAAGGAAAAGAAATTCCGAGTTCGTCGTGCGTATATATTCTCTCTGAGGAGTAAATATTGAGAAAAGAAAAACAGTATTTTATTTCAACTCGCGAGGGACTTTACCCCCGGCCGACCTTCTTCGATTTTGATGAAACATTGCAGTGGTAAAACCGTCCTTTGAAAGTTGCTACCACCTAAGGCAATGCACAATACTCGAGATGCTACATGTAACGTCGAGCGTGACGAGGAGTATGGAAAACGTGAAAAGGTATGTTAACACCTTTTTGAGACGGAATAACTTTTTTAAAAATTGGTCCAAATAACTAGAATTTTTTTGAGGTGTTTTAGCCATCAGGAAATTTATATAAAAAAAAGGTTTTTAGATTGTAATTAGTTGGAACGATACAAAAATTAAAAAATTATATTTACTTCAATTTTTTGTCTTAGATTATCACGAAAATGAAGTTTGAAAATCAGTTTTGTGAACATTAGAGAAATAGAGACACAGTTAATAATGAATATAATTTAATCTCATCCTATTATTTAACATTTTTGCATTTATAAGAATAATGGAAATTATACTGTGGTCCTCTGAGCACACCATAGAAAAAATTAAATCAACGTGAAGTCAAGTAAAAAGTTAACACGTTAAAACAACTATAGCTATTTCCATATTTATTCTGTATCGTTTAATATTTGTTATAGAGGATAAATATTTTTATGATTTATATTTGCGATTATGGCAGCTATTTACCAACCAGTAAATGAATCCCTTATCTCCATGTCCATAAATTTTTCATGTTCCTATCGGAATATGTAACACGGGATTTTCATTGAGTATCAAACAACAAGTGGTTACACGAGCGAGCATTATCGAGCAATATTTTTCGTTCTCGTTCACACTTGATTTCCGGGGACCAACGACAATTGGCAATAAATTTTTGTAAATTGCACGTGGCACCCATTTATAGATCACGGATCAGTGATTCTATATTGGCTGTAAAGACGCTAATACGGCATTTATTTTCGCTTATTAATATATACAGCGTGTTCCATATGGACATTCAAACGGAATTATCTTCCAAACGTTTTAAAAAAGATTTCACGCGAAAGTTACAACAATTTGCGAATTGTACAAATATAATTATCTTCACTTGCAAACTTGTGAGTGTCATTAACATTACATTAGCATTCAAATACAACAACATTTGCCTGAAACATTCCTTTTTATTTATAACGCTTAATAGAGATACTAAATGCTTGTGAAACCAAATGAATGATCTAATTAATTCTAAAAGAAAATAATTTTTGTTTTTCAAAAAATAAGAAAATTATATTTTTCTTCTATTTATATCTTCCGTATATTATTATAATTTAGAAAAATGAACAAGTCCTGCTTCCATTTATATCTAGCGATTGCAACGTTTGTGAACATAAGTAAACAAGATATTCGCGCAATTGCTTTCCACTGTAACCTGGCGCGGACTGCGCGGTCCATGCTGTTTCTGATAAGTCGGAACTAATTAACGTGCGGCAACGACGAGCGAGTAAATCATAGGAATTCCCACTTTGAAACGATGATGCACACAGCAACCGAGAAGATAAAACACTAACGGCCGGGATAGATAGCGTATGACAAACTGTTCCATCCCGTCGGTTCAAACGTATCCGAACCGTATTGGCCCCACTTATATCTAATTACTTCAGCCACTAATTACATTAATTCGAACATAGTCTGGAAATGGTACGGCCACAGCTCTGCCATCAAGAACATCGCCATGTTTCCCGCTCCAATTCAATCGAACGTAGTTAAACAGCAAGTCGTGCGTTCTGATCGATTCGCGTCGATAGAAAGCGCTTGGCAGACAATTCTTCCCTCACTTTTCGTATGGTGTCCGTAACCTCATCCTGTATGACAGGTTGACGTCACGTGAATCTAAAACTTACTCTGTTCTTTTTATTAGCGACAAATACTTACAAATTAAATTCAAAGTCTCGAAATCATTTTTGTTGGTCTCTTTAAAAGTCGTTTGCAGGGTAAATTTTTTACTTTAAATGGAAACCTATGTTATTATCTAAAAATATTTATTTTACGTGAGAAAAGAATAAATTCAAAGTCTCGAAATCATTTTTGTTGGTCTCTTTAAAAGTCGTTTGCAGGGTAAATTTTTTACTTTAAATGGATACCTATGTTATCATCTAAAAATATTTATTTTTTCATATTAATAATATTTATATATATTATAATATTATATTATTATTAATATTTTAACATTTATAATATTAAAATTAATATTATTATAATATTATTAATATTTATTTTACAATATTTATTTTTATATATTAAATTTTTCATATCGTTTTAATTTCTCTAAATTTCGTCCCGGTTTCCAATACGTTTTTTTAATCGTGATCCGTAGGAGCTGTTTTCAGCCGCAAGCACGAAAGTGGACAGCCGAAAAATACGGGTTCGAAATTTTTCGGTATCCCGTGTACGCCAAATTCCATTATGATCGACAACTTCGAAATGGGCCGGCGTTCCCCCCTTGACAAAGAACTAGGAAAAGCCGCGGCACAGTTAAAAAACCTCGGTATCTAGTCGGCGGTAAACCATCCATTCAAATTACCTGTTTCTGCGGACCTTTCGCGGAGAATGATTGTCTGAATGCTCGGCGGAGGCTTTTGATCGAAACTGGGTAAAATCGGACGCGACACATCCAGCAACCAGGATCCCACTTTTCCATGCCGAACGATAACATTCAACGATGACCGAGGCAACCCGGGTATCCATTGAAATCCCCGTGGCTCCCTGTTTCACCGGATCAAATCCAACGGCTTTTCGAACGGTTACCGCCGGAGAATGAGAATGTGACAGTCTATTGGGCCCGTCACCTTTCGAATGAATTGGCTCGTAACGATCGGTTAACGTTTCTCCATTTATGGTTGAGACCCTCTTCGACTCTCCGCCCCCGTCCGGTTCCTTTTTGTTCGGCGAAGCACCAAAGGATATCCCGAATAGGATCGTGCGGGAAGAATTAATCGAGATTAACGTGACCGAGGACCGCAGTGCTTGCTGAAAGGAACAAGCATTCTCGAGGCTATTGTACCAAACGGCTTTTAAACATGCTTTTCCGAGCTTCTCCTTTTCACACTTTTGCTTTATCGCGCGCGGTCGACCGTCTAGCGCGATAGTGACGAATTCATTGGAAATTGAAAATTGCGTTAGGTATGGAGACGTATTAAGGATAATTGTTCGTTCGTCCATATATTTTCAGCTGAAATTTACGTGATAATAAAACTTAAGCCTTCGGCATCCTAAAAATATTTAGTTATATAATTAAAGAACTATATAATATAAAAAGCAAGAGAAATTTAATGTGAAATGAATATAAAATAGAAAAAAGGATAACGATAAGTTCCAATTATTTCCAATTTGCTTTTCATTCATTCCTTGGTATACGAAATTAACTTTCCGACAGCCTATTCAATTTAAATGAAATTATTAAAGTGTATAAATTGTATTAAAAATGACTAAAGAATTATATCTTTCTGTTTTAGATAATTGTAACAAGTTAAGAGTAATGTGATAATATCCTTAAATTCTTCTGATGTCTTTATAGTATTTGATGTACGAAATCTTCAAAATTGCAAATCGTACACATTGCAATAACAGCTTGAATATTAACGCAATCTTTCTACTGATCTTTTCCACAGAAAATTGTTCAAATAACTGTTATCTTACTACAAAAACCGCGTTAGAATATCTTGAAATATATCGACGTCTGCGAATTTATACGTGCTTGTTGCTCGCAGCTATTGCAAAACTTTTGATCGATTGCTCCGCTGTTATTGAAATTCTCCGCCGCGAAATTTGGATATCATTCTTCGGCGGAAGTTCGACCGTAACGGAACAGCCTCCGTTGTGACAATTTATCGGCAGATATTTACCCATAAAAATTCTAATGCGTTCCACCTTGGCCCGCGTGTTTCCACCACCGCGGACAGCGAGCGGACGGACGGGCGCACGCAGCGGGCACTGTTTTCGCTTCGCATTAGCAAAGTTCGTTTCACACGTGACGAAGTCGCCATTATCTCCCGCCCACGTGGAATATTCGTATTTAAATTCGTATTTCCATAACGATGCGATGCATCACCATACATTATATCGTCGGATGGCTTGGCTGGCTGTTTCATATTTTCGTGCCTCGCCTCGTTGAACCTTCTTGAGTGCCGTGAATATATATTCCGTTTTCCGAGCCGTCGGTGACACGGAAGTAACGCGCGATCGATTATACGAGAGACTTATAAATAACTTTGTTTGCGCGACCATACGGAGCCGGATTAAAGGGCGAGCCTTATTCGGATTCTCGACACCTCGAGGAGCCGTTCGATTATTTCGAAATTGCTGGGCGACGACGCGCACCGTGATGTTTCTTGCTGGCGTCACGGGGATGTCGCCGTAATGTTGACCCTTTGCCCTCGAAGCCATTTTCACCCTTAGCACTCGAGTGGCGACTCTGCGGCGCCATTAAAATTGTTGTAACACCTTTCAAAATTATTTTTATAGATATCACCAAATGTTAGATTGAAAAATTTGTGGAAAGTGTAATTGTTATATGAGTCACGAGACTCAATTTCATATGCATAGAATGAATTTTCTTATATAAAATAGAAACACTGGAAGCCAGAAAAATTATTTTCGATTTGTAGTTGAAATGTCTTTGAGTGCAAAGGGTTAACTGTAAACGTGAATTGATTTTCCTGATCTATAGTATTTCTATAGTAAGCGATAAAGTACGCTTTTATGCGTACGAAATTGATTCTTGCGGCTCGTAGCAACAGTTTCACTACTGAACAATTTTTTAAATCTAAGCCTTAGTGTTATAAAAATTATTTTGGAACGTAATATATTAATTTTAGGCGGTGCCTCAGAGTCACCATTCGAGTGCAAAGAGTTAACAGTAAATATTTGAAAGGTTCGAGGAGTCGGTCATTCGACGAAAAAACGATGATGGCATAATATACAGTATAAAGGGACTTACCTTGTGTTGATGTTGCGGTCGTCTGAGCGGGCCTTGGTCCCGCCGTCCGTCTAGTCGATCGGCATCACTTCTACTGATAAACAAGAAACCCAGTGAACTAAAGGACGCGAGGAGCAACTAATCGCGTCCCTTGTTCAGCGCGTAAGTTAGCCAATAGTAATCAAAAGTCTGGAACGAAAGCAGAATGTAAGTGGGTAAGAGGAGACCACAGGGGAGCGAAACGATGACTGATAGGAAGGGATTATTTCTGCGAATAAGGGAAACGCGTTTACTCTATTTCTGCGAGGGTATCGCATGAGTGGATCGGTGGGAATCGGTTCTATATTTTTCTCTGTACCATCTTTCCATCTTTCTCCTTCATTTTCGTTTACGAAGACACACGTGTGAGCCTCTTAATTGTCCAATGGTATATATTCCTTTTTTTAGTATTATGAAAATTGAACATTTTTGTAATACGTAACAAAGTGTAATACATAATGAAACATAATAAAGTATAATAAATAATACATACAATAATACATAATAAAATTGTAAGGAAATAAAGTGATAAAATTTCTTCTCGCGGTCAATCATAATTAATATCCCAGCGAATAATCAAGCGGCATTGCCGCAGGGCATTGAAGCAGCTAATCGTTAATAATAGGTCATTAGGAAAGTCATTGGAAATTAATGAAAAGTATTTTTATACTCTTCTCGAACAGAACAATAAATGAGAACATTGCTTATTGTATCGGCAGTGATGAAGATACATTAATTCATCGCAAACCAAGTCTAATTTAGGAGATCGTCCCCGACAGTGTTGCAATAGTTAATGTATACATGCTTTTAATTTATCCTAATCTATTCGACTGCGCCTCGTATGCGGCAGTGAATGGATTGATATCGTAAACGCAGACACGGCGCGACGGACTATAGATTGACTGGTTACATTGAAATCACCGCCGCGAGCTTCACAAACACCGTTTTAACCGACAGGAATTTACCCAAACCAGGCTCGGCTGACAACAGAATTCATCGATAGCAGCATTAACCGACAGCAATGTCCTCATAATGATTGTCCTGATGTCGCCCAATACGTTGTAAAATGGTTATACATATTATTTATATACAGTGATTTAACGTTTACGCTTCTTGTGTAATTAATCTAGCTGTGTACTGATTAAACGGGATTTTTGATAGAGCAAAAAACGATAATAATTGATATTATTGGAGAATGGAATGTTTGATTATGTTTTCATAAATAAATGGAACAAGGAAGAGTGCTCTTGATAGATGTTAGTTCAATAAAAGCCATCTGAGGCACTCTTTGCCCATTAGCAGTGTGACCCAAAACGATCTATCGGCCACTAAAAAGTCAGCCCTTCGCTCCGTGTAACAGAGTGATGTTGAAACAATATATTTTGACATATTGCAGAAACATTTTTGTACCTTCTATCTTCCCTACGGAACCCTTTGTATCAGTTATATGAAGAAGTTTTAGTATAAATTGTAAATTACCATCACGAAAAAATAATACTGATTTTGATTTACTAAATTCATTAGGTCATTCTTGTATGTTTTTAACATTAAGAAAATAATGTCTTTGTAATAAGTGTTGCCTGTATACAAGATGAACATGCTTTGTTGAAACTCGTATCAAATGCAGTGTCGGATATTACAGCTACTCGGTACATACTTAAGTTTATTATTACTAATATCAGCTCTTTGCATTCGAGTGGTGACTCTGAGGCACCACTTTAGTGTAGAACAATTTTAATCGTTCTACAAGAACAATTAAAAATACCAAAAAAGTTTAAATTTAAAAAATTGTTAATAGGTGTCACAAGAGTTAATTTTGTGTGCATAAAAGTGCACTTTCTTACATAGAATGGAAACACTATGAACCAGAAAAATGATTGCAGATTTACAGTTAAAGTGACTTCGAATACAAAGGGTTAGTATTGCTCAGCTTAGTATTATTTCACGATTCTGTTGTCAACCGACACATCGATGCCGAATAAATAATAAAAGGCGGGAGACCATGACCATTAAAAGCGTCCCACGTGAACAATTAAAAAGTTCAGCTCGTCTGTGTGAAAAAAAGTCACGTATTGCACACAATTGTAATTTGTCTGAACGAATATACGCAATTCAACAAATCCAGGTTTCCAAACGCAGAGATTAAAAAAGATACAACTAGAAAAAGATGATGTACACGACGATAAAATACACGTGGTATCAGAATTTAACGGAAGTATATTTAATGAAAACTAACAGTTCAGGCATAAAATAGCGCTGATACGCACACACCTACATATATCAAATTATTCGAGAACGATAAAACTACAGGTGCGACAGCTTGACACGACTGTCGACAAATGACTGTTAGTATCGTGAACTTTCGCAATTAAAAACGTACGCTGTATTCGGGACACTCGGTAACAAAATCATAATTTACATTCTCTCTCTCTCTCTCTCTCTCTCTTATACAGGGTGGTGCAAATAAAGTGTTACAAAGCAATATCTCCATTATCGTTAATGATACGCGAAAATGCTTGAGGAACAAATTGTTTAGTTCGAAGGGGCGCGTGTTCTTGTGTGAGGTGGACAACTCAACAAAACACGAACGAACATCATTTCGAGTTTGTTCTGTAGGTAGAATCAAACCAAGGTTGGTGGTTCCTGTGAAAGTGATTATTGTGATATTTTTCGGTTTTCCAACTATTTTCATACTTTGCGCGACTAGAATGACCATGAATTATAGGTCGCTGGATTCGTCTTAAAATCGGCAATATAATAATCGAAAAACAAATACATAGTTCCATTTGAAAAAACATCGATGACCTTGAAATCTCAAAAAATATGACGTTTAAAAAAAGTCTGTTTCCACCACAACATGTGCACCTTCGAACCAAACAATTGGTTCCTCAAGCTTTTTCGCGTATCATTAACGAGAATGGAGATATTGCTTTCTATCACTTTATTTGCCCCACCCTGTATACACGCAAACTAACTCACTCCTTCATATTCACTGTCGCATCACCTCGATCTGTTACTGTCGCTGGAACATTTAAGGATCAATGTTCAGACTTTATATTTAATAATCGTTTTAAGGAGAGTAGACGACTGATATATAGGATGTTCAATTTTAATTTATAAATCAAAATAATTCATTAATTACACAGTGTATAAAAAGAGAATTCTTTTCTCACAGAAATTAAATAGTTTCGAAGGGGGAACAGGATGATATTTTTTCAATCACATAATTTTGAATATACTTATCGGTTCAGTCCATCATTGCGAATAAGAATGTTAAATCACACGTGCCAAAAAGTGCTGGAACAATATTACAGGATATATAAACTTGGTAATAAAACAGAGCTAGGTTACGATAGTTCAGTATATTAACCCCTTACACTACGATTCCTTTCGCGCTGCGTTGACTAGCACTTATTTGTCCTTAATATTTTTAATAATAAGGCAATTTTTGTTTCTTCAATTATCTCTATGTACTTTTGTTTTTAGACTTTAATAAGAGAAGAATTTATCTTTATTTCGATGTAGAAGAAAATGATAATATTCATACTTAGTAGATCTTGTACGAAATCTGTATCACAAGTGTGACTTTTTATTATAGTGCAAAGGGTTAACACGTTCCATGCCACGTGCATCACCGATGGTACATGCTTACATGGATATTTACATCGCTAGAAAGAGAGTTCACTACAAATTTGGAAATGATTAATTATGTTATATATAACAATAGAATAGACTTATTACGACTGATTCTTGTGGTGGAAATTAATTCTTTATTCCCGAATTTGTAGCGAACTTGTTTGTTATATGATTACATACAATATATCAACTTTTAGTAAAATATCAAATAGCCAGTATGAAAAGTCGAGTAAAAACAGCCCAGCACGGAACATGTTAAATAATAGTTTGTGGATGATCATTCTAATAAACGTGCAGCTTAGGCGTTCATTCAAGGGACACGCATCGCTCTCGCATGTCAACCATTGCGTACATGGCTGCGCGTCCCGACGAGACGAGTGTTTGCGTTAAATGTAATGAAACGAATGGAACGTGCGGTGTGAAATACGCGTCGTCCTGGGGATCCGACGCTTCACGGTTAGTCGACTTTAGGAAAATTAATTTGATCGTTAGGCGAGCGGGAGAATGGGATTAGGATTCGGTGTAGTCGCGCGCGCGCGCGCGCGAAGGAGCGTAGTCATTCGGCTGTCCTTTTATCTCGGCTCGGTGCAGATTAGCGAGGACTTAACACGGTTATTGTTTTCGTAATCCTCTTGGAATCTCCGGTTCGGCAAACATTTTCACGGCTAGTGTCGCGCACGCTTCGCCTCCTCTCGCCACCTCTCGCCTCGCCACGCCTCGCCTCGCTTCACGTTCCCACGATAAAAATGTTACCGGAACAGGGGATGATAATCAAAGCGCAACCCCGTGCACCTCTTCCCCGTGTAATTTCTCACACGGGATGGAGGACTGCCAATGGAATGCGGCCGAAGAATGCAACACTTGTTACCGGAAGATTGCTCTTGATCACGGAAACGTACAGATCGCGTGGGTTTCCGAGATACGATGTATCAATGATTTAAGAGCGGGGCTTCTTCTTCTCCTTTGCTGTGAGACCACCAATTCTTATCATCTCTTCGCGGAAAACAAGCGAGATTCATTGAATTGAAACTTTCCGGGGCGAAGATTGAGTAGTAGCACCGTGCAAGAAAGTGCATCGACTTCATCCCTACTACGGCGATCTCGAAGCTCTACCATCGATATAGTCTGCTAAGTGCTTTAGCACTTAGGCGCTTATCACGGCAACACTATTCTACGAGTACCACGCCTATACAAATAGATGGTAAAGGTGGCTGATGTTAAATATTATTATTAACATGACAATGTTGTTAGACTATCATCATGAATTATTCTTTCATAAATGCGAATTTAATACAATACTTCGTCACAGTAGGCACTGTTCGTTGCTTAACCCCTTGCACCGCTGCTCCTTTCATGCTGTGACAATTAGCACTAATTCGTACTTAATAATTTTCCTAATGGGATCAGACAATTATTTTCCTCTATTGTCTTTCTTTACCTTCATTTATTACCTTCAACATCCTATCTCAAATGGATATATTTAAATGGATAAACTTTGGTTTTTAAGCGTCGCCATAAAAATTCGAAATCAGACCTGTCCACCAACCCCTACCTATTACAAACCTTACTGTGACGAGGAAGGTTTCTATTGAATTTACATTTATAAAAGAATCCTTGTTGATGCTAGTATAATAATGCTAGTTCCATATATTTATGACAAAACTGGGTATGTCAAATACAAAACTCTAATAAATCAGAGAGACATTTGCATGTGAGTTATATTCCTTAGAATTAACTTAGAAATTTGTTTATGTTACATAAAGGTCCGATATCTAGCAATAATCTTGCGTCAACCATCATGAACCTAATTCCAAATCAATTTCTCTATTTCCATCCAATGTTTCGCAGAGAAAGCCGTTCACGCTATCGAATATTCTATCATACTAAAAGTCGATTTTCCGTCGAAGATTTTCACCTCTTTCGCACAGTACTATAAATCTTTCAAGTCTCGAATCCCTTTCTTTTAACACCCTGAATAATGGATACGTTCAAGCATCGCGACGGCATCAGCCGAAGCTTGCTTTTATTAAGCACTTTTCATTGTATCTTCGGCTAGATATATACCAGGCAGAAGTTATAATTGGTCCGCGGTTTGCGCGTGACTTTTATGGCGTGCTGAATTACACGCGACGACAGAATCGAATAATAAATACGTATCTCGTTTGCAAAATGCTAATGAGCTTTCGAAAAAGCTAGCCGGCCGGCCCTGTGCTTGTGTAACAATGGCTTGGGGAAAATGGTAGCTCGGTTTCTAGAATGCCTACCGGTACCCGATCGATAGGCCCCCGTTGCTGCGGAAAGCAGCCACAACCGGAGAGAGAGCCAGAAACAGGTGATCGACCTGAGGCTTTTCGCGGAACGTTTTTGCCTGCTCGGAATTCCTAGTTATTACTTTTTTTTTTTTTTTTTATCCGCCGACACATCGAATGAATACAAACATGACCGCGATTGATGTTGCCGGCTGCTCAACGCTCTCGAAACTATCAACGCCGGCATTAACGCTTCGCATTTTTACGTCGGCCTATTATTAGCTGCTATCGATGTAAATCGCTTCATTCAGAGGTTAGAGGAAACGAGGTAAATATGGAATGGTATTCAAATGAGAAATTATAGTATTCGGTTGGTGCATATGAAATGTCGGATTTTTAAGCGAGTATATATAAAACTGCATATCTTTTTTCAAAAGCTATTGATTTAACACTAAGCCTACCATGCGCGGTCAAATGACCGTTTTTGAAATTTCGTTTAGAATTTCTCGTATACAACGTTACTGTATTACCATGTAGCTTCTTGACTTTTCCTATAACATACATACAACCCATTTTTCAAAATTCACAATTTTCTTTATTGCTTACTTTCCAAAAAAAATTTATAGCATGTCTAGTCTACCACGAGCGGTCATTTGACCATTTGAAAAATTCATGTTATTCACGACTATATTCTTCGATAAGCGCACGCCAGAAATTGTTTTACGAGTCTACAATGTAATTGTGGATCTACAGTGTAGAAAAACGCGCGATTGGAAAAAAATGCATAGCGTTCTTTATACGGCAATACTGTAAGCGATCTCTGAGATGGTCGCTGGTCAGGCGGCGTACTGTTTATGTCTCGGAGATAAGAGATCTATCTTTGGGAAATGAAATGGTTCGTCGGTGCGAGGAGAAAGATGACTCTTTTTCTTTTTTGAAGAGAAAGAGTCATTTCTCTTTTTTGAAGAGGAAGAGTCATTCGATTAAAGATCTTTACCAAAGAAGCAGCCCACCTAATTTCACACTTCGTGTCTTCTACAATACGGTCTTGCGATCCGAATAGAGAGCATCAAAATTTCACAGTGTGCTATAGAAATTATTACGTGGTATAAATGAGTGATAGTTTCGACAAAGTCAACAGAGCTAACAATATTTTGTGATATGATTTATAATTTTTTGTATTTCTAGTCTCAATATTGTAACCAGGTCCAATTTTTACACGGGGAAACGTACGTAGATTTTCTATTAACCGACACGCCCGGTTACTGTCCGCGTCGGCTATTTACGCGAGGTTCGTGTCGCTGGACGCAAGGATCTGCCTGAGGGTTAATTAATGGATTTTGTTTGATTGAAATTTGGTTTATTTGAGTCTTAAAATTGCGAAGAGCGAGGAATGCCGATTCCTCGGCTAAATACGGGTCGTCCGCGGGAGAACGGTGTTTACAAACATTCACGCTGAAACGACGGCGAGGTCGATTCTACAATATAGCGCGGTGTTTCCGCGACATGACGCAGTTATGCTTACGAATGATTCGGTATTACTCAATGAGATGAAATGAAATGAAATAATTGACTGCTACGTGGACGCGAGAATTCTTTGGTAATCAACGCGCGTACAGTGCCGCGACGCGGTTTTGCGTTCACGACTCCCCGGTTTTGGAGCGCTTGCAACTTAGGAAACGGACAGGTCGGTTTGCCTCATCTCGTCTGGTCGGTTTGACCCACTAATTACAATGTTTTTCGCACGGCTGAAGATTACTTGATTCGATTTCTAACACTTCCAAACGCACAGTGCCGAATTTTTCTCTCGCATCGACCTCCTTCGATCGTAATCGAATGGGGATCGACGCGCACGCATCTTCGGCGCTGGAGAAGGGAGATCACGCCTTGTCACACACACACATACGCACACTTCACGACGGCGTTTCGCTCGCCTGGAGACAATATGTAACCAGCCCGGTTACAATATCTTGCCCTGTTTGATTTATGTTCTTTTATTTTAGTCTTTACTTTTTCTACTTGGATTTTCTATAAAGAAACGATAGGTGAAGAAATATCGAGGCAAGAATTTTTATTTCAATTGGTAGAAGAGCTTGGGACCGAATATCAGAATGAGAGACAGCTAAGCAAAGAATGTTCATCAAAAATAATAATAAACACAGCTAAAGATTCTTCTGGACGGAAATCTTGTCAAATAAGATATTGTAAAGTCAATAAGAGCCCGATTTCAATAGGCTGTAATTTCTATATTCATTTTCAAGAAGCTGTATCTTTTTTCCCAAAAATGGTAAGACAATGGGGCTTAGCAGGTTTTAAAGGGTAAAGTCTCTACTTTAATGTGTACCAACTGATTTTTACTGTCGACCTGAAAGATATTGAAAAAAATTGAAAATCGTGGGTGAAGCAATGCCTCTTGGACTCGAAATATTGTTAAACTTTGATCTTTCGTAATTCTGTTATAAAAAGCCGCACAATAATGAAACTCGGCGCGTTTTGTAGAGCAAAGTCTCCTCTTTAGTTTGCCCTGGTCGTTTGTTGTCTTGACCCTTCGGGAGCACCGAAAACGTTCGGAAAACAAGGAGGCCAAAATCGGCCCGTGGAGTCCGATTTGAATAACTTGAAATTTCAATTTTCATTTTCAAGCAGCTGTATCTTTTTTTCCAAAAATGCTGTAATTTGTAAAAAATGTGATGAAAGGTAAATAAAACTTTCTAAATAGATAAGCGGGTAGCGGGTTTTTATCGTAGCACTAGAAAAATATTTTGTTTACTATCCAATTGGCTAAAATCTTTTTCTATATTAAGATACATATGTTTTTTTTTGAAGCGGTTATTTGACCGCTCATGGTAGGAGTAGTTATACATGAAATGTCGGTAGGTTTAGTGTTAATCAAAATGTACCCGATTTGTTTCAATACACTTTTTCCAACGCGAGTTTAATTCATAGATGTCTGTCTTCAAGAAATTCTGATTTTTCGGATCAATAAATTATAGTATTATTTCAGACAGGCATTTCTGTATTGATATCTTGTTGAAAAGAGCGTAGTAAAGCAAACGGGGCATATTTTGATTAAATCAACAGCTTTTGAAAAAAGATATACAGTTTTATATATTTACGTAAACATCCGACATTTCATATGCACCAACCTAATATATTTGAGAGGCAAAGAATGAATGGACGAGACTCGGTGATTGTTTTTCTGTTTACTGCTGTTAGGATACTATTATATTATAAGAATACTACTAATAAGCTTTTCTTAATATATTGAAATAAATATTGATTTCTATGAATAGGATAATTTAATGAAATAAAAGGCTTACGGTTAGTCTTCTATAATAGGAAGACCAAACAACATTCGTATATTCAGGATATCATAAAAATAGGAAATTGCGGTGTTCTAAAGCTAGTTATATGATCACTATAAGGCAGACTATCATCCTAGTAGGCTGCATGAGCTCCAACATCAAAAACTATAGTTTTACTTTTCATGTTTTAAGACTATGACCTTAAGCTTTATAAATCTTAATTTTTACTTCTAAGAAAAGAATATTTAATTTCAGTTTTACAATTTTCAAACGCAAGTAAACCCTTTTTAATTTAATTAGAATCCACAAAACGTTGGAATATTAGGAAAATAATTGATGTTATGCAAGTTAACTTTTCTAATAATATTATTATCATTAATTAATATATTACTTTAGTTTTACAACAATTTTTAAGAACGTCGGTATAACGATGAAACTGTTAAGTAGATCGCGGGATATCGAATTTAGAATGGGTCAGCGAAACGATCAAACGCCCATCGTTTGTATTCCTCGGAAGCTGGGGAACGCGCGAACAGCGTGTCGAACTGTTCAACAACAGCTGTCGAACACCGGAAGCTTCGATTGCTTGTCGTTCACAACTTGCCTCGGCCTCTTCCCGGCGAAAATCGAACTTTCGATTCCTCAGTCGGTATTGTAAATGATAAACGACGCGACGACGGCCGATTTGCCCCCCCCCCCCCCTGCTCCCACCCCCCGTCCGTCCGTCAATCCCCGAAGTTCTCGTTTTTCCCTATGCTTAGCGCGGCGTGTTCGGGGATTTAAAAATCGCCCCGTAAGCCCTAAGTGGCCACACACTAATCCCCGACTGTCTGGTTTGCGTAGAATGTTTTACGGGAGCTGGAGAAGAAAAAGCCGCAGCTGGACGAGCTGGTTCACACCGCGGAAAACCTACGGGCGGACACCAACAGGCAGCAACTGCACGGCAAAGGTAAGTTCGACCACGATTTGCTATCCAATCCGCTAAAGAGTCTTTCGATTATTCACGGTTTAATATACCGCGCGAAAGGGAATGGTGTTTTTCCGATAGATACAGTGTGGAACGTCGTTTGTTTCCACATCTTATGTCTGTTATCATACGTTTCTACGCATTTAGCTTGATAGGGATTACTTGTTGAAAACAGAAATTAAAACTCTTATGAACCCCTTGCACTCGAATGCTGACTCTGAGACGTCACTAAAATTGTTACAGCACGTTCCAAAAATACTTTTATATTGTGAAAACTTAGATTTCAAAAATTATTAAAAGTATAACCGTTGCTGCGTGATTACAATATTCAATTTCATATGCATAAAATACATTTTGTCATATGAAATGAAAATGCTTCATGTTTTATTTATTTATTTAAATGCTGTATATTTATTTTAGAATCACAGTTAAAATGGCTTCGAGTGTAAAGGGTTAATAGATTGCGGATTTTTATGTAAAATAAAAATTGCCATCGTTGATTTCAAGTTACAGGAATAAATATTTATTTCTTATCTCAATCATTTCGACGTACGAGCGAATTAAACGATTTTGCTATTTTGCACTAGTTTTACGCATTTCTAACATAAATGTACTTTTAACAATTTGATGTACGACATTTTTTGAGATTTCAAGTACATAGACGTATTTTAAATTATATTTTGATTATCGTCACTCTTGGTAATTAGAATAATGCTTAACCCTTTCAGTACGAGCGCCGAATATATCCGGCGTCCATGCGACGACCGTTATAAATAACAGAATTGTTATATAAATATCTCTTAATATTTTATATAAGTATCTCTAAGTGTCTCTTAAGCTGCGAGCAACACTTTTCTTAAAAAAACGTCATTTTATCAAGCACAGTTTTTACTTAATGCTTATACTCATACCGAAAGGGTTTACTGAGATATCTGAAGCTTACTTCGAAAAATACTGTCGCAAAGAAAGACTAACGATTAGGCTTGCAAATTTTATGCATTTATGACAGAAGTGAAGACAATACAAAAATATAAAAATATTACCACAGTATTGTCAACATATTGAAACTTTTGATAGAAGGAATACATGTTGTTCCCATCCTTTTTGATTTTGCATAAAGATCCGCAATCTAATCTTGATCACACGTCGGTGACACCGCCAATGCAATTTCGTACCTCCTGCACCGTTTTGGAGACCATATAGGTACACGATATTGTGGCAATTGGACGAGATAACGATCTAATAGGTCTAAATACAGGCGAGATAAATAATACGCAGCGGAGAGAACTTCCCAGTCAAAGGAATAAATAATATCGTTTTTCTCGCTACACATGGCCGTGTGCTGCCATGTTACGGAATAACTTGCTCGGTTCCGCTGCCAGTAAATCTACTTCCCCCACCCCGTTTCATCGCTCAAATGAATACTACTGTTGGTCACGCTCTAAATTAAACAGGCCGATCAGATTGTGGCAATTTCAGATATACCCTTAATATTCCGCCAAATACAAGCGGTAACGCTGTCAAGCTGGTACTTCGATCAGAAAATTTTAACTGTGTTCTATTTTATTATTGTCAAACTTCGAATAATGCTTAGAAATATACTTTGCTGATTTGGTAGCCTATTAAGTAGAGTTACAAAAGTTTTGTATAGCAAAAAGGAAACTGGAAACTAGATTTACTGGGCGAATTTAATAAGAACTCGACGTCAGTGTTGGACAGCGAGCGCTTAACCCTTTCAGTACGAGTGCCGGATATATCCGGCGTCCGTGCGACGATCGGTATAAATAAAATTTTATATAAATAACAAAATTTTATATAAATATCTCTTAATATTTTATGTAAATATCTCTAAATATCTTTTAAGCTACAAGCAACGCTTTTGTTAACAAATGTTTTATTAAGCATAGTTTTTACTTAACGCTTAGGAAATATTTTCATACAAAGGAGGACTGGCCATGTACCGAAAGGGTTAACGCGTCGTTGCAATAATCTTATTCTCCGCGTACAGATCCTTTTCTGTTTCTTTCCGAAAGCCGTTCAACTTAACAATTCATTGACGCAATAATTGGCTGGCCATTTCTATACGCAGAACGCAATCTAAGACTAGTTCGCGCAGCGGCTCGCTAAAAGCTTTAATTGAAACTTTATATCTAATGGACCTTCTAACGAGGATATCGTGACTACGGCTGGGAGGATCGATATTAGTATCGATATCCGAGAACCTTAATAAGTTTTTGTCGCCGTAATTGATACCGGAAGCGTCCGCCTGCTTGCCAAGCACTTTTCGATGGCCGGGCGAAATTTCAGAAGTTTAATTATCGATCTTGATTGCTTCGACCGGGTCCGTAATAAATCGAACCATCTGTTCCCTTCGGATAGCTGCCTACCTTAGGGCAAGGTGTCGCGGCCGACTTGTTCTTCTTCGAACCGTTTCTTACGGTCCGATTGAACGGCTCGTATGCAAAAGGATTATCAGCGTCAGCGGAACTCTTCTAAAGAGCACTTGCGATTTATCCTGCGTCGCGCTCGCGCGCGCTAGTTGGGGATCCGATGTGGGCTGTGCTGATGGGGATGGATTCGATCGGACGACTCGGGCGCGCTCGTTTTAATAAAGAAACGTGAAAAATTACTTCTTCTTTTCAAAGTAGCGTCTTTTTTTAATTAAGGAAGATTAAATATAGAGCTGGATAAGTCGTAGAATGTTCGAGTGAAATGGATCAGCGGTCTGACGTCATTCCGGTAGACGGAATAATTTTGGTAATAAGAATAAGGATAAGAATTATTTTATAGTTGTTTTAAACTAAATTTTCTTCATAGTTACAAGGATGAGCACTTTTTCTACTGTAACAATTTCATAGAAGGAAAAGGAACAATTTACTTAGATGGTTAACACGTTGAGTGTCACGGCAGTCATCGGTGACTGACACTGAACTCTCCGTTCAGGGCGCGTCAGTCGTCGGTGACTGACAGTGTGAAATATGATATAAAACTGAAAAATTTTCAATGCTTTAAGTTGTTACCTAAAATTTGTTTAAAGTCCTCTTAATATTCATTTAATACTGGATTCTATTACTAATGTATTTTTTCAGAAAATTTTAACGGATTTAATGCATCGAGTAAAATTCTAATTTGCAAGTAGCGCGCTTCGCATTGCTATTCCACGATACCAGCGTGCGTGGCTTGACGGGGATTTCCTTATATAATCGCATGGCACTCAACGTGTTAAATACCGATGACAAGAGGACAGACTTTTATTCCGGCTTAAAAGAACGGAATAACATTTATACTAAACAAGATATTAATAGAATTCTCTTTGACGAGCAAGACTCGTTAAAATACAGCAAAGGGTTAATTTGTTGTACGGTGTATAGTTGTTCGTATTCTAACACACTCGGTGGTATAATATGATAGTTATATTTTTTAGGAAGTCGTGCCGAGAGCGCAGTGCTTAACAAACGGGACCGCAAAAAAATACACACAGAAGTATTATCTGCTAGGAACACTAGATAAATTAAATTTACTTAGCATGTTAAAAACTCGTTAGCCGCTTCCAACTGCGAGCATGGGGCGAGGCATTACAATAACTTGATCTTCTCGCGAGAACATCGTGATTTCAATTACCTTTTAGATTCTATTCAACTTTTTATCGCTTACTGATTTAACAATTATAAGTCGTATATAAGTAGTTCTGAGAAAGGCAGAATTGCTTCAGGGGAAAAGTAGAATAACGTTATTAATCGTAAATAGAATAATTCTAAAATAATAAGTATCATTTTCAGCACAATAAAAAAGTTATACACGTTAAAAAAAATACTCTTTAATTTTTCTTGTATTTCATCTATTTATTTTAGTGAAAAATACATAAAAACTGCAGTCTATATGATGCTAATTAATATGACTGACTAATATTTCACGAATATAGATTACAAAATCTAGCAATAAAATATCAAAAAATGTGATCAGTTTTGTTAGTATATTCATTGCATTTCTATATATATAATAATTGTATTATAAATTAATATAGAAAATTATGTTCGAAGTCTCCATAATGACTTCGATAGGTTGCCACAGTGCAAGGTGTTAAAATAAATGTAATAAACGAATATAATTCGTTAACAGTAATATATACATATAATATGCGAGGTAAATAAGGAACGACAACATTGATGAACTCCTTTTTAATGTTTACACGTATGTAATACAGTATGTTTCAATTTTATAGAAGAATAAAAGAAAAAGCAAATAGCTTTGGTGGCTGAAAGTAGACATACGAGCGCAAAGGATTAAAAAATAAAAAGATATCCTAACGTTTCGCAGACTTCTAATAATTAAAAATTTCGTTTCGTAACATCACGCATACTGGTAATATTTATCTCATACGAATCGTAATCTCTCGATCGAAGAATCAATTATCAGCCGTGCCGGAAATTAGTTTCACGGTGATTCGTCTGATTTCGGAACTTTTTAAATCGCTGCGAATCCGTCGGGGATTGCCGCAATCGAGGGTCGAGCGGTAGATTAACGACGGTGCCGCTAATTGTTTCAAGAGCCCTGGAAAACTCCACCGGCCCGCCGATGTCGCATTGTTCCTTCTATATTAGCGTGCCCGGTACTTGTCAGTCCCGTCTGCCGCTACGCTCGTGCATTACAGCCAGACGATTCTTTCGTCCATTGTTCACCGCGGCCGCCCACTCTGCGTGAAATAGGGAGGAAAGGGTTCCCGTACTAGCCGCGTCGTATCAACCGGTTGTGGATCATCATTTGCGTAATGCATCGCGTTCCTCGCGCATTTAAAGACTCGCGATCGAGACGCGATTCTTTCTCGTTCCATTCGCCGGGAAACACCTCGTTATAGCGTCCTCAAATTATTAACTACAATACTCTCCCAATAATTCGAATGGGTACCTTTGTGTACTTATGCTACAGTTTGTATACTCTTGTACAGGGTCTGCATATTCACTATGTATTGTAAGGGCATAAACTTTTGCAGTTTAGTAATATGGGGGTCTGGATAAGAATTTGTTTAATATTAAATATACAGATTTATGCGTAATATTAAATATACGGGTATATGATTAATATTAAATATACGGGTATAAGCTTAATATTAAATATACGGGTATAATCTTAATATTAAATATAAGAATACACGCTTAACCCCTTCCCGTGCCATTTAGCTCGACGAAACTCGGGTCCGAGCGGTCCGCATCAACGTGCGCTAAATAGACCAGACTGATGTTTGTAAACAGTCGCAATACGATCCGAAATGTATGTGTCGTGCAAGTATGTGTTCGCGACTCAGCTCGCGATATTTATGTTTGGCCCAAGTATCTGTTCGCGAGTCTGACTCGCGATGTTTATGTTTGGCCTAAGTAACTGTTCGCGAGTCTGACTCGCGATATTCATGTTTGGGCAAAAATCTTCATCGCGAGTCTGACTCGCTAAAGTACGGGAAGGGGTTAATATTAAATGCACGGTAACCGTTATGAGATCACAAGATGAGCCCTGAGGCAGCATAAAAACAACATGGCTCCCGTGGCAATTTTAAAATTTTTGTTCTAAGCTCACTCAAAAGAATTAAAAAATATTACACGAATATTATTATTGCGTACACAAAGCGTTACACAATTTTCGATTAAAGTTCCTTGGACTAATGAGCCGAGAGAGACGGCATCGATCAAAGTGCGCTAATTGCTACACAAGCGACAAGTCCAGAGTATTTGTTTCGAAATCGTTCTTCCTAATAAACGTCAGCCAAGTTCGCAGCGAAACTGTGCTGCAACGGCACCGTATTAAATCCAGCTTACGTCCCGGCGAATACACTTCCGATGCGGTCGTCGCACGGGCAGACAAGTCGCTGTGACGACCTAGAACACCTAGCTCGCTTAAGGTCGTACAAGTTCGGAGCTGATCTATTTTTAATTCGTTCGGCGCTCGCTAAAAATACTGTCCGAGATTCGAAGTTAGAGCCGAGGTTGCCGGCCGCGTGGGATGCAAAAATGAAAGAGTGGTCCTTTATCGATTTAAAAAAGTCGCCGGTTCTCGTAAGACGCGGCTTTATGACCGCGGCCGTGGAGTTCGCCGTCTACTTTTTGGTCTCTCCGACTATAGCGTGCCGCGGTGGCCTTCTCGAGAGATTGAACCCCGCGAGCAAAGCGCCGTAGCCGGCTCGACACGGAAACCACCCTTGGGCATATCGGAAGGCGGTCGTATTTCGACCCTTTTCCATGCAGATTTTTCATAACGGTTTGCGTTATCGGGGCCGCGCGGCGAATGTGCGCTCACCGCTGAACCCGCGTCGCTGTTCCCTTACAGGCTTTAATTACGAGCACGAAACACACGGGACACGCTAGCCACGTTCCACTCTCGCGTTTCCCTTCGCCCTCTAACCGCCTCTACGTTTCGCCAACTCTGTTCCCCCGTTCCTTTGACGACGCGAGAAAAAATAGCTTGATGAATTGTGCGCCCCAGCGCCAAGACAACGATATCGCGTATCCGAACCAGAGACGGCCCACCGAAATTGTAATTCTGACTCTGAAGTTTCCCAGTTTGTTGGCCGCTGCAATTCTAATAAGAGGACTGCCAGCTGTTTCTGCCGGGTCCACAGAGACGGAAATGAAACGGAAAGAAAGCTGCTCCTTCGTTTTTGGTTTCTAGACGGCGGAACTTATTTCGAGGCGACAAAATTTCATTATTTGGTTTAACGTAATTTTACTATTTAACCCATTCGCTACGGAACGTAATAGTAAGTAGTTGACGCTGAGGTACGAAATGCTAAATTTTACAATGATATTTATTGTATTTAGTAACATCACTTTGCTTTCTAAAATACAAAAGTTTATAATGTAAAGTATGAAATAAAAGTATATACATATATGGTATGAATGGTCATTCTTCGAGGGCGTATGTATAATACACTCGTCGGAGTGAACGGGTCAAATTCGCGTAATTTTGCATTGCTTCTCGTTCATCGAAAGCTTCAGTTTTATACCTGCTGTGCGATAACTAGGACGTTAGACAAAATCAGTGCAAACGTGAAGGATTGATGGCGCTCGAGCTCATTTCACCGTCACGTTCCATCTTTACGTTCTTCCGATACTCATCCGGCTTCTAAATAATTCGCGAGAAAATCTACAGGTGAAGGAGCCGAAGGTAGAAATCGTGTAAAATCGAAATACGATGCGATCGGTGCTGTATGAGAACGATGATCGGCTATGTATTCGTCGATTTTACATTGTTTGAATGAAACTTGACATAGGAGTAGAATATCTGCGATACATTATCAATCGAAAATATTGCTAATTTGGGAGTAAAAGGGGAGAAAGGTGAACTGTTATTTATACAGATACTTTCTCGATATAATGTCGCTAGCTATACATTTTTCTAAGTTTTTCAAGTTATTCAACTTTATTGGTATTAAATAGTAAAGGCGCGATTACTTTTTTGTTTTAATGACACTGTATATACAGAGCAACGTAGATACGCTAGCCAAAATTATTATTTAAATTAATTCGTTTCATGATCAGATACAGTAGCTAAAATTATTATTTTAATAAATTCGTTTCATGATCATTTTTATTCTATGAAAATTCCCATTTCGTTATGATATTCGAATAGTTGGATTAAACAATTCGTTCCGCAATCAGATTTCAATGTTTGAAATTCTAACTCGGAATAACATTTCCAGCGCACGTGAAAACCGTGCGGAAATATTAAAAATTCTCAAGATCCCGTCCACTGCGTAATCTTCATCCGCGGACGAATTCTCTTTTTCGTTCCAGCGCATCAAATTATCATTCTGAATAATTCTTTTCGCGTGCGCGCGCAGACCGTGCGGAAATATTAACAATTCCCGGGGTCGCTCCGACGCGACGTTATCTCGCGGATGAACGCGCTTCGCCGTTTGTCGTTTCGATACTCGAGAATCGCCTGTCTTAAAAATTCATTCTACGTAGTCGGGCGGGCGCGGTAGTTCGGATGCTGATGCACCGAGACCAGACATCCTTTCAACCGAGGGAAACGCGAAGTCGTTGAGGCTCTCTCGTCTACGTCAGTTTATCTCCCCATAGAAGTATGCAGATGGATGCAACTGGCTGGCACACACGGCGCATTGATTCGCTTTCCGGCGGGATTTTGTATTCGTTCCCGGTACTTCTGTGACTTCTGACGAATGGCTGGAAAGAACGAGAACAGTGGAAAAGGTCTCGAGATAAGCCATCGGTCCCTCCCCCCGCCTTTTGTCTCGACGTTACGTAGTTCCGGGCGGAACTTTCTTTGAGAGAAATTCCACGCATTGTAGTCGGGTGTGCCGCGGCGACGACGACGTCGCTTAATCGAATGTTTTATCTTATTCGACGTTGCTTCGACGAAAGTAAATAGCCGCTTGAAAATTACATTTTTTCTCTCTGTCTGTTCGTTAAACACTTCCGCGTTTACGCGAACATTCACTTCGAAAGTGAACATTTATTCCGAAATATTTTAATTTGTCCTCGAGTTTCATTGCCGCGTTCGTCACCGTTTACGATATTTAATTAAGGCGGTGAATCTGGATTTATTCTTGTGGGCTAATTAATAAGTTTTCAACCGGTGGGTTTCGCACTACGATTTCTTTTACAGCTGCGTTAATTAAAACTTTTTCGTTCTTAACCCTAGGACGATCCCCTGGGGTTATCGCTGGAAACCCTAAAAATTTCTAATTTGCCTGACAACGTGTAAATAAATATTTACGCAATCAGGTTTTACTTATCCGTCTGACTCGTGCCGTATTTTATGGAGAAATAAATTTTTCATTTGGTACGATGCTAATATTGCGAAAAGAATCTTTCACTTTTTGTATTAACCCTTTGCACTCGAGTGCTGACTCTGAGACACCACTAAAATTGTTGTATAATGTTCCAAGATCATTTTTATACCTTATCATCAAAGTTTATATTTGAAAACTGTGTTAAATAGTGAAACTATCACAAGAATGAATTTCATATGCGTAAAAGTGCAATTTGTTGCATAAAATACAAATACTATGAGCCAGAGAAGTTATTCTAAATTTACAGTTAAAATTGTTTCGAGTGCAAAGGGTTAAATCAAAGGAAGTAGCTGGTGAACTGCGCGTCGTCGACAGGGAGGTCCATAAGGAATGATGATACAATGAAATGAAAAAAAAAACATTTTGTATCTTGAAATGTTAAAGACTATATGTGACTAATGGCGATTAATTTCATCAAAGTCTTACGTTATCAAAAATTGCCAAATATTTCTCGTTTGAACGCTACATACAAGTCTCCATCCTGTAATGATTATGTGCAATCAATACTAGGAAATAAAAATCTTAACAGAATATCGAAATCTTAACAATATAAAATTGTCTAAAGATAGTAAACTTGAAATGAAAGAAAATATACAGCTTACCTGAATTACTAGCGGTGCATTGAACACGATCCCACCGCTACATTTCCTATCGGAACATTAGTCCTACAACAATCGCAATCAGTACAATTGCAGTACAAGTCCAATCGCATCCTTAACATTCCTGTTCCCCCGGCATGCCGGTGATATTCTTCTCGGCGGAGTCGTAACTCGGTCCATTCACGGAAATTTTACGCCGTCGGCGGTGGGAATCGCGAATTTCCCCGGTACAGTTGTTCGAATAACAATAATGCACGCGCGGTGCGCGCGTCGTCGGCTCGTTCCCGGTTAACGATAATACACAATGTCCGGCGGATTCTCGACGCCGATCCACGGCACCGATTCGGCAGAGCCCTCCGTCGCATTCCTGGGTTTTAGGACACAGAGATCCATTCGGTATGGCGACGGGGCGGCGCGCGAGATACCAGCACCGCCTTGTAGCCTAGCAAATGGAGGCGAGAGCCACTTCAAAGCTGGCCGTGGTGTGTGCGTGCGTGCGTGTGTGCTCGCACACAATAGCCGTGCCCGGATACACGTGTGCACACGCAGCCTCTGGGGGATAAACCGTGCCAATAACGCACCCCATTCTTGTCCCGTTACGTAGTCGACGCATGGCTGGCCTGCAGCCGTTCCGGATTTTTAACTTCACAATACGCGGCTGAAATTCGATCAACAACTTACCGTCGCGCACGGCTCCGTGAAACTGTTTGTTTTCTGCACACCGACCTTGAAATCGACTTTCGTTGACTCCTCTTCGCGAAGCATCCATTGGGGGGGGGGGGGCAGAGCCGAGGAATCGCTCGCTTCGTTCCGTCGCACGCTCGATGGGGCGTCACACGGCCGGGCTGTTCGGTAAGCAATACGCAGTAATAAGTGGGATCTTTAGAACCGGGCTTAGGCAACGGAAGGAAACTCGGCTCGCTGCGACGCATTTAAGCATTGTTCTCTGCTTGTGCCGCTACGTTTCGTTACAGTAAGTTCGTATTTCAAATTTAGCTACCTAAGCCTCCTAGCTTTCTTTTCTCTTTGTTATCTTTCTGTTGCATTAGTTCTACCGTTCTTGATCAGATTCGTTTTAGCTATATGACCTGTTCATTAACCCTTTCGCTCCAACGGGCGTATATATACGCCCTCGAAGAATGACCATTTGTATACGAAGAGCGTTCGTACCATACAGTGGGTCAAAAAAGTATTCGTACACCTAGTCTTTTTGCAATAACTTTACACAAATAAATGGTAGACAAACAAAAACTATTTCGATTAATAGTATACTATGTACAAAGATAATGTGCAAATGAAGAATTTGTAATAACACATAACAACAAAGTAATGCAAGAAATACAAGAATTTGAGAACCAAAAAAGTATTCGTACACTTACAATTGGACTGCTAAATTTTAAGAAGCACACATGTATTCTAGCAATACTGGCCAAAACGTAAACAACTGTTTGTTTACATAGTAGCACTGGCCTGTAATGTGTCTCTAGTGCATCTTTGAACTCGGTACAAGCATCATGACAGCGAAGAAAAGTGAAATACCAATATCGGTGCGAGATCGTGTTATTTTCCTTCG